>NC_044034.1:267235228-267578503 GCF_901765095.1 Microcaecilia unicolor | reverse complement strand
TTGCCTGTCAGAGACACAGCAAGAACTGCAGAGGAAGGAGGAAAGAGGTTATGCAGCGTTAACAGAACTGTTTGGAGCCATAGTTTCAGGAAGTCGTGATTTGAGAAGGAAATGTAATACTGCATTAAAGAAAAGGCTTCTGGATATCGTCCAAGAGGGACAAGACCTGAAGTACTAGGTGAGGCTAATTAGTGTGTGAGGTTTGTTGGATAGGAAAAGAGACTACAAAAGACGAACAGAGTACCAGAAGAGACAACTGCCAGAGTGGATGGGGTCTGGATGAGTCAAGGGAAGGGCTATTGTCTGGAGGGGGGTGTTATCTATGTGAACAAGGTGGGAGAGTCTGATGCTGGATGTAAAAGTCTGCGAAGAGTACAATAGAAAAGGGCATTTGATTGTTGCACAGACATTAAACTAGCTGTATGCTAGATTGCTGTTCTATTACGTGGAAGGCCTTGACGTTACAGGTAATAGAACCACACTGTTTTTTGTGCAGGAACAAGCTATATGAGAAAATGAAGACATTACTATTTTGGAAGTTTTGGATTCTTTCGCTTTTGGAGGTATATATATGTCTACATACAGAACAACATTTAGCAGCTTTATTTGGATTTTGCTCATACCTTTTTCAGTAATAGCTCAAGGTAAGATACATTCAGATATACTAGTGGGTCATTTTCGAAAGAGAAGGACGCCCATCTTTCGACATAAATTGGAAGATGGACGTCCTTCTCCCAGGGTCGCCCAAATCGGTATAATCGAAAGCCGATTTTGGACGTCCCCAACTGCACTCCGTCACAGGGACGGCCAAAGTTCAAGGGGGCGTGTCGGAGGCGTAGCGAAGGTGGGACTTGGGTGTGCCTAACACTTGGATGTCCTTGACCCATAGTTGAAATAAAGAAGGACGTCCCTGACAAACACTTGGACGTTTTCACTCAGATCTGTTTTTCTTACGACTAAGGCACAAAAAGGTGCCCGAACTGACCAGAAGACCACCGGAAAGAATCAGGGATGACCTTCCGTTACTCCCCCAGTGGTCACTAACCCCCTCCCACTCTCAAAACACATCTTTCAAAATATTTTGTACCAGCCTCTATGCCATGCTCAGATGTCATACTCAGGTCCATGACAGCAGTATGCAGGTCCCTGGAGCAGTTTTAGTGGGTGAGTGCACTTCAGACAGGCGAACCCAGGCCCATACCCCCCTATCTGTTACGTTTGTGGAGGAAACAGCGAGCCCTCCAAAACCCACCATAAACCCACTGTACCCACATCTAGGTGCCCCCTTCACCGTTAAGAGCTATGGTAGTGCAGTGCCCCCTAGGGTGCCCAGTTGGTGTCCTGGCATGTCAGGGGGGCCAGTGCACTAGAAATGCTGGCTCCTCCCATAACCAAATGGCTTGCATTTGGTTGTTTCTGAGATGGACATCCTTGGTTTTGAAAATCGCTGACAATCAGAAACAACCATGTCTAGGGACGTCCATCTCTAAGGACAACCAGATTTAAGGATTTGGATGTCCCTGACAGTATTTTCAAAACGAAAGATGGATGTCCATCTTGTTTCAAAAATATGGGTTTCCCCGCCCCTGGATCGGGACATTTTGCAAGGACGTCCAAATCGAAACGTGTTTCAACAACCCTGAATAGTTTTGTGTCACCTGCAAATTTAATCACCTCACTCTTCGTTCTTATTTCCATATCATTTATAAATATGTTAAATAGCACCAGTCTCACACTAACCCTGTACCCTGATAAGTAGCTTTGAATATCAGCCAGTTAACTTCAATATGACTAACACCTCCCAGCTGGTGCCTTTGCTGATTCATACTGTAGGTGTTCAGAGCAAAACGCTTTGACCAGCTACCAAGCATTTTCTTAGCTAGAGCTTTGTTTTTGATGTTACAAACACATTTTAAACAACCGGGGGAAAATGCCATCTCTTACTCTTTCAGAGCCAGGGTTGCCAACTCATGACATTGTTTTTAATGACTGTCTAAATTTTAACGACAGCTTGACTTTTTTCAAAGCAGACATAAGCTTTTCCATCACCATTTTGTGCACAGCCGGATTTACTATGCAATGTTTTACCTCTTTGTACACTGCACAATTCCTACTTTATTCACTGGAAATTTCAAAATTATCTTTAATTTATTGAGTTATTAATTTTTTTTGCCATACATGAGCTTCTATCATAGTTAGACCTGCTTCATGTTACCATATGTAGGTGCAAATAGCTACATCATTCCTTTTAAGAGGACATATCCTCCTCCTGTTGGACTCCTTCAGGTATGTCTACCAGGTTTTGTTTTGTTTTTTTAATATTTAGATAAAAGATTGATCCCCCCCCTGAAAAAAGGGCATTTATGTGTATTTGACTAACATGTGTATTCACATGAGACACCATCTCCTATGTATTATTTTAGTTTTATTTATTCATTAGGATTTATTTACTACCTTTTTGAAAAACTTCACCCAATGCGGTGCACAGCAAGAGTAATCTGGACCAGAACTTCCCAACCTGAGGGTCAGGATCCCAAATGGGTTCACAAAATCTGTGTTTGGGATTACAGCTTGGATGGATTCTCCATGGGTGTATCATTATTCTGCACCGGGGGGGGGGGGGGGGGGGAGTCACACAATTTATTCGGCTGTGATCATGGAGGAGTGGCCTAGTAGTTAGAGTGGTGGACTTTGGTCCTGGGGAACTGGGTTCAATTCCCACTGCAGGCACAGGCAGTCCTTGTGACTCTGGGCAAGTCACTTAACCATCCATTGCCCCAGGTACAAATAAGTACCTAAGCCGCATTGAGCCTGCCATGAGTGGGAAAGTGCGGGGTACAAATTAAAAAAAAAAAAGATTGCTAAGTACTGATCTGGACATAGGCACTAGACAATTACAGAAGTTGTGACAATTGCACTGGCTTCCTCTGGTGCAAAGAATTAAGTTCAAATTACTGTTAGTTTATTTGGGACATCATCTAGACTTTTTTTTTTTAACCTGTGTAATACACTGCAACGATATGTGTCGCCTAGGCAACTACGTTCAGCAAATGTTTGTACACTTGCTATTCTGAATTTAAGATATTTCTGCCTGAGCATCCCAAAGACTGGCATATTTTCTATAGCTGGCCCTATTGAGTGGAATAAACTGTCTCTAGCACTGAAATTGCAACAGACTGTTACATCCCTTAAATTGATGCTAAAATGTTACTTACTAAGTAAAGCCTATGATTCACCTGTGACCTATTGACATTATTGTTTACTGTATGTTTGTGTTCAGTCAGTTGTCTGTCGAATTGTATTTTTAACTGTGTAGGCTATAAATAATAAAAGCATAAACATGAATTATTCAAACAGTAATAGTCAGTCTGGACACATGGGGGTGCTAAAGAGAAATATACCGAACTCCAGAGGTAGCAGCTTTTGCTCTCCATGGCTGGTTCCATATGTTTCATTTTAAAAAGCCAGTGCACAGAAGTGTGTGTCTACTTTTATCTGATCTGTGTACAGGTGTTCGGGAGTGGGGGGGGGGGGGGGGGGGGAAAGGGTCATAGGTTGGGTGAAGCGGAAGAGGAGCTGCGATGTAGGCAGGTGACAATTTAGGCATTTGTATACTATTGAGGATGGTTCTGGGAGCCTATTACAATAAGGTTAAAACTGGTGCCTTTTTTGGTCTTCTCACCATCGCTACTCCCTTGGAAATTTAACAGTTATTTCTACCTTTGCAGTTTACAGTTTATTGGCTTGCTATACCACTTGGCTTTATACAAGAACACAGCGGTGTACAATAACAAAAATGAACAGAAACAGAAAGAACTCCAATTGTGTAAAAGGAAAGCACACACACAACTACAAATCCAATAAAACCAATACATTAAAAGCACAGAATTAAGTACTGGGGAAACAACTCCAACTGATCCCCAGGGAAGTAAGCAATAAATGCAGCAGTAAAAAAATGTGTGTGTGTGTGGTGGGGGGGGGGGGGGGTTAACATTGTGATAAACACAGTGTCTGTCCTTACTTGAGGAGGCCGCCAGAGGGCGCTCTCCCACTGAAAACTGGGAAAATGCCCATTCTGGTCACTAGAGGGAGCTCCAGTGATCTAGCTGAGTGTTGACTTGCATGGGCCAGTAGAGGGAGCTCCAGAGAGATAGCTGGGGGAGTGAGAAGAGACTTCTAGGCCCAGATCTTTCTGGAACCAGAGGGGCGAGGTCTCAAGAGGTGGGGAGGTTTATTGGACACCTCATAAATAGCTTCCTCTCAGTAGAGGAGGGAGTTTTGCCCGAAGGAGAGAGATCCCCTGGAAGAGATGGGCTAACCCTATGGAGGAGGGGGAACTGTGTGTTCAAGGAAGAAAAGCAGGCTGAAAATCCTGGGGTAAGAAGTCCCTGAAGTATTAGGGTTGGACTGTGTGTCCTCAGTACTGGGAAAGAACTGGGTGTTCAAAAGGAAGGACTGTGGGTCTCCAGTACTAATATTGGAACTGTGAATTGTTGAAAATGAACAAACAGCCGTGGGGTGGAGGATAGGACCGTAAGGTTAATGTGAGTAAAGAAGGTCCTATCCAGGGGTGGAGGCTGTTATACCCTGAGACCCAGGTGTCCCACAGTAAATGGGCTCAGGGCGTGAATTCGAAGAAAGGAATAATAGTGGAAAGCCAGGTTCCCACAAGACTGGAGCATAGTTCCAATAAACTGAATTTACATGTACTCAGCTAATTTGCATATTTCTGCAAGCAAAGGAATCCGCGCTATCTTCCAGAGAAAGGTGACCAGGGGGCCCAACCAGAAGAACTGGTAAGGGGGGGGGGGGGTCGGTTACCAGGAGATACAGCGGGGAGGCCGGGCCAGGACAGAAGGTTAATGAAGAGGTCACCCTGAGGGAAAGGGGAGGCCCGAGTCACCGGAGTTACAGAGAAGTCTAGCTTCAAGGTTGTTCATTGAAGCAAAGGGTTGGTGAGGCCAGGTAAAAGCCACTAGAGGGCAGCTGCACACCTGAAAGCACCCCTGTGGGCTTACAACATACACTTGAGTTGTTTCAAAGATCCTTCTGCCCACAGGGATAATGGAAGAACATTCTACATAATGGGGGCCAAGTAAAAAAAAAAAAACTCTTCTTATGGAAGTCCAATGAGCCCTAGATAAAACAGGGACTATAAATGTAAGTTCTGAAGCAGATCTCAGTTCCATAATAGGCATGTAAGGTATAACCAGTCTACCAAGGAAGGGAGAGGTCTTGTGATAATATGCCATAAAGATCAAAACTACTACTACTACTACTACTACTACTTAGCATTTCTATAGCGCTGCCAGGGTTACGCAGCGCTGTACAAGTTTAGACATGGGGAAGGACAGTCCCTGCTCAAGAGAGCTTACAATCTAACGGTAACACGCTATGTAGCCAGTGTAGGTATCAGGAAAGGGGAAGGTGGTTAGGCGCCAAAAGCAAGGGAGAAGAGATGGGCCTTGAGTAAGGACTTGAAAATGGGCAAGGAGAGCTTAAATACTGGAAACAAATAATAATGTAAGCCAACACTCTACACTATCTGGACTGAGCACCTGAAAGAATACTGCAAATTTGTGGAACTTGAAGATGGAAAACTGCTATGTTACTACAGGACACACTGATTATTCTTATTTCCTTCAATTATATATGTTTCCTTTTTTAAAGTCTTTTATTTATTTTTTGTCCCAGGGCAAATCACCTATTCTGCCAAAGACATTTTCTAAGGATGACTTCAGTCATATGTATCTCTGACACATGTAATTTCTCATGAACATATTCCACTCCCACACTGAAGAAATGGAATGGGGAAAGGATTCCATTGTGGAAGTGATGGAAATAATGAATTTAGTACATCATTGCCCTTCTTGATCATAAGACCCAGCACTTCATGTTTCTGAAAGGTGAGGGAATACTAAGCAGAAAAATGCATGGAGAAGCTGGTTGCAGAGAGTAACATATTTTGGGACAGAGTACAAAATCTGTACCATATGTGCATAGAGTATTTGGAGATGTGCACAGAGCCCCTTCACGATCTGTTACGTAACGTAGGTTGCACTGAGTCACCAACTTGGACCGATGTGGAAGTCTGTGTTGAGGACCTGGTAGATAAAGGCATAGAAATTCATGACATCAAGTGCTTTGATCAGTGCAGCAATCTGCAGAAATCTGTGAGAGCTTGAAGTAATTGTTTTGTCAACCCATAAATGGACCAACTATTTAAAAAAAAAAAAAAAAAAAAAAAAGCATTTACCATTGAAGATTGCAGAATTCTTCTATGCCACCCTTTTCATGGTGTGAATTACAATGCATATTTTTACTGATGTAAACCCAGTGGACAAAATAAAAGACCAGCCTGACTGTGGGCTCACTGAAAGGGATTCTGCTTGTACAGACTAACTTCAGAGATATTTCTTGCAAAGACTTTCATTAGTACTTAACTGACAAGCACTACTGTGAAAGATGTGCACTTAAGACCAGCGTTCATGGGTATAACACTAGCACTGGTATAAAAAAGGTTTGGATACTTTCCTAAAAGAAAAGCCCATAAGCCATTATTAAGATGGAGTTGGGAAAATCAACTGCTTTTTTTTCTAGGATAAGCAGCATAAATCTGTTTTACAGTTTTGGGATCTTGCCAGGTACTTGTGACCTGATTAGCTACTGTTGGAAACAAGATATTAGGCTTGATGGACCTTCAGTCTGTCCCAATATGGCAACACTTATGTTCTTATATTTATTTTTTTTAATAATGTACTATGACAGTCTCCCAGTGTTCAAGGCACAGGAGGACTTGCATATGGATTGCATAGGATGGGACAATCTCCTAGAGGAACCTTGAAACTTAATCGGCACAGTGTTGTGATCCAAGAAGACAGTTAATACCATGTCACTTAACAGGGCTTACAGCATTAAGAAGTGGCTGAAATACCACAGGTCACTCTGAGATACCCTATCTGATACCAATGTAATACAAGTAAAGCCAGAGGCTAACCCTGAGTGCTCTTCGCCCCAAACATCAACCAGTGAGCACAGGCAAACAACCTCCCCCAGAATGCCAGCAGAATGCCACTGCTTCTCATCCTTTGAAGTCCACTCCATCCGTCTATTCTACCCGTTGCCACTCAGAGTGGCAGTCATTTACCGCCCCCCTGATAAATCCCTCCCTTCCTTCCTCACCGACTTCGATGCCTGGCTTTCTGTTTTTCTTGAACCCTCATCTCCATCCCTCATTCTCGGAGACTTCAACATACACGTTGATGACCTGTCCAACTCTCACGCTTCTCAGTTCCTCACTCTAACATCCTCCTTCAACCTCCAGCTATGTTCCACCACCCCTACTCACCGTGATGGCCATTGCCTTGACCTCGTCCTCTCCTCTTCCGGCTCACCCTCCAATTTCCACACCTCAGCTCTTCCTGTCTCTGATCATCACCTGATCACCTTCACACTTCTTCACCCTCCCCCTCAGCCCCGCCCAACATTAACCACTACTTCCAGGAATCTCCAGATTATTGACCCTCCCACCTTATCATCTAGTATTTCTAATCTCCTCCCCTCCATCATGTCCTCCGAGTCTGTTGACGAGGCTGTCTCCGCTTACAATGCCACTCTCTCCTCTGCTCTGGACACCCTTGCACCATCCACCTCCCGTCCCACAAGGTGTACTAATCCCCAGCCCTGGCTGACCCCTTGCATCCGTTACCTTTGCTCCTGCGCCCGATCTGCTGAACGCCTCTGGAGGAAATCTCGCACCCATTCAGATTTCCTTCACTACAAATTCATGCTATCCTCCTTCCAGTCCTCACTATTCCTTGCCAAACAGGACTATTACACCCAATTGACTAATTCTCTCAGCTCTAACCCTCGTCGTCTCTTCGCCACCCTTAACTCCCTCCTCAAAGTGCCCTCCGCTCCCACCCCCCCGTCACTCTCTCCTCAATCACTGGCTGACTACTTCCGCGACAAGGTGCAAAAGATCAACCTTGAGTTCACTACCAAGCCATTCCTCCTCTTCACCCTTCAACCCCTCTCCCTCAACCACCAACCAGACCTCCTTCTCTCCTTTCCTGATATCTCCAAGGAGGAAACCGCCCGCCTTCTTTCCTCCTCAAAATGCACCACTTGTTCCTCTGATCCCATCCCCACCAACTTACTTAACACCATCTCTCCTACTATCACCCCCTCCATCTGTCATATCCTCAACCTCTCTCTCTCCACTGCAACTGTCCCCGACACCTTCAAGCATGCTGTTAGTCACGCCACTCCTCAAAAACCATCACTAGACCCTACCTGTCCCTCCAAACTACCGCCCCATCTCCCTCTACCCTTCCTCTCCAAGACACTTGAGCGCGCAGTCCACAGCCTGCTGCCTTGATTTTCTCTCCTCTCATGCCATCCTTATGATCCGCTTCAATCCGGTTTTCGCCCTCTTCACTCGACAGAAAACAGCACTTTCTAAAGTCTGTAATGACCTGTTCCCCTTGCCAAATCCAGAGGCCACTACTCCATCCTCATCCTCCTGGATCTATCCGCCGCTTTTGACACTGTCAATAATGACTTACTTCTTGCCACACTGTCCTCATTTGGGTTCCAGGGCTCTGTCCTCTCCTGGTTCTCCTCCTATCTCTCCCAACCGCACCTTCAAAGTTCACTCTCATGGATCTTCCTCCACCCCATCCCCTTATCTGTTGGTGTTCCCCAGGGATCGGTCCTTGGACCCCTTCTCTTCTCAATCTACACCTCTTCCCTGGGCTCCCTGATCTCATCTCATGGTTTCCAGTATCATCTCTATGCTGATGACACCCAACTGTACTCTCCCACACCAGACATCACCGCGGAGACCCAGGCAAAGGTATCGGCCTGCTATCCGACATTGCTGCCTGGATGTCCAACCGCCACCTGAACTGAACATGTCCAAGACCGAGCTTATCGTCTTTCCACCAAAACCCGCTTCTCCTCTCTTCCACTTTCTATCTCAGTTTGATAACACCCTCAATCCTCCCCGTCTCATCTGCCCGCAACCTCGGAGTCATCTTTGACTCCTCTCTCTCCTTCTCTGCGCATATCCAGCAGATAGCCAAGACCTGTCGCTTCTTCCTCTTTAACATCAGCAAAATTCGCCCTTTCCTCTCTGAGCACACCACCCGAACTCTCGTCCACGCTCTCATTACCTCTCGCCTGGACTACTGCAACTTACTCCTCACCGGCCTCCCACTTAGCCATCTATCCCCCCCTTCAGTCTGTTCAGAACTCTGCTGCACGTCTCATATTCCGCCAGAACCGATATACTCATATCACCCCTCTCCTCAGGTCACTTCACTGGCTTCCGATCAGATACCGCATTCAATTCAAGCTTCTCCTTCTTACCTACAAATGCACTCAGGTCTGCTGCCCTCACTACCTCTCTACCCTCATCTCCCCTTACGTTCCCGCCCGTAACCTCCGTTCACAGGATAAATCCCTCCTCTCAGTACCCTTCTCCACCACCGCCAACTCCAGGCTCCGCTCATTCTGCCTCGCCTCACCCTATGCTTGGAACAACCTTCCTGAACCCTTACGCCAAGCCCCCTCCCTGCCCGTCTTCAAGTCTTTGCTTAAAGCCCACCTCTTCAATGCTGCGTTCGGCACCTAACCCTTACCGTTCAGTGAATCCAGACTGCCCCAATTTGACTGCCCCTATCGGACCGACCGTTCACTTGTCTATTAGATTGTAAGCTCTTTGAGCAGGGACTGTCTCTCTTTGTTAAATTGTACAGCGCTGCGTAACCCTAGTAGCGCTCTAGAAATGTTAAGTAGTAGTAGTAGTAGGGTTACCATATGGCTCCAGAAAAAGGAGGACGGATTGAGCCAGCCGGGTTTTACTTCCATTGCTTTCCATTGAAAGCAATGGAAGTAAAACCCGGCTGGCTCAATTACTTCCATTGAAAGCAATGGAAGTAAAACCCGGCTGGCTCAATCCGTCCTCCTTTTTCTGGAGCCATATGGTAACCCTAAGTAGTAGTAGTATGTCAAATGTTGCTGCTGATGCGAAAATGGGATTAAATATGATAGAAGAGTGGGCAGCCAATTTCAGTTTGAAAATGAATAAGGAAAAAACTAACCCTTCTGTTTACGAAAGCCACACTTAGTGGCTGCCGGTGCAGTAACGCCAACACAGCCCATTCACTTTGAAAGGGCTGTTGGCATTGCTGCGCAGCTTTGTAAACAGGGGGGTAAGTTTATAATTTTTAGTTGTACATTTATTGTCCGAAGACAAGCAGGCTAATATTCTCACATGTGGATAACGCGTTGCCCCAGTCTGGAGCTTGTATCAAGCTTTTAAACAGAGCTCTTTGGAGTGTGAGTCACACACCACTGCACATATGCAAATGCTTTCTAGTCTGCCAAAGAAGCTTGGGACCAACAGTCTTTTTTTATTCTGCTGTGAGAGGACACTTTTATTTTCCTCTTTCCTCACAGCTTCGGTTCAGTTATTAGAGTTTCTTTTTAGTGCCTTTATTTAGATCTGTATTCGTCCGGGTTAATTTCTTCCTGTTCGATATTTTTTCATTTTCTTTTATTTTTACATTTATTTTCTGTGCTCGGTAGGCCATGTTAGGCCTGAGCTCCGGTCAGTCTTTCCTTTATTTTTTCTCTGGTGCCTCATCCCCTTTAAGGCACCATCAAGTCTTAACTTGGGTAACTCCTTGTGTCTCTGATGCCATCCGACCACTTCTGGCACAGCCACTCTTTTCTGTGTTTAGGGTCTGAACATACCCCTTCTAACTGGCTTCTGTCTCTTCAGATCACTGCCAGAACCCAGTTAGCTATAGTGGTTCATAGGGAACTCTTTTTGATGCGAGGCCTCGATGTCAGCGTTGATGTGTAGGTGTTGACATCAGATGCATCGACACCTGCCTTGGTGTGGTACGCTATCCTGCTTATAATCGAACGAGAAAAACGACCAAGTTCCGACCTAAATCGGGAGATGGACGTTTATCTCACAAAAACGAATAACACGGTATAATCGAAAGCCGAACTTGGACGTTTTCAACTGCACTCCATCGCGGAAGCATACAAAGTTGATGGGGGCATGTCGGAGGCGTGGTGAAGGCGGGACTGGGGCATGGTTATCACCTGAACAGATGGGCGCCTTTCGCCGATAATGGAAAAAAAGTATGCGTTTGTAGCTCGAATTTAGGGCACTTTTCCTGGACCCTGTTTTTACACGAATAAGGCCCCAAAAAGTGCCCTAAATGACCAGATTACAACCAGAGGGAATCGGGGATGACCTCCCCTGACTCCCCCAGTGGTCACTAACCCCCCTCCCACCACAAAAAATGATGTTTCACAACTTTTTATTTTCACCCTCAAATGTCATACCCACCTCCCTGGCAGCAGTATGCAGGTCCCTGGAGCAGTTGTTAGGGGGTGCAGTGAACTTCAGGCAGGTGGACCCAGGCCCATCCCCCCCTACCTGTTACAATTGTGCTGCTTAATGCTTAGTCGTCCAACCCCCCCAAACCCACTGTACCCACATGTAGGTGCCCCCCTTCACCCCTTAGGGCTATAATAATGGTGTAGACTTGTGGGCAGTGGGTTTTGAGGGGGATTTGGGGGGCTCAACACACAAGGTAGGGTGCTATGCACCTGGGAGCTCTTTTACCTTTTTTTTTGTTTTTGTAAAAGTGCCCCCCTAGGGTGGCCGGTTGGTGTCCTGGCATGTGAGGGGGACCAGTGCACTACGAAATCCTGGCCCCTCCCACGAACAAAATGCCTTGGATTTATTCGTTTTTGAGCTGGGCGCTTTCATTTTCCATTATCGCTGAAAAACAAAAACACCCAGCTCTCAAATTGTCGAATAAAAACATGGACATCTATTTTTTTCGGCAAAATCGGTTTCAGTCCGCCCCATCACGGACCCGTTCTCGGAGATAACGCCATGGAGATAGACGTTTTCGTTCGATTATGCCCATCCACGCATGCCCCTGGGATTCTGACCGATGTCCCTTCGGCCTCATCCTTGTCGGTACCGAGGATCATGGATGCCTGGCATTGTAAACTATCAGTATCAATCTCCCTCAAAGCACGGTGCCACGAGTTCTGGGGAACTGAAGCATTCGGTCCCGAGAAGTATTGATGCTAGAAGGATTTCCAGCTGGTGCCACTGTATGCACCTCGGAGCATCAGAACCAGGCACCTTGCTCCATGAGCTCCTGACTGCCTAGCTTTTTGGGAGTGCATCGGCGTCAAAGATGCTTGCGCCTGCCATGCTTTTTCGCTCAACCCCGTATGAACCTTAGCCTGCGGTGTGCAGCTGGATTTCCTCGGAGTGCATTGACGTTGAGGGTGATTGCGCCTGCCATATTTCTTCACGCAGTCCTGTATGGCCCTCAGCCTACAGTGAAGCTCTGCTACTTTCATAGCTTGTCTCTACACTGACATTGTCCCTATATGAGCACATCGGAGCCTTGCTCCCTGAGTTTCTGGTTTTCTTCAGATGGCATCGGTGTTGAGGATGCTTTCGCCTGTCATGCCTTTTGGGTCAGCTCCTCATGGCTCTTAGCCTTGGGTGAAGCCTCCAGCGCCAGTGTCAAATGCGGCACCGGCATTGATTGCCACCCACACCAGTCAACGATCAGTGCCGGCAGTTTTCATCGAGGTCGAGCTGAGCAGGCAGGACCATGGGATCAGGTTCCTGTTCAAGCCTTCCTGGACTGGAAGATCTGGTTTCATCTTCATTTAGAGGTCTCTTTCCGAGAATTTTCAAAAGAAACATCTGTTTGGATTTGGACGTCTTTGTAAAACGTCCAAATCCGGGGGGCAGGGAATACCATATTTTTGAAAAAAGATGGATGTCCATCTTTCATATCGAAAATAACAAGGACGTCCTTGAATTTGGAAGTCCCTAGACATGGACGTCTTTGACTTTCGGCAATTTTCGAAACCAAGGACGTCCATGTCAAAAACGTCCATATGGACGTGGGAGGAGCTAGCATTTGTACTGCACTGGTCCCCCTGACATGCCAGGACACCAACCAGGCACCATAGGGGGCACTGCAGTGGACTTCAGAAAATGCTCCCAGGATCATAGCTCCCTTACCTTGTGGGCTGAGCCCCCCCAAAACCCACTACCCACAATTGTACACCACTACCATAACCCTTATGGGTGAAGGGGGGCACCTATATGTGGGTACAGGGGGTCTGTGGTGGGTTTTGGAGAGCTCACTGTTTCCTCCACAAATGTAACAGGTAGGGGGGTATGGGCCTGGGTCTGCCTGTCTGAAGTGCACTGCAGTACCCCCTAAAACTGCTCCAGGGACCTGTATGCACTGTCATGGATCTGAGTATGACATCTGAGGCTGGCAAGAAATATATATTTTTTTAATTTTATTTATCACTTTCAAAATATTAACATTTACATAATATAAATGCAGGTAAATCAGGAAAATTATAATGGAAGAGTCCCATGTTCTTTACACAAAGGAACTAGAAATTAACATTGTTACTTAGTCCACCATATATTTAATCAAGATAGAAGGAAATATAAAATTCTAAGCTTTACTTATTAAACAAAACTTCTTATGAGGATAGAGACCATTTCCTACCAGTGGTTTCAGCGCCCCTCTGGGGTGTCCAAAACTCTCTCGCCACCACTTTCTTTAGCAGTTATAAACTGTTTCAATTTTTCTGGGTCAAAAAATACATAAAATGCTGTATTTAAGGAAATAATACATCTACAAGCATATTTCAACTTGAAAGTGCCCCCTAGGGCGAGAACCCGAGATCTAAGTCCCAGTAATTCTCTTCTCCTTCTTTGGGTTGTTTTATTAAGATCAGGAAAGCTTTGTATTTTTGATCCCAGAAATTGAGTTGAGATATGCCTGAAATAGAGTCTAAATACATGGTTTCTATCAGACTCGAAAGCAAAGGAGGCTAGCAGAGTTGTACGTTCCGTAATTATTTCTGAAGATGTTTCCAGAAATTGTGATAAGTTCAAATCCTGAGCTTCCACTTGAACTGTGTTAGCTCCTGTAATATAATAGGCTTTTATAACTGGGGGCATAGCTTCCTTAGGAATGGCAAGAACTTCAAATAAGTATTTTTTCAACATTTCCGTAGCTGATATCAAGGGAGCCTTGGGAAAGTTCAGAAATCTCAGGTTATTACGCCTGAGTTGGTTATCAAAAAATTCTATTTTTCTTTGCATCAGTTCTTTCTCAGTCCCCATATTACCAACTACAGTCTGTAATTTTTTAATCTCATGTAAGTTTAACTCACTTTTTTCTTCTTGTTCCTTGGCCTTCGATTCCATTGTCTGCTGAAATGTTTTAAGATCCTTTATTTCAGAATTAAAGGAACTCGTCAAATGAAGTAGAGATGAGTTGATAGTTTGGATCACCTCCCAGAGGGCCTCAAGTGTGACTGCTGCCGGTCTGTTCCTTATTCCGAGATCGCTGAGCGGGGTCTCCTGGTTAGGGAAGGGTAGGGAAGAAATACTTCCTGCCCTTTCTCCAATTGATGATACTCCAGGAGTAGAGGATCCAATTGGGCCGCCGCTAACCTCTAGGAACTCCGCCTGGGTTTCTCCTTTCGGTCCCGTTGCACCGCTCGGTCTCGGAGGGGCAGCCTGGTAATGCGGGCTTAAAGATGCCGCCTCCCCGCTAAGATCCCCCTGCTGTCCTGGGGATCCAACCAAGGTTTGGGCCTGTGCTCCTTGTGCGTGGAGACCGAATGCTTCCAGTGTTGGCTGCCGGAGCGTTAAGGTATCGCCTGGGTCCGCAGCGGCCTTTACCCCGACTTTTCCTTTTCTTTTCACCATCTCTGGTGATAGAAATTAAACGCTACTGGAGTGAAGTCTGGTGTTCGGGAACCCTCACGCTACGCTTCCTCATACGGAAGGTGGGAGGGGGTTAGTGACCACTGGGGGAGTAACAGGAGGTCATCCCTAATTCCTCTCCAGTGGTCATCTAGTCATTTTGGGCACCTTTTTGTGCCTTATTCGTAAAAAAACAAGTCCGTGTGAAAACGTCCAAGTGTTCATCAGGTACGTCCTTGCTTTTTTTGATTATGGGTCAAAGACATCCACGTGTTAGCCATGCCCAAATCCCGCCTTCGCTATCGTCCAAAATCGGGTTTCAATTATACTGTTTTGGACGTCTCTGGGAGATGGACATCCATGTTCTGATATATGTCGAAAGATGGACGTCCTTCTCTTTCGAAAATGAGCCTGATAGTAACATAGTAGGTGACAGCAGAAAAAGACCTGTATGGCCATCCAGTCTGCACAACAAGATAAACTCATATGTGCTACTTTATATGTATACCTGATCTTGATTTGTATCTGCCATTTTCAGAGCACAGACCGTAGAAGTCTGCCCAGCACTAGCCCTTCCTCACAACCACTAGCCCTACCTCCTAACCACCGGTGCTGCTACCCAATCTCTACTAAGCTTCTGAGGATCCATTCCTTCTGAACAGGATTCCTTTATGTTTATCCCACGCATTTTTTAATTGTGTTACCATTTTCATCTCCACCACCTCCCGCGGGAGGGCATTCCAAGTATCCACCACTCTGTGAAAAAATACTTCCTGACATTTTTCTTGGGACTGCCCCCCTTCAACCTCATTTCATGTCCTCTAGTTCATCCGCCTTCCCGTGTCTGGAAATGGTTCATTTGCGGATTAATGCCTTTCAAATATTTGAACGTCTGTATCATATCACCCCTGTTTACTACTACTGTTTCTCCTTTCCTCCAGGGTTTACATGTTCAGGTCTGCAAGTCCCTCCTCATACATCTTGTAACCATAGGCGGTCGGTGGCCCAACTGTTTGGGGAGGCTAAAGGGGGTGGGGTTAGGGGTGGGGCCAGGGGCGGAGCTTACATTCATAATTATCTGACAACACAGAAAAAAATAAGTAAAAACAAAATAGTCACAATACCTTTTATTAAATTTAGATTATTAAATTTAGATATTAAATATGTATCATATGTCAAAGAATAAACTGGTTGCTCAAAGCATATACTAACCACAATCACTCAACTGCAAAACACTATGCACAACTTTGTGCAAAAACACACTCAGAACCTTACTGTACCATAAATATTAAACTGGGCAGACCCTAATACACCAATATACCACCCATACGGAAAATGCAGACCATCAACAATTTGAAACAAGGGATCATAATATCACAATTCTCATGTAGAGCCACAAAACACCCTTCTAGGGTGGATAGTGTTCACAATGAGCTCCTTTTATTAACGACCATATGTAGATTCTTCAAGAGGTAGTGTGTCATGATTTAGGCTCTACATCCTTTCTGATGTTTTGGCGCCACCTCAGTAAGGCCAACACACAATCTCTCCACTGCAAAACACTATACACAAACTTGTGCAAAAACACACTCATATCCTTACCAAACCATAACAGCACTAATTCCAAGGACAGGATGAGCTACAACCTTATGCGTGGAAAGGCAGAACTGTAATTACACTAGGCTCTAAAACACCAATACACTACCTAGTGAAACAACAACAAAAAAACCCCAAATAAAACAAAAAGGGCTGCAAATACTACATGCTAGCAGAATACTGCATCTTGATCAAACATGAAAAACACATGACACAACAGATAAGAAGGCAAAATACTGAACTGGAAAGTTACCTCAAGAAGTCAGACTCAGCATGCAGAAATACTAGAAAAATTGAAACTTGCATGCAAAATATCACAGATGCACATTTCCAAAAGCTGACATATTCCAATTAATAAATTCTGAATAAAAAATGTTTTCTACCTTTGCTGTCTGAGCATTTAGTTTTTCTATTAGCTTTGGTCCCAGTGTCTTCTTTCCATTTGATATTTTTTCTCTCACCATTTCCACCATCCTTCTGTGTACTTATGTGTCCTGTCTACCATCTGTAGCCTTGTCCCTATTCTTTCTCCAGTTTCAACATCTGCCCTCAAAGTGTTCCAATCCAGCCTTTAAATTCAGCAATTTCCCCTCCATCCATGACCAGCATTTCTCCTCTCACCCTTCCACTCCATCCGTGTGCATCTCCTTCCTTTGTCTTTCCTACCCTCCATCGTTGTCCAACATTTCTCCTCTCTTCCCTGCCCTCCACTCCATCCATGTCCAGCATTTCTCCTCTTCCCTCCCTACCATCCATGTGCATCTCCTTCCTGACTTCCCTCCCCTCCAACCATCCATCCATCCATGTCCAGCAATTCTCCTCTCTCCCCTTCCCTCCCCTCCATCCATGTCCAGTGATCTCCCCTGCCCTCCCCTTCTCTCCCCCTGCCCTCCCCTCCATCCATCCATCCATCCATTTCCAGCAATTCTCCTCTCTGCCCTGCCCTCCCCTCCATCCATCCATATCCAGCAATTCTCCCTCTCCCTGCCCTCCACTCCTCTCCAGTGATCCTCTCCCCTGCCCCTCCTGCCCTCCCCTTCTCTCCATCTCCAGTGATCTGTTCTCTCCCCCTGCTGTCCCCTCCTCTCCAGTGATCTCTTCTTTCCCCCTGCCCTCCTCTTCTCTCCATGTCCAGCGATCTCTTCTCTCCCCCTGCCCTCCCCTCCTCTCCAGCGATCTCTTCTCTCCCCCTGCCCTCCCCTTCTCTCCGTGTCCAGCGATCTGTTCTCTCCCCCCTCCCCTCCATGTCCAGCGATTCTCCCTGCCCTCCCTCAGCTCCCTGACAGCCCTCCTCTCCATTCCTTCCTGCCCCCCCCCCCCCAAGCGTTTTACCCTTTTACTGTCCGTGGCAGCAACGTCAGAAAAGAAGGCACTGCAGGCTCACCTCCAGCTTCTCCCTTCCCTCTTCACACAGTGTCCCGCCCTCGTGGAAACAGGAAATGCATCATCACAGAAGGCAGGACACTATGTGAAGAGGGAAGGGAGAAGCTGGAGGCGAGCCTACAGTGCCTTCTTCCTCACTGACATCGCTGCCATGGAAGGTAAAACACATGCGGGGGGGAGGAATGGAGAGGAGTCAGGGAGCTGAGTCGGGAGGGAAGGAGCCCTGCGCCTGTGGGGGCAGAAGGGGAAGAAGGTCACAGTTGGGCTGGGGAGGCTTAGCCTCCCCAATCCTCTTATACGGGGCGCCTATGCTTGTAACGCAAATCCCATACCATTTTTGTAGCTTTTCTTTGTACTGCTTCAATTCTTTTTACATCCTTAGCAAGATACAGCCTCCAAAACTGAACACAATACTCCAGGTGGGGCCTCACCAGCGACTTATACAGGGGCATCAACCCCTCCTTTCTTCTGTTGGTCACACCTCTCTATACAGCCTACCAACCTTCTGGCTACAGCCACCGTCTTGTCACACTGTTTCGTAGCCTTCAGATCCTCGGATATTATCACCCCAAGATCCCTCTCCCTGCTTGTACATATCAGACTCTCACCGCCTAACACATACGTCTCCCGTGGATTTCTTCTCCCTAAGTGCATCACTTTGCATTTCTTCGCATTGAATTTGATAACATTAATTTTCCTATGGACTCCTCACTCAAAATACTGAGAGTGATTTTTGATAAGTGTTTTACTTTTGAAGAGCAGGTACAGACATTAACACTTATGGTTTTCAGAGTGTTATGGAAATTATATTGTGTTAGAGCCAATTTTAAGCCTAAGGAGTTAGCTCATATCTATTATTGTAACATCATTTATATGGGCTGTAAAGATACAATTGTAAAGAAACTTCAAATGTTATTAAATACAACAGCTTGATTAATTTTTAAAGTACCAACTTTTCAATAGAATCACACCATTGTTGGTGCAATTGCACTGTTGCCAGTGCAGGCACACATTGTTTTTAAGTTATGTCTCTTGTTTTTGTAATTGTGCAAGGAGATGCTCAAGCTTACATGTCAGGTTTTATTTACTTATCAGTTAGAAATTCTTGCCTGGGATCTAGATGTTTTTTAATTCTTCATTATCCAGAGTCATCTAAGATAGTGTACAAGAATTTTTTCCAGTGTATTTGTGTATCAAGCTGCAAGTAATTGGAATAAGTTACCAATAGAGATCAGAGCTCAATATACTTATACTGTGTTTCATAAATTACTGAAGACTTTCTTATTCAGAAAGTATTTGGGTTAACTTCAGATTTGATATATACCATTGCCTTTATGTTTTAATCTTTTTATGTAATATTCCTTGGTTTTGCCTACTTTTCGATTATGTAAGCCACACTGAACTTTGATGGTATGTGTGGGATTTAAATGTCATGTAATAATAATAATAACTAGAACAAGAGGCTTGAGGCTGCTCTTAATCACCCCTGAAAGCCACCTCTCCATTGACGTCTAGGGTCTCCAAGTAGGTTGATATAATATGAAAGAATGCTAACTTCTTGAGCCAGTTCTCAGAGCATATGACAAGATTAACTGTGTAGTTTCATGCCAGGTGAAATCAATGGTGGAGCATCCTGCCTGGGACCATAGGTTGGGCTAAGTAAGATGGCAACCCAGCCAGATCTGCCTGGACATGGCTGAAAACCATCTCGCTGCCCATCCCCAGTTGTCAAGAAAATTTGGCTTCCAGAGTACTGTGGGTCTACTGCACAAAGGATACTGAATACCCTCTCTTTATAGGAAAGAGAGCCCCCAGTGCTTGTGGAAACCCACCCTGATCCTGGTAATGCTGAGGATGTAAAATGTCAAAGCCATGCTTTCCCAATGGAGTCCCAGGCCCCCCACCCCCAATAGAGAAGTCCTGAGTGGCCCAGGGGAAGCCCAGAGTTTGAAGTCATTTTTAGCTTAACACGACAGGAAAGAAATCAAAATTTCAATTTTTTCCATTTGTTGTGAAGAATGCATACTCTCCATGAATAATTTGAAAAAAATAGTGCATACTTTTTACCAAGTTCAAACCATTGAAAAATAGTGTGTGCATGCCCAGTAAAACAAATAAATTAATAATAATACTATAAAAGCTAAAAATTAAATAAAGACTCCTATAAATGACATGGGAAGCTAAACAGAAAATTTTTGTCCTGCACATCCCTAGCTGCCAGTGGTGTTACAGGGTGCAAAGGCAGAAGGTGTGAGGGGACAAATATGTATTAAAACAAACAAAGCAACTGCTAGATCTCTGCAGAGGAAGGAAGGAAGGAAAACTTGGAATTGTTTCTATCCTTGTTCATCAGTGAGACTAAGACTCACTGATGCACAAGGAAGCCTGGGCCTGCAGGATCTGCTTGCTGAGGGGAGGATTAGACTATCCCCTCCCTTTTCCCTAACTAGGAGGCACAGAAAAGTAACTGAGGTCCCCAAGCTCAGAAGTAAACGCAGATGCTAGAAGCCATTAGCACCAGACCAGCACCCTGGTGTAGTATGCTGGAAGACCCCTGCTGCAGGAAACGAGCACAGCCACCATCTGAGCTAGTAGTAAGCAAATGCATGCAAACAGGGGTTATTATTTATTCACGCCAATGCTCACATGGCTGCTGACTCTACAAGCGCACCCATACCCCTGCAAATTCTACACCAGCTCCGAGCTGGCGTAAAGGCAGAAGCAGGGCCGTAGAGAGAATGAACCAGGACTGGGGCATGGCCACTGCCACCCCCCTCTGATCACTGCTGCCCCCCCCCCAATCACTGCCGCAACAGGACTGAAATACCTTGGCTGGCGGAGATCCCGAGACCCCGCCAGCAGAAGATGTCTTCCTCCAGCGTTGACTCTACTCTGCCGACTGCCTGCCCCTGCGGCTGCTTTTCCTCTCGGGGCATGCTCGGTTTTAAAACCGATCATGCGTGCCTCAGAGGAAAAAGAGCCGCTCAGCAAGCAATGGGCAAGCAGCGCTGGAGAAAGACCTGCGGTGTCTGCTCCTCCGGGTCCTCCCTAGCCTCCAAGGGGGGCCTGGCGCCGTAGTTTTCTCTCGTGCTCCTGTCGGGACACGATCACTCAGGTCCCATAAGGAGCAGGAGAAAGAGAGAGACCCCGTCGCCGGGCCTCCCTTAGAGGCCCGGACTAGGGGAATTTTGTCCCCCCTGCCCCCCCCCCCCCCCCCCCCCAGTGGCCATGGGCAGAAGAAGGTTCAGATTTTGTGCTGCAGCATAGATGACAAAGTGGTGAGCCAGGAGAATCTCCACTGGAGCTGCGGTGAGAAAAGGCTGCTTGGAGCTCAGTCTGTCTCCGCTTTTCCCCTCCTGCAAAATCCTAACCTGGAAGTTCGGGCTTACTCACCACAGACGCCAAAGCTGCTTGTATGTCGGCAGTAGGGGATTTCAGAAGGGGCTCTGTATTCCAGCCAGGAGGCTGCTTCTGTGCAGCTAGTGGTGTGCAAATGCTAAAAGCACCTCATCCCCCCCCCCCCCCCCCCCCCCCCCCCCCCCCCCCCCAGATTTCTGGCACATGCGCTTGAGAGCTCTGCTTAATGCACAGCTCTTCAGCGCATGTGCCAGACACTGTCCTCCTGCTGAACTTCCTAATGCTGAGCGCTAATAACGTGCCTTTATTTGCATGTCATTAGCACTGAGCATTAGGGAGTTCCTTCGCTGCGCTGTTGTGACATTATTTTTCCAGCGCTGTTTAGTACAGCACCGGAATTGTGAGCATCTGCACCTCAGAGTAGGACAAGTGCAAGCAATACGTTACCCCTAAGTAAAGGACAAATAGAAAGGAGATGGCTGTGACTTCTGCTGAAATTACCACCTAAAGAGACTACAGAGCCATGCAGCTGTGCCCACCTCCCTGCCCCTCAGCTCAGGGAGTAAAGGCAACACGTCATTAAAAAAAAAAAAAGAGTACAAGTTCTTACAAAGTTGTAACCAGGACAGTGGTTGATCCAGTGGCGTAGCCACAGGTGGGCCTAAAATTATGACACTCTTGCTGTGGCTGGTGGGGATCCCCAAACCTTGCCAGTTGAAGATTTTCTCTCCTTGGGCAGCCAGCACTCTTCCAAATGTCATCCAGTAGCACTTGCCTTGAGCTGATGCTGAGACCAGCCCTTCTGCACATGCTCAGTTTTCGCACATGCAAAAGCACTGAGCATGCACGGCCTGCTGGCAGCAGTATCAGTTTGAGAGAAGTACTGCTGGCTGCACAAGGAGGAGGAGGAAATCTTCAGCTGACAGGGTTTGGGAATCCCTCAAGTATTTAATATTTGGGGTTTGTGGGCAGGAAGGGGTGGAGAGAGGAGCAAACCGGAGGAGGGCAGGGGGGAATTCCATGCCCACGCACCTTGGGCTCAGGCCCACCCAAAATTAGCCATCTGGCTACGCCCCTGGGTTGATCCATCCTGCTTGGTGACACAGAAAATGAAGTTGTTTGCCTATAACCAGGGCTTTTTTTTGAGGGGGTACTTGGGGGTACTGAGTACCGGCACCTTTTCCATTGTGTGTTAAAATTGGCCCATGGTCCCTAAGTTTTAATGAAAGAGCTCAGGCTCTACACACTAATTCTGCCTTGTCATAGATTCTGTGACTGGTTGCAGAGGTCCTGGCTATTGTGGGGTGAGTCTCTCAGTGATTATCTCATCCCTGAAGAGTGGCCTGACATTTGAGTACCAGCACCTTTTTTGCTAAAAGAAACACACTGCCTGTAACAGAATATACTTTAGACAGCAGGATAAAGCAAGACACACAATCTTGCCCATGTCCCTGAGAGTTGACAAGAAGCTACATATGAATCGAGGTACTAGCACAGGACAACACAAGAAATGGCTGCAAATGCTCAGAAGCCTTTTTGCAAGTTCATTCTGAACTCTGAGAGCTACACTTCCAGGCATTATTGGATGATCTCATCCACTTGAGTGCCTGATTTATCCTACTGTCTACAGAGACCCCTCATTACAGATAAACATGGCTGAAGTAGCCTTAAATTCAAACTCTGCCCCAAACCTGCCCCTCCACTTGGATAAACTTAGGAGCTGACTGTATGCACAATTTCAGGTGTAAATTCCTTCTTCAGGCAATTAAAAAAAAAAAAAAGCTATGACAGCATGTAAGCCATTGTCTGACCCATGAAAATGCCTTTAAGATACCCCAAAAGGGTAATCCATATCTACTTCTACTTTTATCAGCATCCCAAATACACATCCCCAGTGCACAGATGGTAGTATTTCTGTTTTGTTTTTATCTGTCAAGAAATTACTTGCCCACTTCATC
This sequence comes from Microcaecilia unicolor, assembly GCF_901765095.1. Lineage (NCBI taxonomy): Eukaryota > Metazoa > Chordata > Amphibia > Gymnophiona > Siphonopidae > Microcaecilia > Microcaecilia unicolor. The sequence continues at coordinate 267,555,406 of NC_044034.1, read as the reverse complement.
TCTGCTTACCCCTTACACACCCTCCCTTTCTCTTCATTCTTCATCTGGAAACTTTCTATTAGTTCCCTCTCTTCCTTCATTTCGTCTTACCAAAACTGAGGGAGAGAAATATGTGGAAGATGATAAGGATAAAGCTGAACTGCTTAACAATTATTTCAGCTCTGTGTTCACGGATGAAAGGCCGGAGGTAGGACTGCAGAAAACAAAGGCTAAAGGGGACGGATGTATGGTAGACCAAGAGTCGTTTACAGAGGACTGTGTTCATGAGGAGCTAGCCAAACTAAAAGTAGACAGAGTGATGGGGCTTGATGGGATACATCTGAGGGTACTCAAGGAACACGGAAAAGTTCTGTTGGCTCCGCTGACAGACTTCTTCAATGTTTCCTTAGAAACTGGAGTGGTCCCGGTCAGAGCCGTAGCGAGGGGAGCTGACACCCGGGGCAGGTCGCCGCTGCGCACCCCCCCCCCCGGGTGCAGCACGGTGCAGCCTCCTCCCGCTGGAGCGCACCCCCCCCCCCCCCGGAGCGCATACCTGTGGCGAGGGACGGGCGGGAGGGCCGATCCACCCCGACTGCACGTTGCTGAGGTGTGTCGGCTCCGCGCTGGTTCACTGCTCTCTCTGTCCCGGAACAGGAAGTAACCTGTTTCGGGGCAGAGAGGGCAGTGCACCAGCGCGGAGCCGACACCCCCCAGCAGCGTGCACCCGGGGCGGACCGACCCCCGCCCCCCCTTCCTACGCCACTGGTCCCGGTGGACTGCAGAAGGGTGGATGTGGTTCCTTTGTACAAGAGTGGAAGTAAGGAGGAGGTTGGGAATTACAGACCTGCCAAACTAAAAGTAGACTGTCAGGTCTCTCGGGGAAATGTGAGCCCTTGGGCCGCTGTCACGGAGGTGGCAGCAGCAGGCAAAACCACCCAACAGGAGACAGGCAACCCTAAGACGGGCTGAAGTAGACAGGACTGGAGTGACTGGCTGGAGCTGAAGAGGAAAGCAACAAGGAATCCAGGAACAACGTCCTACAGCAGGGTTCAGGCTTGAGAAGCAGGATACAGGATACTCAATACAGGCTTCTCCCACAGGATTCAGGAAACTGGCACAGCTAGACTGGATCCGGGTTCACCCAAACACTAGGCAGGCAGGGTGTCCATGGAAGCCTAGCTTGGCAGGAAAGAGGACACAGGAGCTACATACAAGCTAAGCTCAAGGGCATGGGAATGACAGATACACTTGCCAGAGGAAGGGTTAGACTGGAGCTACAGTAGCTAACAGATAGAAAGGAGAGAAATGGCTGCAGCATCAGCCGCTAACCAACCTCAGACAGGGAGCAGAGCCACTGAACAGGGTTAACAGAAAGGCTAGAAGCCCACAGCGAATAATATACACAGAAAGGCTGAAAGCCTACAGGTCAGAGAGATACACCCAGAAAGGCTGGAAGCCCACAGAAGGGCTGGAAACCCCCAGACTGCAGTAATACACCCAGAAGGCCTAGAAGCCCACAGATAAGAGTGATATATACAGATAGAATGGAGGCCCTCAGAGCAATGGACACAGAAGAGCTGGAAGCCCACAGAGCAATAGACACAGAAGAGATGGAAGCCCACAGAACAATAGACCCAGAAGGGCTGGAAGCCCACAGAACAACAGACACAGAAGGACTGAAAGCCCACAGAGCAATAATACCCTGAGCAGGAAAGCAAGAAGCCCACAGGTAAGTAGACCAGCAAAGCAGAAGGGCTGGAAGCCCACAAGGAAAGCTAACTGTGCACACTAACTTCGGGACCTAAGGCACTGTGGAGGCATTGGCAATGCAAAGGCACTGAAGACTAGAACACCAGTTCCTTAAGAAGGCCCTGACAGATGAGGTCACCCCTTCAGGCCACAGGCCTGGAGCATACAGAAGCCCAGAGAGACCTAACCCACTTAGGTGTAGTCTAGTGAGGTAATTAGTGTCAGGCTGGAAGCAGCCAGCCCACCCAGCCTGAGACAGAACTACCTCCGGAACAGCCCACTGAAGTACAGAGAGGCCCAATACACACAAGTGTAGAGTAGTGAAGCAATTAGAGCAGCCAGCCCACAGAGACAGAGATAGAGCTAACTCAGGAACAGTATACTGAAGCACAGAGAGGTTAAACCCACGCAGGTGCAGTATACTGAGGCAATCAGCGCCATGCTGGAAGTGGCCAGCACCCAGAGACAGAAACAGAGCCAACTCAGAAGTAGACAGAAACCAGCACAGACACTGATTCCCAGAAATAGGGTAAGTCTGAGGGTGGTCACGACCACAGACGTGACATAGACAGAGTGATGGGGCTTGATGGGATACATCTGAGGGTACTCAAGGAACACGGAAAAGTTCTGTTGGCTCCGCTGACAGACTTCTTCAATGTTTCCTTAGAAACTGGAGTGGTCCCGGTGGACTGGAGAAGGGTGGATGTGGTTCCTTTGTACAAGAGTGGAAGTAAGGAGGAGGTTGGGAATTACAGACCTGTCATCACCTCGGTGGTGAGTAAATTAATGGAAACACTTCTAGAGGATTGTGAGATTTCTTGAACTAAATGGAATGCAGGACCCGAGGCAGCACGGCTTCACTGGTGGCAGGTCATGTCAGATGAATCTGACTGTCTTCTTCAACTGGGTGACTAAACAGTTGGATGTGGGAGGGGTACTTGATGTGGTATATGTACTTGGATTTCAGCAAAACCTTTGACATGGTCCCGAACAGGCGACTGGTAAATAAATTGAGTGCCCTCAGTATGGGACCTAGAGTAACTGATTGGGTTAAAAATTGGTTGAATGGAAGGAGACTGAGGGTAGTGGTAAATGGATCTTGCTCTGAAGAAAAGGATGCTGTTAGTGGAGTACCGCAGGGATCGGTCCTAGGGCCGGCTCTTTTTAACGTCTTTGTGAGCGATATTGTGGAAGGGCTGTCTGGTAAGGTTTGTCTCTTTGTGGATGATACAAGACTCTGCAACAGGGTGGACACCCCAGAGGACATAAGGAAGGACCTAGCGAGCTGGAGGAATGGACCAATATTTGGTAACTAAGGATTCATCTGAAAAAAATGCAGGGTCATGCACTTGGGTGGCAAGAATCTGAGGGAACGGTACAGTATAGGGAGTGAAGTGCTTCAGTGTATGAAGGAGAAGCGGGACTTGGGGGTGATTGTGTCTGATGACCTTAAAGCTTCCAAACAGGTATAAAAAGCGACGGTCAAAGCATAAGGATTGGGTGCATAAAGAGAGGCATGACCAGCAGGAAAAGGAGGTGATGGGTGCCATTGTATAAGTCTCTGGTGAGGCCCCATTTGGAGTACTGTGTGCAGTTCTGAAGACCGCACCTACAGAAATATATAAACAGGATGGAGTCGGTCCAGAGGGTGGCTACAAAATTAATAAGCGGTCTTGAACACAAAAAATATAGGGACAGGCTTATGAACCTCAACATGTATACACTGGAAGAGAGGAGGGAGAGAGGAGACATGATAGAGATGTTTAATTATCTCAAGGGCATTTATGTGCAGGAAGAGAGCCTTTTTCAAATGAAGGAGAGCTCTGGAATGAGGGGGCATATGATGAAGTTAAGAGGGAATAGGCGTAGGAGTAATCTAAGGAAGTATTATTTCACAGAAAGAGTGGTGGAGGCATGGAATGACCTCTCGGTGGAGGTTGTGGACTGGTTCAGAATTTAAAAAGGCATGGGATAAGCATGTGGGATCGCTTAGAAAAAGGAAGAGTTAGGGGTTACAGAGGATGGGCAGACTGGATGGGTCATATGGAGGGGCATAATTGAACGGCACCAGCCAAATAGCTGGTCGGCCATCTTCGGGGCCGGCGCCATAAGTGGGTGGAGACAACCGTATTTTCGAAAAAGATAGCCGGCCATCTTTTTCTTCGCTAATATGGTTGGGCCTGGCTGAATGTCAGAGTTCGCCGGGGTTCAGATGGCCGGCATCGGTTTTCGGCCATAATGGAAAATAATGCCGGTGATCTCAAACCCGGCGAAATCCAAGGCATTTGGTCGTGGGAGGAGCCAGCATTTGTAGTGCACTGGCCCCCCTCACATGCCAGGACACCAACCAGGCACCCTAGGGGGCACTTCTAAAAAATAAAAATATCACCCAGGTGCATAGCTCCCTTCCTTTGGTTGTTTAGCCTCCCAAATCCCCCCCCCCCAAACCCACTCCCCACAACTCTACACCATTACCATAGCCCTAAGGGGTGAAGGGGGACACCTACATGTGGGTACAGTGGGTTTTTGGGTGAGTTTTGGAGGGTTCCCATTTACCACCACAAGTGTAACAGGTGGTGGGGGGGGGGGGGGGGAATGGGCCTGGATCCACCTGTCTGAACTGCACTGCACCCACTAAAAACTGCTTCAGGGACTTGCATACTGCTATCAGGGAGCTGGGTATGACATTTGAGGCTGCATAGAGGCTGGCAAAAAAGTTTTTTTTGTTGGTTTTTTTTTGGGTGGGAGGGGGTTGGTGACCACTGGGGGAGTGGAATAAGGGGAGGTCATCCCCGATTCCCTCCGGTGGTCATTTGGTCAGTTGGGGCTCCTTTTTGAAGCTTGGTCGTGAAAAAAAAGGGACCAAGTAAAGCCGGCGAAATGCTCATCAAGCCTGGCTTTTTTTTTCCATTATCAGGCCATCTCATGAGCACGCCCCCGTCCCGCCTTCACTACCCTACCGACATGCCCCCTTGATGTTTAGCCAGCTCCGCAACGGAAAGCAATTGAACCCGGCCAAAATCGGCTTTCGATTATACCAATTTTGCCGGGTTCAGGAAATCGCCGGCCATCTCCCGATTTGTGTCGGAAGATGGCTGGCGATCACTTTCAAAAATGAGCTGGATGGCCTTTATCTGCCATTATGTTTTTATGTTTCTAATTAAAACATACATATATATTTAAATCCTCTTAATTGAGTAACAACAAAGAATGCCATGCTAGAAACATGAAAACAAGGAACAACCAGAACAAACATTTAAAAAACTGAAGTAACATTGCATTACATACTCCAATTTTTTTAGCTATTTATCCCTCCCCAATCCTAGCCCCCCCCCCCCCCCCCCCCCCCCCCCGTCCTACCCCTGGGGTCAAGCCGCTTTAAGGTGCATACACCAGTAGAAGCCAAATAGTTGGAAAGCTCATTTTAAGATTTTGCTTCACGCAGTGGGTGTCAGGATGAGCAAAAAAGGTTCCCAGGCAGCCTGAAACAGGCATCCTGCTGGAGTATCTAGATCTTGGATTTGTTGCCTCTCCATGATGAGTACCACAGAGTACCATGGTGAGTGCCACAGATGGACAAAAGAAGGGTCTTTAGAGAGTCAGGCCGCAAAGATCACCTTCAGCACCATCAGCATCGCCAAGTGTACAAATCTGGTTGCCCCCTCCCCCCCTCCCTGCCTGCAGGGGTCCACTCTGGGGGATGGTACTGAAAAAGAAGTTAGGAGTCATTGTCACTGGCAAAGACCAAATGCAGGATACAAATGCAAATACTCACTGCCACAGAGACTGAATCACCAGACAGGGCCACAGCATATGGCCTAAAGAATCTTCTGTATGCCCGCATTTTAGGCACGCTGCCAAGGCACAAATTTTCATAAAGAATGGTCTCTTGGGTGAGTAATACATTCTCTTGTTTATTTTGCATTGTAGCTCTCAGTTAGGCACATGATCAGAAAGGCTTCTGACACTAGAAATCCCAGTGAGCAAACATCCCTCTTGCACGGGGGTGCCCAGATCTGCAGCCCATGCCTGCTCCAAGCGTGTATAATTTGGTGGAGCCACAGTATCCTTAAGATGGTGATGGTGAAAAGTTAATGAATTCTTCTGTGACTCCAGTGTCAGCACAGCATCTAATGTTTCATAAGTCTCACCTGTTAAACAAGTTTTGTCCAAAGTGCCAATGTAATGCTGTAATTGTAGATATGAAAAGGCCACCTGATGCGGCAGTTGAAAGTCCGTTCTCAGGGACTGAAACGATTTTGCAGAGCCATCCTCCTGCAGCACTTTATGTAGAAATTGTATCCCTTGATCTTACCAGATGGCCAAAAATTTAGAGTCAGTGTCTGGCGGAAACGACTTATTGTATCAAATTGGCAGCAGTGGGGAAACTGAGGTAGTTCAATTCATGGAGCCTACAAAGCCAGCACCAGGTAGCTCTTAGTGGACTATTCTAATGTGGAGCAAGTAAATGTGGCACCTGCCACAACTAATGGTAAGGTAATGGAGACTTGGGAGTCTCAAGCCCCACCCCAACTCCTGCGATAATACCACTATGTGCAAGGGGAGCCGAGGGCGCTTCCCCTGCCACAAATAGTTTTGTAACATTCCCAATATCAATTTTTCATCTTTGACTTTCAAATATAAAGAAAGCATTTGAAACACATATAACCAGCATTGGGACAAGGAACATACTAAACAAACTAATCCTCCCCATCAAGGAAAGGGGATAATCCCATGGTCCATTCAGTTTGAACTTGTTATTCGCTAGCATGGGTCCCACATTCAAAGCATATAAACAAGAAAGGTCAATTGGAATGTGGATTCTCAAATATTTGATGTTACCCTTCACCCATTGTAAAGTTTCCCCCCACTGTAACCAAACTGAACAGTGAGACGGAAGAGCATACGATTTATCCAGGTTTGGCTGGAATCCCGACAAAAATTCATACTCTTCCATCAACTTTATCACCATTGGAAGGGACTGCTGAAGATCAGTGAGGATGAGCAATAAATCATCTGCAAACACCAGAGTTTTCAGAGTAAAAGGTCCCATAGTCAAGCCTCCATTCACTTGTAGGGAGGCAGTTGGGTTGGCATACAAAGATTTCACCACCTGGAGGTACCACCCCATTAGCCTTACATATTTCATGGTGCTAAATAAAAAGGGCCAGTTTACCCGATGAAACACTAGAGGCATTAAGACTAGCTAGCAAAGCTGGCACCCTAAGTTGACAATATGCCAGTGCCAGCAATGCTTTACAGACATTGTGGACTGATTATGGCCTGCCATGAGCCCAGTCTGATCCTTCCCAACCACAGTTGGCAGAAACTCAGACAGGCAATCCACCATGATAGCAGAACAATTTTACATAAACTTTAAATAGTGAAATTGGTCTACAGACACCTGGATCCTCACCTGGTTTGCCCAGCTTCAGAAGTAGAATTATCAATGCCTCATTAGCATATTGGGACCACCCCTCCCTCCATTACGACATGGTAATAATCCAACAGGGATGGTATCAAGAGCACCCCTGGCAAAACTAAAGAACCCATCAACACCTGAGGCAGTCCCAATCTTCAATCTACTAAGAGCTACCTTCAATTCTTTGGCTTATAAAGGCCTATTTAGGTTCTAACAGCCTCTTCTGACAATTGTGGCATGCCTGATCTTCTCAGGTAATCTTTAATTTGTTCCGGAGAGAATTCAATCCCTGCCTGATACATGTCCTCAAAGTAAGAAACAAAAGTTCACGCATTCTCCTCAGTCTGAGAAGTCAAACTCTCATCAGTTTTTTTTGAGAGTAAATACCGGCAGTATGCGCCTCCAGGTTTCATGCAGGTTTGCTAGGAGCTTGCCCTACTTGTTACCAAATCTATGATACTTGTACCCCACTATCATTTTCTATATTCTAGAATGAAGAAGAGAATTAAGGGCTGTCTAGGTGGCCAATTAATGTTCTTTATGAGCCTCGGTAGGGGCTTGGGCATAAAGTCTTCGAGTCTTACACAGAGTTTTCTCTAAATTAATAATACTAGCATTAAATTTCTTATTGCGCACTCCAGTACAGGTTATAATGTCACCATGGATAACCACTGTGGCAGTTTCCCAAAATAGAATTGGATTATCTTTATGCTGGTCATTATGGGAACAAAACTCCTGCCACTTGGCCCTTAAGAATTCCTGAAAATCTAGGTCCTGGGCCAAGTAGGAGGGGAAGCGCCAAGATCACACCCTTTGATAGTATGGATCCACTTCAAGCTCTAATGTAATGGACACATGATTTAAGACCACTTAGCACAAGAGCCAATGGGGCATCATCATGTAATACCTTAAACACCAAAATTAAAAATCTTAAATGGACTACGCCACAAAATGGGCAGTCAATGCGCATCACTTCTGTTTTGTATATTGCACTGTTCAGGAGGAAATGTATTTCTGTTTGTCTTTTTGCAATGTTGCACGTTTCATAAAGTCTAGGCTTTTGAGAGGTTTCCATCTTGTTTTTGTCTGTAAATTTGCTTCTACTTTATTGCCCCTTATTCTATATTAACTGAGGGTTTGTCCTTGTTCTGTGTGTGTAACTAAGGTAAAGATTTCTGTTAGTACTGCAGTCCTGCTTGTTCTATTATATCAGTAGGAGGTACACTGGGAAGGGAAGAGATTTGGGATTTAGTTCATGCCTTTCACTTGTAGCTCAAGGAAGAGTACATATTTGGTGCTCTACAGCCTGTTGTAACATTTTCAGTGTGTCTTTTCAAAGGTAAGGTTGTTGCTATTTGAATCCTTGGAGTTACTGCTGTTATAGTGAGTTTCTAGTAGAGGTTCTGAGTATTTTGTGCAGGGTTTTGGGTTATTTTGCAAAGTGTAAGGAGTTACTGTTCCTGAGGCGACATCACAATTTGAATATATTGTTCATATAGTAAGTTGTAAGTGAAAATACTCTTAATCTTCACTCCTAGTCCTCAAGGGATACTAGTGGTTTGGTTTTCAGCATATCTCTAATGAATATGCGTAAGAGGTTTGCATGCCTACTGTTTCCATTGAATGCAAATCTCTCATGCATATCCTATATAATAAAACTCACCCTCAACGTTCTGAGGACACTGATGTCACTGTCAGGTCCTCCGGGCACTTCCTTCCGGGTCGAAGCCTTCGTGTTGGTGAAGCCACCAAAAACACTGTATTGGGGCCCCGCCCTCGCGTCAAACGTGATGACGTCGAGGGCGGAGCAATGACAGCAGATTGAAAGTGGCGTGCAAGGTCAGCAACAATGGCGGATGAACGCCGACGGAGGGGGGGGAGGTCCAGAAGGAAACTGCGCTAGCGCCCGTTTCATTGCCGCAAGAAACGGGCATGTTTTACTAGTTCATTAATATAATACTAAACGAGTTATCAATTTATGTCTTATTTCTAATGCCAGTCACAAAATACAAAAATCATTAAACATTTATAATATTCTCCATCTTTTCTGTAATAGTTAGTGCAATAAACACTTTCATGTGGAAGTACTTCCTGCTTGTACTACATAGACACAAATCAACCTAAATGTATAATATACCACCTAATTAATACCAAACATACCACCATTCATACCTCAATGGAGCTTATTGCCACCACTCTTTTTACTCAAAATACAAATGCAGTACAAAATGACCATCCTGGGCATGAACAATTGTCCTAAACCAGTCCATAACAAAGTTACGCTTTCTATTAGACAAAGAAACGCCACTTATCTTCTGAAAAGTGATGCTGCATTTGTAATCCCAAAAAGTCTTGTCTTTGAGCAGTGCAATCTTATAGGCTCCTTATTTTTCTGCTGGCTTCATGGCTGGCTAAAGAAGCAGGGACAAGCCTCACAATCCAAAAAACCCTGTAGCACTGTAGCACAGCGTTATGAATCCACGCTCTCATCATAGCAAGTCTCTCCAAGCCCAACGCATTTCGCACTAGGCGTCTTCAGGGGCTCCAATTCTGTGCATAGTAACAAAACATGAGTATAAATTCCCTCCCCAAATTTCAGCATTCACCAATTCAATATTCTTAAAAGCTATATTTACCTCACTCTCTGTAAGCTCTCATATCTCAAGGCAATCGCCAAGATGGCTCCCTCCATGGAATGCCGGAAATGACCTCAGCAAAGCGGTACTACCGCAGTAAAGATTATGCTCTCTCCTACCCTATTGCTATCTTTTATAGATTCCTCCACTCCACTTCCTTGTTCAAACTCGTAGGCGTCACTGTTCTCCAATCATGTATTAATTGTTGCTCACTCTGCATCATTCTATGTAGTACATTCCCTCTGCTTTGCATTGAGGTATGAATGGTGGTGTGTTTGGAGTTAATAAGGTGGTATATTATACATTTAGGTTGATTTCTGTCTATGTAGTACAAGCAGGAAGTATTTCACTAACTATTACAGTAAAGATGGAGAATAGTATAAATGTTTAATGATTTTTGTATTTTGTGACTGGCATTAGAAGTAAGATATGCATATTCATTAGAGATATCCTGAGAACCTAACCTGCTGGCAGTCCTCAAGTCCTGGGAATTAATAAAATTGGCCTGAAATATTAACATTTGTTCTCACAGCTTTCAGTTATTCCTCCTTTTTTTTTTGCTTATACTCTGCATATCCTTGTCATTCAAGAGAAGTCTAATTAAATCATTGCTTTCAAGATTTTCCCCCATCTTCCTTTGCTTTTTCAAAGATAATGTCCCAAATCAATGGGTTTCTATCTACCACTCTTACTTCTTCCCCAATCTGCCTAAATTCTTTTTCTTTACATCAGGCTTTGATCAACATATTATAGTTAGGTATTTCTCATAGCCTCTCCTCTCCCCTGGAGAGAGACAAAGGTATGCTGCTGGGCAGGAGGAAGATAGAGGCAGATGGCTGCCGCTGGGCAGGTGGCAGAAAAATGGATATGCTGGGCAGAGAGAGGATGGGAGAGAGAAAGAGGTAAAGGATGGGCAAGGAGGAGTATAAGGAAGAGTGATGCAAATATGATTCATGCACCAGGCATTAACTAATCTAGAGATGGCCCTGTCATTCCTATAGAAGTGGAGAAATGCTTAGGGGCCCTTTTACTAAGCTGCAGTGGGTAAAAAGGCCAAAAAAAAAGACATGGCCATGCGGTAAGATAGATCTTACCGTATAGCCATGTGTGTGTGTGGGGAGGGGGGGGAGCACTTACCACTGAGGTGGCGGTAAGGGCTCCCGCACTAACCTGGTGGTAACCGGGCAGTGTGCGGCACTGCCCGATTACCGCTGGGTAACCCCCTGTGGAAATATGTTTTGAATATTTCTGCTAGCGCCGGAAATGCCGCACACTGGGGGTGGAACTACTGCCGGTGCACATGTTGGGCTAGCAGTAGCTTCAGATTGGTGCACGGAAAGCCCACGGAAGGCTTACCGCCGCTTAGTAAAAGGACCCCTTAAGCTCATATTAGCCCTCTCCTCAAGTCACTTCACTGGCTTCCTATCCGTTTCCGCATACAGTTCAAACTCCTCTTATTGACCTATAAGTGCATTCACTCTGCAGCTCCTCAGTACCTCTCCACTCTCATCTCTCCCTACATTCCTCCCCAGGAACTCCGTTCAATGGGTAAATCTCTCTTATCTGCACCCTTCTCCTCCGCTGCTAACTCCAGACTCCGTTCCTTTTATCTTGCTGCACTTCCTCAGCCGATACGTCAAGCTCCATCTCTGGCCATCTTCAAATCTAAGCTAAAAGCCCACCTTTTTGATGCAGCTTTTAACTCCTAACCCTTATTCACTTGTTCAGAACCCTTATTTTATCATCCTCACTTTAATATTCCCTTATCTCTTGTTTGACCTGTTTGTCTGTCCTAATTAGATTGTAAGCTCTGTCGAGCATGGACTATCTCTTCATGTTCAAGTGTACAGCGCTGCGTACGTCTAGTAGCGCTTTAGAAATGATAAGTAGTAGTAGTAAGTAGTAATAGACTGTTGTAATAAAACTGCAGTAAAAATCAGTGTTTGGGTTGTTAACACAATTATTTTATTTCCATCTATTTTACTGTACTTCTGATGTTACAGTATAATAAAATGCAAAGAGCAGAAAAGTTTTTCAAAATCTGCATTAAAATGGAAGTGAAATTAAAAATAATGGCAAACCAGATGTACTGTGATAAAATTACAGTAAACTTCACTTCCAGTTTCACTTCAGAAACTCTGGTGCAGGCAGGGTCACCTGAGTCAGGGCATTTCTGGCCTGGGGTACTAACATAGGGAGGACCTTGGACCATCTGCCCCTTCCCTGAGAACAGCAATACTTATCTGGTCCTGGAAAAGCACTGCCCAATCATTCTGTTCTGCTGTGTGCCATCTTGGAAAATGGCAACAGTTTAGCTGATGTCATTGACATATACCATACATTCTAAAAATACCATTTCATACTATCTTATTTGAATACAGTTCAAGAACACATATGCTGAGACAGATTGGCTGAAGGTTGAGGGGAGGGTTGAGAGAGATTGGCTGAGATGGGGAATGGAGCTGACCAGGGGCGTAGCTACGGGTGGGCCTGGATGGGTCCAGGCCCACCCAATCTAGCCTCAGGCCCGCCCACCCACCCAGAGTCCGAGTCCATCCCCGTCTATCCGTATCTTTGACTCCTCGCCCGCAGCGATGAACTGGCGGGCGGTAGTAAAAGCTGCAAGCCAGCAGGTTTGAGTCCGTCCTTTGCTTCCCTGCCTTCTCTGCGTCCTGCCCGCCTGAAAGGAAATGACATCACAGGAAGGCGGGACGCAGAGAAGGCAGGGAAGCGAAGGATGGACTCAAACCTGCCGGCTTGCTGCTTTTACTACTTGAGCATAGCGCCCTGCCCGCCAGTTCGCTGCTGCAACCTCAGGAGTGGAGTGCAAGTGAGCCAGCCCACTGTAAGGAAGCCATTTGGTAAATTTCTGTTTCCACTCCCCCGCGCAGCCATCGCGTCGCCATTCATTCAAAACACAGCAAGCAAACCTGTGAGCTGCTGCATCCACATTGTCGTTCTTTGCCAAGAGATGAGAGATGCTGCGAAGGGGGAGAGAGGGGGGTGGAAAGAAACAGGATGGGTGGGGGAAGTTCTGGCCACACTGGATCACAGGAGAGGGGGGCAAGACGAAAGAGAGAAGTGACAGGAAGATGCTGGGAGGGGGTGAAGGGTGGGGAGAAGAGAGGGAGCAGATGCTGGGCTACAAGCGTGGAGCGAGAGAGACATTGGGAAATGTGGAATCATGTGGGAGAGGCCAAGGGGTGGCAAGCAAATGAACGCAAGGAGGATGGTGATTATAGGGGAAAGAAATATGGTAAGGGGGAATAGATTGAAGATGGAAGGGAATGGATGGCTGGGGAAGTAGAGAGATGGGGACTAGGAGAACTAGTGGGTGAAAAGGAATCTGACAGGTATCTGAAAAGTAAAACAAAGGAAAAGGGGTTAGACAGGATAAAATTTGGGTGGACAGAGCAGAAAAGAAAAAAAAGAGAGGAAAGAGCTAAAATGGAAAGTTCAATATGTCAGAGGCAAGTGAAGTGAGGGAATGGAACAAGAGAGGAGAAAAAGACAAATGGACAGCAGCTGCTTGAAGGAGAAATAGCAGAAAGATTGGAAAGTTCAAAAGAGAAACTGGATCAACATGATGGAAAAAGAAAATGACCAGACAACAAAGGTAGAAAAGGCATTTTATTTTGAATCTTAACTGAAATATGATATCTTGAGAAATGTGCATAGCGGATGTCACTTTCCTCATGAGCTAAAGTGTTTCTGTTTCTATTTTCAGTTGGGATGTGCTGGGGGAGAGGTGGAGAATAGGGGGAGGAAGGGGGCGAGGCAGAGAAAATTTTGTGCCCACCCACTTCGGGCTCTGGCCCATCCAAAATTGGCTGTCTGGCTACGCCACTGGAGCTGACAGAGGAGATGGACTGGAAGGAGGGGCTAAGAGAACAAATCAGCCAGAGCAACATCTGACAATAATTACTTAAACACAGATTTACTTAAATTAATTGCTAATTTAAGAAACAATTAATTTATTATATTTTTAGATTTCAGAATTTGAGAAGGCTGTGGCCTTCCCTTCCCACTTCACTAGTTTTGGTAATTGTCTGGGGTCAGGTGCTGAGACCAGGGGCGTATCTGACTTTCCCTGGTAGGGGGGCCAGAGCCCGAAGTGCGGGGGCCGTTTTTCGCCCCCCCCTATAGGCTTCCATTGGCGGCACAGGGGGGATTGGCGGTGGTAGCGGGGGCCAGGGCCAAATGTATGGGAGCCAGGCACCCGTTGGCCCCATTACAGATACGCCCCTGGCTGAGACCACTGCTTTTTACATATTTATAAGTGATTTAGAGATGGGAATAACTAGTGAGGTAATTAAATTTGCTGATGACACAAAGTTTTTCAAAGTTGTTAAAATGCAAAAGGATTGTGAAAAATTACAAGACTGGGAGACTGGGCATCCAAATGGCAGATGACATTTAATGTAAGACAGTGCAAAGTGATGCATGTGGGAAACAGGAACCCGAGCTATAGTTATGTGATGCAAGGTTCCACATTAGGAGTCACCAACCAGGAAAGGGACCTAGGTGTCATTGTTGATAATACATTGAAACCCTCTGCTCTGCTCAGTGTGCAGTGGCGGCTAAGAAAGCAAATATAATGTTAGGTATAAGGAAAGGAACGGAAAACAAAAATTAGGTCGTTAGAATGCCTTTGTATCGCTCCATGGTGTGACTGCACCTTGAATACTGTGTGCAATTCTGGTCACCGCATCTCAAAAAAGATATAGTGGAATTAGAAAAGGTGCAGAGAACAGCAACAAAAACGATATAGGGGATGGGACAACTTCCCTGTGAGGAAAGGCTACAGTGACTTGGGATCTTTAGCTTGGAGAAAAGACGGCTGAGGGGAGATATGATAGAGGGCCATAAAATAATGAGTGGAGTGGAACAGGTAGACATGGATTGCTTGTTCACTCTTTCCAAAAATACTAGGACTAGGGGGCACACAATGAAGCTAAAAAGTAGTAAATTTAAAACAAATCGGAGAAGATATTTCTTCACTCAACGTGTAATTAAACTATGGAATTCGCTGCCAGAGAATGTGGTAAAAGCAGTTACTTAGCAGGGTTTAAAAAAGGTTTGGATATCTTCCTAAAAGAAAAGTCCATAAGCCATTATTGAGATGGACTTGTGGAAAATCCACTGCTTATTTCTAGGATAATTATAAATGCCATCTCTACAAATGCACTATTAATTTTATAAAGTAGTGATTTGTACTTCCTACTTCAGTGCAGCAGACTAATGACATCACAGGCACTGCAATGTCACAGCTACAGAGCACTTGTTGCTAGGAGCCTGGACAGAACTTTCATTTACCTTCAAGCCTGCAGCCTAGAGGCAGCTGAGGGAACCTTCTAGATAGAGAAACAAAATATAACTGAGTCCCTGGAAACCCTGAGGACTGGAAATAAATATTCCCTCCATGGCACAAGTTCTGGGGAATGGTGAGAGGTAAGAGATGATACCATACCGGGGAGTAGACATGACTCCAGCCCACCCAGCAATGGGTGCACCTTGACAGAGCCATAATGGAGGGAACAGGTTGAACTTCTGCTGTCCTGCATCACTGTCTTCAGTGTGTCTTGGACAGCAGCAACGATTTCTATACGCTGAATGCCACTAACCCAGACGCTTGCCCTCTGCTGCATCTTTGCCCTCCTCTGTAGCAACTTCCTGTTTCTCTGCCTGGGCGGGATGTGACAGAGGGGAGGCTTCCGGGCACCCATTGAAGCAAGAGAGAGTGTTGTGGGTGAGGGAAGGAAAGAAGGAGAGATGGTGCATGGGGGGGGGGGGGAGAGGGAGAATTGTTGTATATGGGGTGTAGGGGAGGAAGGGAGAGATGCAGCAATGGGGTGGAGAGAGGTAAGAAAGGGAGGGAGAGATACTGCATGGAAAGGGGCGAGAAAAGGAAAAACGTTGGACATAGGGGTGGAGGGGAGGGAGAGATGGTGCATGGGAAAGAGAGAGCGAAATATTGGGCATAATGGTGGAGGGGAAGAAGGGAGAGATGTTGGATCTAGGGCACAAGGGAGGGAGAGAGATAGATGTGGACAATGGGAGATATGGAGGAACAAGGGGGGATGAAAGGGAGGAGACAGGCCAGGAGAAAGAGGGAAGTGTTGGATCCAGGAGCAGAAGGGAGTGATGGAGAGATGCCAGACAATGGGAGCGAGGGAAGAAAGGGAGAAATGTTGGACTATGGGGGAGAGGGCAAAAGGGAAGAGGGAAGGGAAATGATATACTGCCTTTCTGTGGTTTTTGCAACTACATTCAAGGTAGTTTATATAGTATTTATTTGTACCTAAGGCAATAGAGGGTTAAGTGAATTGCCTAGAGTCACAAGGAGCTGCAGTGGGAATTAAACCCAGTTCTCTAGGATCAAAGTCCACTGCACCTACCACTAAGCTACTCCTCTGCTCCAAGGGGATGAGAAGCTATAAGGATGGGGAGGGGAGAAAGAGAGAGAAGATGCTGGGTTAGAAGGGAGGAGGAAGACGCTGGAAATGGTGGAACCATGTGGGAGAGGCTAGGAAGGGGAGGAGGATGGTGGCAAGGAAATGAATGAGAGGATAGTGTTTACAAAGGGTAGATGGGGAATAGGACAGCTAGTAGGTGAGAGAAGAAGATGGAATTTGATAGGGTAGCAGCACTAAAGTACTTAACTTCCAAAGTTCAAAAGCAAGAAAACTCCCCCCCCCCCCCCCCAAAGGCCGAAGCTCCACTGTGGCAATGAGATGGCAGCATAAGTTTTATGGGAGAACCTGATTCCTTGAGCTCTATTCCATTATGTTAAGGGATTTGGATTTAGCTCACACCTTTTTCACTAGTAGCTCAAGTTGAGTTATATTCAGGAACACTAAGTATTTCCTATCTCCAGAGGGCTTACAATCTAAAGTTTGTACCTAATGCAGTGGAGAGCTAAGTGACTTGAGCCAGATCACAAGAAGCAGCAGTGGGATTTGAACCCTGTCTTGCCTGGTTCTCAGCTCAGTACTCAGTACTAATGATAGTACATCAGAACCAGGCCTGGTTTTAACCATAACATGCATGGACTTGTTCCAGATTCTGTAAGAATGTCAAGATTACAAGTCCAGAGACGCAGTGGGTTAATTGCAGGCCTGGCCCAACGGGTCGTGTCTGACCTGCTGTTCTATCATTGCATCTGGCTGCTCACCTCATCCTTCACATAGCCTGTTAGTATAATTTTATGCCTAACTTTGGTTTCATATCTTAATCTGTATTTATTTTTTTCTCTCATTTCATCATATTTTTATAGAGATTCATCAAGGCTAGGATTGGTTCTTTTCAATTGTATTGTTAGTGATATTGAAGACAAGACTTCATGGAAAACTATGCTTATCTGTAGAAACATCTGTGTTCAGGTAGATAATACTGAGATGTGGGGTGGGGGATGGAAGCAGCTAGAAAAAAAGGATGGTCAAAGATTTGATATGTGTGCTTCAGTGCTTAAAAGTACAAAATCCATTAACCACTACAAGAACTGACAATGCGAGCGAGATTGAGTCAATACACTAAAGGAACACTGCATAACTCCACCTGGAGTATTGTGTTCAGTTTTGGAGACTGTATCTTGCTAAGGATGTAAAAAGAATTGAAGCGGTGCAAAGAAAAGCTACAAAAATGGTATGGGATTTGCGTTACAAGACGTATGAAGAGAGAGTTGATGACCTGAACATTCATACCCTGGAGGAAAGGAGAAACAGGGGTGATATGATAGAGATGTTCACATATTTGAAAGGTATTAATCCGCAAACAAACCTTTTCCGAAGACGGGAAGGTGGTAGAACTAGAGGACATGAAACGAGGTTGAAGGGGGGCAGACCCAAGAAAAATGTCAGGAAGTATTTTTTAACGGAGAGAGTGGTGGATACTTGGAATGTCCTCCTGCGAGAGGTGGTGGAGATGAAAACGGTAACAGAATTAAAAAATGCATGGGATAAACATAAAGGAATCCTGTTCAGAAGGAATGGATCCTCAGAAGCTTAGCAGAGATTGGGTGCCAGCACCAGTGGTTAGGAGGTGGAGCTAGTGGTTGTGAGGCAGGGCTAGTGCTGGGCAGACTTCTACGGTCTGTGCCCTGAAAATGGCAAATACAAATCAAGGTCAGGTATACATATAAAGTAGCACATATGAGTTTTTCTTGTTGAGCAGACTGGATGGACCGTATAGGTCTTTCTCTGCTGCAGTGCAATCTTCTATGTTACTATGATAGGTAGTTGAAAAGTAAAGAGAAGGAGAAGGGTGAGAAAGAGGGTGAAATGAGTTAACAGGCAGAAAAGAAAAAAAAAAGAGGTAAGAGCTAAAAAGGAACCATCAATATGTCAGAGGCAGGTGTAGTGAGGGAATATACTAGAGAGAGGAGAAAAGACAAATGGACAGCAGCCACTTGGAAGACAATTAGCAGACTACAGACAGGACAGTAGAAAAGAAAAACTGGAAGCAACATGCTGGAAAATGTCCAGACAACAAAGGTAGAAAAAAAAACACTTTAGTTTGAATATTTTAAATGGAATATGTTATCTTTGGGAAATGTACATAGCAAATGTCTTGTGTTCAGTATAAAGGAGAAATACTTGCATTGAGTTTACACATGAGAAAGGTAATTCTAAATTTGTGTGCCATGCATATATAAATGCAGGAAAAAGCATCTCTTACATGCACTTAAGCCCTATGCACTATTTTATTAAGGTCGCACGTAAGTGGCTTAGCATGTAAATATAAGGTGGACTTGCTGGGTCAAATGAGAGAAGGATCTGTGACGCTATCACCAGCATTAAAGAGAGGAGGTCACAAATGATTTTAATTCTATAATGCAGGAAAAAGAGCCACTTACATGCTCACATGCCCTGTGCTTGGAGGAGTAGCCTAGTGGTTAGTGCAGTGGACTTTGATCCTGGGAAAACTGGGTTTGATTCCCACTGCAGCTTCTTGTGACTCTGGCCAAGTCACTTAACCCTCTATTGCTCCAGGTACAAATAAGTACCTGTTTATACTATGCAAACTGGTTTAGCATATAAATGTAAGGTAAGCTTGCTGGGTCAAATGAGAGTCAATGATCTGTGACACTATCACCAGCAATAAAGAAAGCAAATCACAAATGATCACACAATAGTAGAGAGGTGTAAGAATCTTTAATGCGGGGGCTCTGCTTTGATTGCACCTCTGCACAATAGCCTTTTATTGCTAGTCTAGAGGGAAGCATGTTTTGTTTTTACCCCAACTTAGACTTGAAGGTGAAACGTGGCCATGTTGGGCTTTGTGTTTTGTGTGCACTGAAGATTCTTACACCTCTGCTATTGTGTGATTGCTCTTGTTGCTGATTTATTTTATTTTTGTTACATTTGTACCCCGCACTTTCCCACTCATGGCAGGCTCAATGCGACAGGCAATGGAGGGTTAAGTGACTTGCCCAGAGTCACAAGAAGCTGCCTGTGCTGGGAATCGAACTCAGTTCCTCAGAACCAAAGTCCACCACCCTAACCACTAGGCCACTCCTCCACTGTAAGGTGGGTGTACATGGGCATGTTTCCACTTACACACAGCATATAGAATATTATAAGTTGTGTGTATTGCTTGCTGCTACTACAACTAATGTTTATAATGCTACTAGACATATGCAGCATGGTATACATTATATGCAGGTACCTTCTGTGTTCCTAGAGGTAGGGTTACCATATATCCGGATTTACCCGGACATGTCCTCTTTTTGAGGTCATGTCCGGGCAACCAGGCGGGTTTTGCCAATCTGCCCGGATTTCTGGACAAATGGGCAGGCTGGTGGGCGGGCCGTCCTATAGGATGGCCCGCCCGCCAGCCTGCCCGTTTGTCCAGAAATCCGGACAAACGGGCAGATTGCTAGCCTTCCCTCCCCTTACTTACTACTTCCCTGGTGGTCTAGTGACCTCTTCCGCCTTCGGGGCAGGAAAGAGCCCCTTCTTTCCTGCCCGGAGTGCTGCCCTGCATGCATCCTTCCAGTTCGTGATCTCGGCGCCGATTCAAAATGGCCGCCGAGAGTTGAAGTGACCCCGAGGAGGTCACTAGACCACCAGGGCAGTAGTAAGGTAAGGGGAGGTCGGTGATGGGGAGGGGGAGTGATGGGGTGTGTGACGGGGGAGGGGAAAATGTGACAGGGGCGGAGCGAGGGTGTCAAAGGGGGTGGGGTGGCATGTGAAAGGGGGCGGGACATATGTCCTCCTTTTTGGGGGACAAAATATGGTAACCCTACCTAGAGGGTTCACAATAAGCTTTTGTACCTGGGGCAATGGCGGGTTAAATGACTTGCCCAAGGTCACAAGGAGCTGCAGTGGGTAGCCAGGTTCAAAGCCCACTACACTAATCATTAGGCCACTCTTCCACTTGGGTGTGCCTATTTAGGCCTTGTGGTATAAGTGAGTGCCCTTACATGTAGGTGCTCCAATGCAGGTTTTCACTAGTATTCCAAATGCAATCTGGGCACCCATATGCTATAGAATAGCCCCTCCCCCGAAGCTGCATCAGGGTACCCAAATGGAGACATCCATTTATAGAACTGCTGACTATTTGCATATGCAACTAAGTAGTACAAGCAGTTGGAAACAGGGTCAGGTTAACACTTTATTGGGCCTTAGGCAAACATGTTTATGGGCCCCTAACGAGGAACCCCATTTACTTCTTTTATCACTCCCCCATCCCTGAATTATAGTCACTCTTTCTGCCTCTCCCCCCTCATCTAGAATCTTCATTCATAGCATTCCTTCCCACACTTAACCTGTCCAGAAGCTGCATATAGAAAGCTGCAGGTCCTAGTTCTGGATGTTTAGATTTGTGTTTATTAGTTAAATTGATGTACCACCTTTTTATAATAAACCATCAAGGTGGTTTACAATAATATTACACACACATACAGGGTGAGGTAAAAAAAAAAAAAAAGCAATATCCTAGCTGGTTTTCTCAGCAACTGTTTGGAATTTCAACAAGAAATTTCACAGCTTTATTTGTTAATACCTACGTTTATGTGCCAGGTGCAATGAGATTATCTTTAAACATGGTGAAGTTTTTTTGGATGTCTGGCAGGTCTTACATCAGCAGGATTGAGATTATACTCACTTATCTAGGGCGCATGGCACTTAGGCCAGAATACAGGGGCAGACTGACCATTCAGGCAACTGGGCAGTGCTCGGCCCAGAGGCTCTGTCCAGACACCCGCCACTCCCACCCAATACCCTCCTGCCGTGGCCACCGCTGCTGCTGCTGCTGTTACAACAGTGGCGGCAAAAACAGAAAAAAAGATTGCGGGGCTGCTCTGTTACTGCTGAAGGCTGCCGGTACCGCCTTCCTCTGACACAGTTAGAAAAAGTAAATGGCCAGACAACAAAGGTAGGAAAAAATGAATTTTATTTTTAGTATAGGATAAAGTAGTGTGGTAGCTGTGTTAATAAATACAGAAAATTGAAATACGGTGATATCTTTATTGGATTAATTTTAATACATTTTTTACTAATGTTTGGAGACCCAACCCTCATGTCACAGCAGTATACTGTCCTGACCTGAGGGAAAAGGTTTTGGCCTCTGAAAGCTAATTGAAAAATGTATGTAGTCCAATAAAATGGTATCATCATAATTTCCATTTTTTGTTTTATTTGTATTTGTTAACCTATAGCATAGTGATTGAAATATGTCAGTTTTTGAAATTTGCACCTGTGGGCGGGGGAATAGATGCAGCACAACGGGCAGGAAAGAGCTGGGATGCGTGGGTGTCAGCTGCAGTGGTAGGGGGTGCCAGGCAGTGGCCAGATGGGGGCCCCAGACCACTCAAAGTCCACCCCTGCCAGAATAGATTTACTAATCTCTAGGAGTCTTTTTTCGTTCGCCTCTGCAGCAGTGGCGTAGCCACAGGTGGGCCTGGGTGGGCCAGGGCCCACCCATTTAGAGCTCGGGCCCACCCAACAGTAGCACACGTTTAGCGGTAGCTGGTGGGGATCCCAAGCTCAGCCAGCTGAAGACTTCCCCCTGATGGTAACGAAAACACTACTCTCCACAATACTGGCACCTGAGCATGCTCATTCTTCAGCACATGCTTGCTGTGGACTGCCAAGGTGGAAAGAAGTGTTTTCCCAACAGTTGAGATATTTTTTGGTGGTGGTTGGGGGGCGGGGGGCGGGGGGGGGGGAGTACACGGTGCCCACCCACTTCTTGCCTAGGCCCACCCAAAATCTGTTATCTGGCTACGCCCCTGCTCTGCAGCAGACATTGGGCCCAATGCAATTTCAGATCATGCTATGGTATGGATTGATATAGAATTTCACAATCCTTCACCAGGCTCCTATCAATGGCAATTCTCTTTAGATCTTTATCATGATGCTGCTTTTCAGGATTTTCTCATTCAGAAATAGAAAGAATATGTGGAGTTTAATTAAAACTACAAAGATATGCCTGCCATATTTTGGAAAGCAGCTAAAACTGTCCTTAGAGTGGAAATAATTGTTTATGCAGAACACAAAAAGAAGGATAGGGACAAGGAAATATTAAGGTAGGAGAAAGTTGTTCAACAGCAGTGTAGGCTCTATGGTGAGCTCCCTTCTCAAACTAATAAACAACACCTGGTGGTCAGTCAAGAGGCTTTAAATACCCATCTTCATCAACCTGCAGCAAAATTGAAGATGTCTTATAAACATCAGCTTTATTTATATGGCAACAAGGGTGGAGCAATGCTGGCCAGGTTAGTGAAGCAATGGGGAGGGAACAGATATATTTTGTTGCTGAAAAGTGAGACAGGAGATTAAATCATGGATAAGGGGATTTGCACTCATTTTAAGGGTTACTATGCTACCTTGTATAATGACTTCAACAGGGGATGGACAGGGATGTTTATCTGAATAGCATAGAACTTTTTGTTTTGGACCCATCCTCCAAAAGCATGCTACACTGTCCCATTTTAGAGGATGAACAAAGATGTCTATCTGAATAGCATAGAGCTTCCCATTCTGGACCCATTCTCCAAAGTATGCTACACCATCCCATTTCGGAGGATGAAATTACTTTGTTAGTGAGACAGAGCCCTTGTCATAAGACCTGGGCCTGACGGTTTTCGTGTGGAATTTTACAAATTTTAATAGAGCATGTGGTGCCTTCCTTGCAGGCTATGTTTATGACGTTCATAACTGATAAAAAAAATTACTAGAGACCTTGAATTTGGCACAAATAATAGTTCTCCCTAAACCAGGCAAGGATCCTCAAAAGCCAGAATCCTACTACCCTATTTCCTTATTAAACTTTGAGACTAAATTGTTGGCCAAGGTCTTGGCAGACTGTCTGGTGAAGGTGCTTCCTGGTATAACAGTTGACCCACAGGTAGGCTTTGTCCACGATAGACAAGTGATTAAAATGTTAGGCGAATCCTTGCTTAATTGGAGGTGGCTTCAAGTAGATCATTGCCATCCATATTAGTCAGTTTTGATGGCAAGCAGATGGTGCATGTTTATGCTTAAAGCTGTTACAGAGGACTGACTTATTTTTATTTTATTTGGCACATAGATAATAGGAAGTTCCTGTAAGTGATGTAACCAGTTTTTAAATGAAACTTGATTGTTCTGGGCTCTGATTGGCCTGGAGTTTGAAATTACCCAGCAGTTGTTGCTGGCTGTTGCTTCAGTTTCAGCCTGGGAGGAAAGAGAGACAGATCTCTTTGTTGAGGATCTGTGAACAGTTACATATCTTGACCTTCACAGGCACTGTTTAGACAGTGTATAAATGTTTAGTTAGTGTTATAATTGATCCATTTTTCAGTTACCTGTTATTGTTTGCCGATTGCACATTTTTTTATTGTTCCAGTGTGAGAATAAACACATTTGTTTGTTCGTTCTGCCTGTCTGGACTGATAAAGAATCCCGGTGGTTTGTGTGTTGGGTCTGTGAGTGCTTTCTGGGAACTGTGGGACCACTGGGAATGTGGCTCCAGTAGCCTAGAAATCAATGGAGATAATTTAAGAGCGGGAAACTCACCCAGAGGTGGTTGTAACCCAGTCAGTGGGAGGAGGGTGCTAGTGTAGAGCATGAGTGGCAGGTGCAGGCAGACCTGAGCTGTGTGGGGATACACCCTCTAAGGGGCCACGGGGTAACCCCAGGTAGGTGGCCAGGTGTTTCATGACAACCTCTGACTGTGAATCGCTGCCAGCTTCAGTATCTTGTAGGTAAGACTTGCGGGGAGGAAGAGATTTTTTACAGCAGGAACAAAACATTTTACTGCTCCAGTGTGGCAGTAAAAAGTTTTGTTCTTGTATCTGCGGTGATTGTCACTGCCCTCTGAAGGCCTGGTGCTGGGCCCAAGGAACTTTTCCCCCTGTCCCCCCCCCCCCCCTCAGCAGCCCTGTTTTGTGTGGGGGAGGGGCAGCGGAATCAGTCTGGGAGCAGGAGGTGAGTGTCTGTTTGCCACAGGAGGGAGAGAGCTGGGTATCTGTTTACAGAGGGTGGGAGAGGTGGATGAAGCATGAAGGGAGAGATCAGTGTCTGTGCTCTGGGATGCAGGAGCTGGGGAGGAATGTTCAGGTGCAGAGAGGTATGGGGTGGTCATTAGGAGACAACTATGTGGGGGAGTCCGTATGCCACAGGAAGGTAATGAGATGGGGGTCATCAAGAGAGAAGTACGGGGGGTTTGTGGGCTGTGGGGAAGGCAGGTAATCTCACATAATGCTATTATGGCTAAGGCTACTGTAATAAAATAACTTGCTATGCATAATGTTGAACACATTATGAATGCGTGATTTATAAATGCCTGATCTCTGCAACACAACAAAACTAAAGTACGTAATGGACATAACACAGCTCTTCCGTTGTACGATTCCCTAATGTGGCTGTGCCCAGTGCCGTAGCGAGGGCTAATGGCACCCGGGGCGGGTTGCCACGGCGCAATCCCCCCCGGAGCACAACCCCCCCCCCCGGACCGCATTCTTTCCTGCGGGAGGGCCGATCCGCCCTGAGTGCACGTCACTCGGAGCTGCGTCGGCCCCGCTGGTTCCCTGCTCTCTCTGCCCCGGAACAGGAAGTAACCTGTTCTGGGGCAGAGAGAGCAGGGAACCAGCGGGGCCGGCACCCCCCGAGCGCGTGCACCCGGGGCGGACCGCCCCTCCCGCCCCCCCCCCCTACGCCACTGGCTGTGCCACATGAACTTTATCTTACCACAATACCACTTTGTATTTGTTTACACCAGAGTCTGCAAACACCTCTCCGGTACTATGTAAGCCACATTGAGCCTACAATAGGTGGGAAAATGTGGGATACAAATGTAACAAATAATAAATGGGCATAAATAAAAAATCCAGTTCTTCCAAGTCTAGATTTGTGGAAACTCTGTCAAGCCCTGGATTAGATTATAGTACGAAGGAGGGTTATTTTTAGTAGTAAAGTAAGAAATCAAATCTCAGGTAAATCCGGTTAAGGATGAAAAAAGCCATTGACTGAATAAATGGTGAACTTGCGTCAAACAAAAACACTCTTAACTACTGTACACTTAAGGTTTATAATGAATCATACCAGAGAAAAACAAGTAACAAACACGATGAAATCAACAGGGGAAATAACTTGGCTTGGAAGGAAAGCATCACTAAGTTTTTTGCCCACAGTGGTGTGGTTCATCAACTCTTACCTGCGCTCTATCCTATAGGATTCACGCTGTGGGCGGGGAGAATCGCATCAACCAATGAAAAGGACAAGGTTGGGTTTCCAAGGGGGAATTACGCTGAACAACCAATGAGGAGCGGCAATGCCGTCTATACCTCTGCCGTAGTAAGAAAGAAACAGAAGAGAGGGCAAGGGAATTCACTGGAGAGAGAAGTGCAAGCGGAGGGGTGTATACAGACGAGAAACAGAATAATACCTGCAGAAAACAGAAGAGGGGGAAGGCTTAGAGAGCTCGGAAGTAACTGTCACTCTAGTATCGCGGAACGAACCAGGGCGGTGAGCGGTACTGTCCCTTGTTATCCCTCAGGCCCCCCCTGCAGCACGCGCAACCCCCCCTGCGGTGTTCGGCTATGCTGAGGCGCGGCAGGGATGAGAACAGTGGCGGATGCACGAGCTTGTAACTCTGTGGCCGCTGCTACCCTCCAGCGAGTGAGCAAGTCTATGGAGGCGGGAGTCCGAAGCGGTCGAGGAGAGCGGCTCGCAGGCTGAAAGGGACGACGGGGAAACCAGGGAGAGCAGGACCGCGGACAGCCGTCGCCATGGACTGCAGCCGCCTGAGGAGCTTCATTACTAGATTTGTAAGTAGCAACACGAGAGCACTCTGTGTTTTTCCTCTTACCCAACCAGAAGGAGGAAAGCGTCAGGTACCTGGAGCTTTCTATTCTAAAGCCTCAACAGGTCCTGCGCAAATTGTAAAAGCAAATTGTAAGGTTGAGCTAACGTTACTGTAGCACCTGGACGGATGGTCTCTTGCCGATCCTGTAGCTTTGGTTTCTGAGCTGCAGCCGCAGCGATCTGCTTCTTCTTCCTTGTTTATTGGCCAGATAAGAGAGGGGTTTAACAAGTGTAACAAAAAAAGGCCTCTAGCTCAGGTAGTTTTATACTTCCTGCAAGTGAGAAACACTGTGGTAGCGCATTGGATGGAGCGGGTTGTTAAAACGGGCTCGCTGTTTATGCACGTGTGAATAGAAGGGGTTCTTTTATTATATAAATCGGGGCTCCACAAAGTTTCTTAGGATCTAGGAGCCAAACTTGGAAAAACTATAATTTTTATTATGCACATCTAATAAATGGCAAAAGATAAAAAGTTGGATACAGCGGGATCCTCATAGAAAACCATTTAAAAGTTCACTTCTGTCTTGCATATTCCTTGTGCTCAAAGTGATGCACAGCAAGTCATTTATTAAAGTAGCCTTTCCCCACCGCACGCTGTCTGAGAGACTGCCTGCCTTCCTCACAGCGCTCTCTCTTATTCTGCATTCCCCATAGCTCACAAATCCACATAGTTTTCTTGAGAACCACCACCCCATTACCCTCTTGTGGCATACACTCCACCACATAGCTGTTTCCTAAATACTAGCCCCATGCCTGAATTTCTCCATACCTTTCCCCATAGGAGCTGACTTTTCAAAATGATTGGGAGTGCTAAACGCAATGAAAATGACCTTATCTCTGGTTAGTCAAGGAATTTGCTGAATAATGGGGGTCCTGAAGCACCCACAGAGCTGGCACCTATGCTCTCTCCAGATTCTCACTCCATCTACACATCACTTCTCAGCTCCCGATATCTCCCTTCCTATGTCTTCCAACCCCGTCTGCAGATACCCTGTACTCCCCCTCTTGTGGCACACAGATAGTTGCACTCTTCCCCCCCCCCCCCCCCAACGAAACAGACTGCATGTACAGCAATTTTAGTGACATAGGGACTGAACATTTTATTTTTCCATTTGCATTGGTTCCAGGGTCTCTTTTCTGCTTTTCTCAGTTTTTCATAACTATTTTGCCAGGATCTCCTGTCTATTTGACATTTCTTTTATTAATGTGTTCACCATCCATCTTCCCTCTGTGCCCCTGTCTTTCCTGTTCAGTATCTCCACTCTGTGCCCTTGTCTCTAGCATTGCCCCTCTTTGTGCTTGTCTTTATATTACCTTTCATTCCAGCTTGTCTTCTCCATGTCTCTATCTCTCCCCATATCTCTCTGTGTGTCTCTGCTCCCTGCCTTAAAGCATATCTTCTCTCTCTGTCCTACCTCGGAGCAGAGCCAGCTTCTCTCACTCTCTCCCTACACCTCCCCCCCCCCCCCAAAAAAAAAAAAAAAACTGTAATCTGGTTATTTCTCAGTGAGTCCAGCCTGTCTTTCAACCCCCCCCAACCAGGTCCTGCAAACTTGCCAGGTCTTCACCAGAAATTAATGCAGGTCCCTTCCCAGCCCTGAGGCTTTCCTTTATCCTTTGCTTGCAGGAAGTTGCCATAAGATGAGGCAAAAGACATAAGGGCTGGCTGAAGTCTGTCTGCATTGATGGCCAGTGAAGACGAGCAACAAGTTTGCAGGACTGGGGGGGGGGGGGGGCAAAAGAAATGCTGGACCCACCAAGAGTTTGTGGGAGGAAAGGAAGCAGAGAGAGAGAACAATTCTGGATTCTTGGAAAGTGGGAGGGGTTCAGAGTGGCCAAAAAATTCTGGACCTGTGGAGAAGGAGGCAGGCAGAGGAGGAGGGGTCTAGTGGTTAGTGCAGTAGTGTCTGAGAACCAGGGGAACTGGTTTCAGTTTCTACTTTAGCTCCTTATGACCCTGGGCAAGTCACTTTTAACCCTCTATTGCCCCAAATACAGCAACAGCAAGAACCCCCCCCCCCCCCCCCCAGAACCTTAGATTGTGAGCCCAGTAGAAAAAAAGTACTCGTATATACCTGTGCACCTGACTGTAAGTCACCTTGAGCTAGTACTGGAAGGGTGTGAGCAAAAAAAGAAATCCAAATATAATACATAAACTGCTTTAGAGCCACAGATCAATAATTTAGTTTAAAAAATTATTTGTTACATCAACTAAGGCCAGTTAGATCCTTAGTAAATATAGTTTTAGGTTTATTACTGAATCTGTACTTCTTCTGCAGTTGGATTACTGCAGTTTGCTATATACTACTACTACTACTACTTAGCATTTCTATAGCGCTGCCAGGGTTACGCAGCGCTGTACAAGTTTAAACATGGGGAAGGACAGTCCCTGCTCAAGAGAGCTTACAATCTAAAGAACTATATCTTCTAAATTGCAGAGAAGGCTCCAGTTTTTACAGAATACTGCTGCAAGGTTAATGTTTTCTTTGGGTAAATTCGAGTTGGCCTCTCCACTGCTGATCTCATTGCATTGTTTTCAGTTAATGTGAGAGATTTTGAATTTAAAATTGCTTTGGTTTATAAATCATTTAATGGTTTACATTCTGAAAGCTCAACTGAAATTGACCTAGTAATTGGCTTACTTGGAGTAATACCCAGAAGTTAAAATTAAACTATCCTGCCGTGAAAAATATTCAGTATGAAAAACCAATTAGAATGATCTTTTTCCTTTTTTTTTTTTTTAATTTTTTTATTTATCAGTTTCAAAATATACATTCATATAAAAATAAATGTCAGAAAATCAGGAAATACAATAAAAAAAGAAAAATTAACATACTCCTTCACTATCATTTACATAGTCAAGGGTAAATAGCAATGTCATTATTACTTAGACCACAATATTGATCAAGATACAAGGAAATTAATTGTGAGAAAATAAGAGAGAAAAAAAAATTCTCTAAATACAATGAGAGAGTAAGAGCTAGATCTCTGCCTGCGGTTTTAGCTAACTTCGGTTGCTCTCGAAGCAGATTCGCCACCGCTTTCCTTTGCTATTATAAACTGTTTCAACTTTTCTGGATCAAAGAATACATAATAAGCCATTCTTAAGGAAATAAGACATCTACATGCAAATTTTAGCTTAAAAGTTCCACCTAATGCAAGAGTCCGGGGCTTAAGTCCCAGAAATTCTCTCCTTCTTCTCTGAGTAGATTTACTGATGTCTGGGAAAACTTGTATCCTTGAACCAAAAAACTGAAGCGACATAAATCTGAAGTATAACCTAAGTATATTATTTCTATCAGTTTCGAAGGCAAAAGATGCAAGGAGAGTCGTGCGTTCTGTAATGGTTTCTAAGGACGTTTCAAGGAATTGTGTTAAGTTTGCTGGAGCCTCCACAAATGAAGTTTTGGCTCCTGTGATATAATACACCTTTACAATTGGAGGTATAGCTTCCTTTGGAATTCCTAATACTGTATATCAGTAAAATACTTTTTTAACATTTCCATTGGAGGTGTTAAGGGACTCTTAGGAAAGTTCAAAAATCTTAAGTTATTCCTCCTAAGTTGGTTATCAAAATATTCAATTTTTCTTTGAACATTATCTCTGTCAGTCACTAAATTACCAACAATTGTTTGCATTTTCTTAATCTCAAGTGAATTTGACTCACTCTTGTCTTCTTGCTCTTTAACCCTCAATTCCATGGTATGTTGTTGTTGTTTAAGGTCCTTTACTTCAGAATTGAAAGAAGTTGAAGCCTGGAGCAGGGACGAATTCAATGCTTGGATAGCGTCCCAAAGGACCTCTAGGGTAACGACTGCTGGTCTTGTAATAGCGCCGATACCCACAGGTGGTGGAGCCATGATGGGGGAGGGCGAGGGTTCAGTACCTACCGCCCTCTCATCTGATGTATTTCCATCTGGCGTCGAAAAAACAACAGGGCCACTTGCAGCCTCGGAGAACACCAACTCCGGCTCTCCCATCGATCTCAAACCACCACCCGGTCTCGGCGGGGCAGTCTGCAGGGGCGGTCTTAATGACGCCCCTTCGACGCTAAGATCCCCCGGATGTTCTGGGGATCCAACCAAGGCAGAGATCGAAGCACCATGCGCCTGAAGTCCAAACGCCTCCAAGGTCGGTTGTCGGAGAGTTAAGGTGGAAGCGGGGCTAGAAGTGGCTTTAGCCCCGCTTTTTCCCTTTCTTTTCCCCATTAACTGGGTCCCAGAAAGACAAACGCTCCGAAACTCGGCTTGAGGTTCGGGAGCTCTCAGGAAGCGCTTCCTCTCATGGACGCCATCTTGATCAAGATTGATCTTTTTCCTTTTAATGCTGGTAGAATTTGGAGCAATCTGTAGTTAGATTAATGTTACTCTCCTGTTATCTTTTTCATAGAGCTTTAAAAACACATTTATTCTTGCAGGTATGATGCTAGTTGTGTTATGCAATTTTTATCACTGAATTTAGTAATATGGTACTTTCCCTCAATTGTTGATTTCTCTTTCAGTTATAAGCCTGTATGTAGTATAGTAGTAAACTGCTTTGATCATATCACAAAAAGGCTGTATGTCAAATCCCTTCCCCTTCCCCTAAAGTTCTGGCTATTGTTTTTGGGCAGTCACTCATTCCCACCTGTCCCCAGGTAGCTTCAGGCTCTCCCCATCACTCTCATTCATCCACCTACTCCCAAGAGGCACACCTTTAGCTTCTTTTCATTGCCCATCCACCGCAGCAGCAGCCATGACATTATACCCCTGGTGCAGTAGCTTCTCAATCTCTCTTCAGCCCCCCCCCCCCCCCCCACCCTTGAGTGGTAGCTTTTCTCCACATCTCTCACCAACATGTCAAACATCATCCCCGCCCAGAGCAGTAGTTTCTTTAAAACCCCCACCCAAGTGTTAGTCTCTCTCAGCCCTTAACTTATGTTGTTTTCCCCTGAGGAGTAGCCCTTTTCAATCCCTCATTTCCACTCCCCACCCCATATGGTAGTCTCACTCATGACTCTCCCCATCCCACACAGTATTCTCACGTGACACCCCTACCCTACAAAACAGTCTCTCACAAGACCCCACATCCAATGCAGCAGTCTCACATGCCTCACATATCGATGCTGATGTTATGTTGACGCTGAAGGCTATTACTGGCTGAGAGGAGACTGCTTGTCTTGCAACCAGTGAAAGACTGCTTTCATTTTTGGGGCAAGAAAAGCAGCATCTCATTAGCGCGTGAGCAAGGTAGAGGTTGCCCTTCTTGCTGAATTGCTGTGTTTTATGCTATTTCTGCTGGTGCATGGGTCTCTACAGCTTATACTGGTGATGTCATTGGTAGAATTCAGTGTTTTCTCTACCTCCACCTGCTGGTAGAAAGGGATAGCAACCCATTTGTGTAGAACTGTTGAACTGGCGCTGAGAATTGTTTTATGTTATTGCTGCTTGTCTTGCAAACCTTAGGCACCAGATCAAATTTTTGTTTTAGTTGCCATGTTGACCTGACACTTGGAGTTTGTCGAGCCTTGATATAAACTTAATGCAAACAGGATTTTTGCGTCTGTTTTGTGTTCCCAGATGGTCTCGTTCTTCATAAGTAAAGCAGTGTTACCCTTATACCCTTACACAACTGGTTGCTTTTAAGATGCTAAAATTGACCCTAAAAACAGAACAGCCATACTGGGTCAGATCAGTGGTCCAACTAGTCCAGTATCCTGCTTCCAGCAGTGGACAATCCAGGTCAAAAGTATCTATCAGAAACCCAAATAGTAGCAACATTCCATGCTACCAATCCCAGGGCAAGCAGTGGCTTCCACCATGTCTACCTCATTAGCAGAGTATAGACTTTTCCTCCAGGAACTTGTCCAAACCTTTTTTAAACCCAGATACATTAACTTCATCCTCCGGCAATGAGTTCCAGAGCTTAACTATTCTTTGAGTGAAAAAATATTTCCTCCTATTTGTTTTAAAAGTATTTCCATATTTCATTGACTGTACCCTGGTCTTTGTACTTTTTTGGAAGAGTGAAAAATTGATTAACTTTTACCTTTTCTACACCACTCAGGATTTTGTAGACTTTAATCATATCCTCCTTCAGTCGTCTTTGGAAGCTGAAGAGCCCTAACCTCTTTAGCCTTTCCTCATATGAGAGGAGTTCCATCCCCTTTATCATTTTCGTTGCTCTTCTTTGAACCTTTGGGTTTTTTGCAGGAACTGTAACAGTTTAGATATTTATTTAGGGGAAAAATATTTCTTAATGCATATGGCATTGTTTGGATTATCTGTGCTTAAAACATTAAAAAAAATACTAACAAAAGTATATCTCACAATTTTAGGTCGGGGTGGGGGAGCCCTTGACAAGAAATTTGGTTGTCTGTCACTTAAAACTGCAAGATGCAGATTATATTACAGGGGGCTGCACTTTGTATGGGGACTAGCTACAATTTGGAATTGGAAATGTATAGGAAGAATGGTTAGAAGTTTTTTTTTTTTTTTGCTAATGATCACCAGAAGAAACCTAAAGAGAAATTCCATATATGATTGTTCCAAGAGTGACAATTATGATCACAATCGCACAGTTTCAAAATATTTCATCCAGGGTAATAATTGTTGGCACTAAATTAATAAATTACACATTTTACAGTATGTGGAAATAAGTTTCAGCAAGCTGTACATGATTTTTATTGAACTGACTTTGTATATACAGGGGACATTTTTTTTCAGAATGATTGGGGATGCCAAACATTACAAATTGCCTCTCCCTAGACATAATGAAGGAGATTGCTCAATATTGGGAGTGCTCAGCACCCACAGAGCTGGGCTCTTGTGGATATGTGGCAAGGTTTTAAGGATAAGGTCTCTGAAGAAACAATGCACCTGCTCTTGGTTTAAATTAGAGAATGACATGGGGATAAAATTTGTTCCAGTCCCTGTTTGCTCTGTTCTCATCTGCAGAAGCTTCGAACACATGATTTTATGTTTAAATCTTTTTATTAAAGTATAAAAAGGAACAATATGCTGTGCAACTGTTGTGTATAAATTACAAAGAGAAAACAATAACAATGAGCAGCTGTAATAAACCCTCCCACCACTCCCTACCCTTCCAGCACCAACAATAACTAACTTCTACTACCCCAAAGAATCCTAATCCACCCTGTTGAAATGTTCAGGGGTACAAAATACAACCTGTTTTGTATGCCCTAGAGGGGAGAAATATGCTATGTGAAGCACTGCAGAACAATCATATAACAGAAAATGATAAATGTCAGTACAATACAAAACGATATCATAATAGCATAAAAGAGCATTACATTTATTATGTGCAGGTACTATTATTTGAAACTGTTTTGTACCAAATCAAGGAGGTATATTGCATTACCCTTATGTTGCCAGTATAATAATAGTGAAACACCAAATAACCATGCATTAGAACATTTGAATAACATAGATATCGTGCTAATGTTTTGCTACCATATCATGAAACATTTTACTATGTCATTACAGATCAGTAAAAGGGGATTGGTAGACGGAGGTGATGACAGAATAATACTTGATAGTTGAAAGGCTCTATATTTGATAATAGACGAGAAAGCTAACACTCCTAAGTACAGTAATTGTAAAGCCCTTGAAGGAGTGATTTTCTGAGACATACTCGCCTGCTGAGCTGTCTTTCTGTGTGTGTTTACAATTTATTTTTGTAATAATTCATGGTACAGTGGGGGAAATAAGTATTTGATCCCTTGCTGATTTTGTAAGTTTGCCCACTGACAAAGACATGAGCAGCCCATAATTGAAGGGTAGGTTATTGGTAACAGTGAGAGATAGCACATCACAAATTAAATCCGGAAAATCACATTGTGGAAAGTATATGAATTTATTTGCATTCTGCAGAGGGAAATAAGTATTTGATCCCCCACCAACCAGTAAGAGATCTGGCCCCTACAGACCAGGTAGATGCTCCAAATCAACTCGTTACCTGCATGACAGACAGCTGTCGGCAATGGTCACCTGTATGAAAGACACCTGTCCACAGACTCAGTGAATCAGTCAGACTCTAACCTCTACAAAATGGCCAAGAGCAAGGAGCTGTCTAAGGATGTCAGGGACAAGATCATACACCTGCACAAGGCTGGAATGGGCTACAAAACCATCAGTAAGACGCTGGGCGAGAAGGAGACAACTGTTGGTGCCATAGTAAGAAAATGGAAGAAGTACAAAATGACTGTCAATCGACAAAGATCTGGGGCTCCACGCAAAATCTCACCTCGTGGGGTATCCTTGATCATGAGGAAGGTTAGAAATCAGCCTACAACTACAAGGGGGGAACTTGTCAATGATCTCAAGGCAGCTGGGACCACTGTCACCACGAAAACCATTGGTAACACATTACGACATAACGGATTGCAATCCTGCAGTGCCCGCAAGGTCCCCCTGCTCCGGAAGGCACATGTGACGGCCCGTCTGAAGTTTGCCAGTGAACACCTGGATGATGCCGAGAGTGATTGGGAGAAGGTGCTGTGGTCAGATGAGACAAAAATTGAGCTCTTTGGCATGAACTCAACTCGCCGTATTTGGAGGAAGAGAAATGCTGCCTATGACCCAAAGAACACCGTCCCCACTGTCAAGCATGGAGGTGGAAATGTTATGTTTTGGGGGTGTTTCTCTGCTAAGGGCACAGGACTACTTCACCGCATCAATGGGAGAATGGATGGGGCCATGTACCGTACAATTCTGAGTGACAACCTCCTTCCCTCCGCCAGGGCCTTAAAAATGGGTCGTGGCTGGGTCTTCCAGCACGACAATGACCCAAAACATACAGCCAAGGCAACAAAGGAGTGGCTCAGGAAGAAGCACATTAGGGTCATGGAGTGGCCTAGCCAGTCACCAGACCTTAATCCCATTGAAAACTTATGGAGGGAGCTGAAGCTGCGAGTTGCCAAGCGACAGCCCAGAACTCTTAATGATTTAGAGATGATCTGCAAAGAGGAGTGGACCAAAATTCCTCCTGACATGTGTGCAAACCTCATCATCAACTACAGAAGACGTCTGACCGCTGTGCTTGCCAACAAGGGTTTTGCCACCAAGTATTAGGTCTTGTTTGCCAGAGGGATTAAATACTTATTTCCCTCTGCAGAATGCAAATAAATTCATATACTTTCCACAATGTGATTTTCCGGATTTAATTTGTGATGTGCTATCTCTCACTGTTACCAATAACCTACCCTTCAATTATGGGCTGCTCATGTCTTTGTCAGTGGGCAAACTTACAAAATCAGCAAGGGATCAAATACTTATTTCCCCCACTGTATGTCCTTAATTTTTGGCTTTTTTTTTTTAAACTAGTGTAGTACCCTTCTCCAGTTTTTGTATTGTTTTCATATACTTTGACTTCATGGAGAAACAAGAATGTGAGCCTTTTATTTTGAATGTCTTTCTGGTATGGGGCACTATAGAGACCTTTAATATGTTCTGAGATAACTTATATCATGCTGCCTTGCAGGACTTTTTTTTTTTTTTTTTTTGCCAGATTTTTTTTCTTTGGGATTCTGTTTGGAATGTTCTCCTAAGTTTTGTTTCAGAATGTGAGGATTCATGAGGTGGGGTGGTGGTGTAGACAGAGCACTACTACTTTAGAAGTGTTGAATAATTTTCATAACTTAAAGGTTTTCTAGTTCTGAATTCTGTTAATACAAGTGGTACAGTGGCTGCTGTTTTCCTTTCCTTGTGTTGTAGTTTTTCACTAGGGGGCCCTTTTATTACCCAACTGTAGGGCTACTGCTGGGTTTGTGCATGGCAAATTGGCCCTACCGCCAAGCTCGCCCAAGAACCTGGTGGTAGTTCTGGGCCTGCTGTGCAACATTTCTGGTTCAAATTTTAGAAACTAGGGGATAAGAGTAGGGAGACTAGTTAATAAAGTTTGCTTTTTTGAAAATTCTACCTGTCTTTATCAATAAGCGTACTTTTTTTTGTTGTTTTGTTACATTTGTACCCTGCACTTTCCCACTCATGGCAGGCTCAATGCGGCTTACATGGGACAATGGGGGGGTTAAGTGACTTGCCCAGAGTCACAAGGAGCTGCCTGTGCCTGAAGTGGGAATTGAACTCAGTTCCTTAGTTCCCCAGGACCAAAGTCCACCACCCTAACCACTAGGCCACTCCTCCACTCCTTTATCTATTTTAAACCCGAACATTTAAACCGCCAAAGCACAGAGTACAAAAAATGTTCACTTACCTAGAGAAATGTCCTCATGAAGTTATTTATCATTCTCATAGTGTTTGAGAATCCTTTTTATTAGTTCAGAGTCCTATTAGTCTCAGTGTTCTAGTACCAAATATAATTGGTCTGCCAGAGCTCTCAGGTTTGTGGATTTTAGGTAGCATGTGAAAGGTAGCAATAGAGTATGTTTGTTGTACAAACTGTGGATGTGATTTCATATTCACGTTAAACTGGCAGATGGTGGACTAGGAATCCATTTCTGTGCTAGCTAAAAATAAGCTCATGGCTCAGTAAACTTGTTCCAAGTCTACAAGGTGCCACAAGTTTGTTTTTCATTTTATATGTAACTAGTAAAAGAAGCCCGTTTCAGAGCAAATGAAACTGGCGCTAGCAACGTTTTCTTCGCCAACCCCTCCCTCCCTGGCCAACCCCTTCGTTGTTCTGCCATTGCTCCGCCCTCGAGGGCGGGGCCTGGAGCGATTTTGGTGGCTTCACCACCCCGAACCTTCGAACCTTTTTGAAGGAACTCAGAGCTTGGCTTCACTGACGTCAGTGTCATCAGAACGTTGAGGGTGAGTTTTATTATAGTAGATAGTAGTTTTCATACTGTAGTCATGTTTTATTTCTTGCAGAATGTGTGCATAGCTGTGTACAATGTTGCATGCTGTAGTACTAAAGGATACATTGTCAATTTATTGTATCAATATGTGTATCTTTCCCAAGGACTCTTTTGGCCTTTCACAGGAAAATATCCTGTTAAATTACCATTGCAGTATTGTGATATGGTAAGAACAGGCAGTTAAAACTGAAGGTAGAAAAATTAGAAAGAAACGGTGAACCTGATACTGGCATAATATTGTCCATGTTGCCCTCTTGTTCTAATAACCCACTTTTTGTTTCTTTTGTTTGCTCTGTAGTTCCTTCTTTTCTCTCAAGATCAGGTAAAAACCAGTTCTAGGATAATGCTGCCAGCTGGATTCAGGTTTACAGGACAGGGTTGATCTAGTCCTAGGTTTATCCTGTTGCATGCTGGAACTTGTAGTTCTGATTTTCCCATTGCATTCCCTAAGAAAAGACAGACTATAAGTCCCAGCATACACTGGGGTAAACCTAGGACAGGATCAGCCCTGTCCTGCAAACATGGATCCAGTTGGCAGCCTTATTCTAGGAATCTAGTACCTTGAGTTTTTGCTGCACCAGCGTTCCTTTTTTACCTAGCTGTGTACTGCAGGACACTGTCACAGGCATCCTGTGGTAACTGCCAAATGTGTGTGTGCTGTGTGTTAATATATTAAGGAGGCGTGTTGGGGCAGATAGTAGTGTTCTGTACTAACCAGTTAGTTCAAGAACACTGTGTGAGCTTGTGCTGCCTACTAAATGGGAGGAGGTAAGTGCTCATGCAGTAATTTTTAACAATGGCCACATGCTAATGGCAACATTAGCTCATAGCCATTAATAGGAAAAATAGTCTGCTATTTTATGGCTGTAGTATAAGTATGGTGTTGATGCATGGGAAAGACCCAAAAAAGGGCTCTCTAAGGCCACTTTTTGCCTCAACTTAGCAAAATGACCCTAAATCAGGCCCCCCCAAGAGGCTGACAGTGGCAGTGCTGAATACCACCACTTTGGCCTTCTGCACCACCAAAGCTGACCCCAAAGCACAGTTTTAAAACATATCAGCTTTCCAGGGCTGTGGAGTTGGTACACTAAACCTTCACCTCTTACTCTTCTATTTTTCTACTATCGAACTCTGAGTCCTACTATGTATAGTGTAAATGTAAGAGAAATTAATTACAGAAACGCAGGATATTTCTTTTGTGTACAAAATTAGGACTAATGGACCACAAAATATATGTATTTGGAGGTTGAAAAAGAACCTGAATGAAAAATATTTATATAAAATGATAAATTTTACCGTATATTATAATGTTAGTTTTTATTTTGAAACTGGAGTTGGAGTCAGAATACACTACTGGCTCCACCCAAATTTGCTTCTGCAGATTTTCTTTTGAGTAGTTTGTTTTGTATCTGTTTAATGAATATATGTGAGGGTACAAGTTTCCTGTCTGTTTGTGCAGGAAAAAGTATTATGTAATGTGGTCAAAAGCATGTTGAATTCTAATCAGTTGCAGGAATGCCATCCTTTTTGCATATTACTCAGAGATTTCATTCCTGAACTGGTTTTCCAATATTTTTTCCTTCAGTGTGATCCATGTTGTCCTGTATGCAAGGCACAATAATACCTTGATGGATTTTGGAGAACAATATGTTAGAATCTTATGGTGACAATTACAGAAGGCTTGCAACACACAAATGGGCTCTTTCAGGCTGCAGTAGGCGCTATTGTGTATCTACTGTGCGGTAAAAGAGCACTACTGCAGGACATGCTGAGGCATCCCATGGAAGTTTGGCCATCAGTGCGCATTACCTCGCTTTAAAAAAAAAGTTTTTTCAACGTGGGATGAGAGTCTGGGGGTAGAGAGTAGGTATGCCCTGCTCTAATCAAGTAATTCGGGCACATTACCACATGCAACCCGATTAGCGCAGGAGTAGCTTCCTAAATAGGTGGCTGTAAGGGCTCCTGCGGTAATGGCCACGTGCTGATTGGGAAATTAGCACGTGGCCATTACAAAAAAAAAAAATATGGAAAGGCAGCCATTGTACTGCCATGCTAAAAGTGGCAGAGTGGGGAAAACCCATGTGCCGACAACAGCACTGGTCACTTTTTAGTGCAGCTTGGTGAAAGGACCCCTAAAATTTTAGTAATAGCAATAAAATTAATATTCTAGTTTTTTAATGGTGTTTTATGTAAACTTGTATGTTTTTTTTTAAATAAAATAAGGATTTTAAGTGAAGTATTTTACTCTGATTTCTGCCAGTACTTGTCAGGTAAGTGCCATTCATTACATGGTTCATTGCCTCCCCCTTTACTGTTGTAAATACTTAATTACTGACAGTGAGGAAACAGCAGCAATGAAAAAGTTCAGAGAGAGGGTGTAAAATGAAAGAAAACTAACTGCTTATGTTAAAAACTTTTAACACAGCATTATATTATGTCATAGTGAAATTTTTTCAACTTCCACCAGAATGCTGTATGAAAGATTTTACAGTTCTGCCAGTCAGCAGCAAGCCAAAGATTTGTTGTTTTAATATGTGCTCTCCTTGGCCTCCCTAGTCTCATGTACCACAACAAAGTGAAAATAATTCACTTTCTAAATTTATCTGTGTTGATTTGCTTAGGTACAAAAGGGGGGGGGGGTACACTAATAAATTGAAACCTACTGCAAGTGCAGAAAGGAAGAACAATGTTGGAAAGGGGAGAAAGCCAGCCAGTAGTTACAAAGCGTTGTCATGCTTAGAAAACATTTTCAGCTTCCTGGTCAACCTCAAATGTGTAAGACTGCATTATATTGCTGGTTTGAGTCACATTTTGTTTCCCTTCAAGGAACCAATATGCATGTTCTACCTGATACTGTGATAAGCTATATAGAGAAACTACAAACTGGTCCAGGGTTCCATTTCATTGAGATACACTAAAAGAAGTCTGTCTTATACAATTGCTCTAAAGCAAATGTGGGCAAACCCACTATGTCAAACCATCATGTATGATTGATAGATTATTAAAACGCGCAGTTCAAACTTATATACCAACTCTACCGCATACATGTTTTATAAGAACTTAAAGTAGAACTTGAAAAATCTGAAGGATGATTTTTGAAATATATTTCCTTTGTGTGTGGCAGACCATTTACCTATACTCTCAAATGCCATCATAAACCTTTAGCTTGAAAATTACTCTTGAGATGCCCCCCCCCCCCCCAAAAAAAAAAATTTCTCCCATTTCCATTAATATTGTGTATGTTTGTATGTTTATGTATAAAAAAATCACACACAAATTTAGTTTAAGATAATTTATGATAATTAAGTGTTACAGGTGATTATATTTCCTTTTCTGCCATACTAATTAATTGATGTTAATTGGCACTAATTAGGCCTTGGGCATAGATCTGCCTATGCACTGTTCTATAACGCTGTGCGTCTAATTGTCTCTCGTGCAACTTGAAAGGGGGCATGGCCAGGGAGGGTTAGGGGTGTTACCAAAATTTAGGTACTGTATTATAGAATAGGGTCATTTATTCGTCCAACTGCATTTACACAGGGTTTCCTGCAGGCTTAAGCTTTGGGCATGGGAATCCACACTAAGTGCTATTCTGTAAAGATTGCTTAGTCCTAATAACGAATTGGTGCTTGGCATGGATCGTCCCAGTTCCTAACTTTAGGTTCTACATTACATTTATAGAATCCCCCCTTAAATGACCATTAATATGAAAATTTTTAAAAGGTACAGTCAAATATACTGAGCAGATAAATTTATATTGCATAGTAATTGATGGCACATAAAGACCTGTATGATCCATCCAGTCTGCCCAACAAGATACTCATTTTACATGGTATGCGATACATTATATGTACTGTATACCTGAGTTTGATTTGTCCCTGCCCAGTACACTAAAAGTTCTGAAGGTAACGTTGAAGCCCCTTAAAATTTAACTCCAGCCTATCCATATCTATTCAGTCACGATCAGGGCACAGACTGTAGAAGTCTGTCCAGCACTGGTTTTACTTCCCAGTTAACCGGTTTTGCCACCCAATTGCTGCTAAAATTCTGTGGATCCATTCCCCCTAAACAGGATTCCTTTGTGTTTATCCCACTCATTTGAATTCCATTACCATTTCCACCACCTCCTGCGGGAGGGCATCCATGTATCCACCACCCTCTCCGTGAAAAAATACTCCCTGACATTACTCCTGAGTCTGCCCCCCTTCAACCTCTATTCATGTCCTCTAGTTCTACTATCTTCCCGTCTCTGGAAAAGGTTTGTGGATTAGTACCTTTCAAATATTTGAACGTCTATATCATGTCACCCCGGTTTCTCCTTTCCTCCAAGGTATATGTGTTCAGGTCAGCAAGTCACTCCTTGGTATGGTTTGCAATGCAAATCCCATACCATTTTCGTAGCTTTTCTTTGCACCGCTTCCAGTCTTTTTTTTTTTTTTTTTTTTTAACTTTTACGTCTTTAGCAAGAACACAATACTCCAAGTTTGATTATATTGGAGAGTGGACAGCAAGAATAACAAAAGTAATGGGTTGAAATTTGAGCTTATAATATTTAACTTTTGCAAAGGTGAGGCGCCATGCACTGGGATGTACTTTATTGTGTAAATAGAAACATGGAGAAATGTAGACAAAGACCATATGGCCTATCCAGTCTGCCGGTACATGCCAGCTACTCTCCCTATCACTCCTTAGAGATCCTATGTACTTGTCCCAAGCTGTCTTGAATTCAGATACTGTTTTCATCTCCTACTTCCAGTGTGAGGCTGTTCCATGAATCCACCACCCTTTCTATGAAGAATATTACCTGCTGGTCAGTTAGTGCCTTTCCCATTTTTGCCAACCCTGTAAGAATGTAAAACCTGTTACCTTAATTTCAATTTTACTCTTTCCTGACTATATTAATTACATTGATGCCAGCCCTGGCACCTCTGCAATATTCCAGAAAGGATTGTGCATCTCTCCCTCACCTTCAACTATTCCAGTATGTAAGTAAGTCATTCATTTTGTCCATTGCATGGTGTGGGTTTTTTTTTTTTTTTTAAACACAAATCGTATGTGTTTTTCACCTTGTGATAGCTGCTGTTACATGAAGAGAAGCTGTTAGCTAATGTCCACTGGATCGTGGTTGCATTTATAAACTCATCCATAAACTCATTTACGTCTATATAGTATATTTGCCCGTCTATTATTGTATGCTGCTTGCAAATATCTCTGAAGTGAAATACATGAAGAAATGTTGCTAACGGCAATCTTTCTTTGGCTATTCTTGGTTGGTGTTAAGAACTTCAGCTACTAGCCAGTGAAGGGCTACAACATTCTCGGGCCCACTCCATTCATATCATATCAAGACTCTGTCTTGGCCCAGTTCACTTCCCCCACCATATGGTTTCTTTACTGGACTCTGCCCTTAATTTAGAGTTGTAAGGATCCATTTTAGTGTAAATTAGAGGATGTCTCCTTTGTTTGCCATTTGGAGAGCTTCTTTCTTTCTTTTTTCATGTGTGTGGCAATTAATCTAATTGTAAAAGTTGGAATGTCTTACACCATTACAAAATTGGGGCTCTGTTTATTAAGGTGCGCTAGCATTTTTAGCGCGTGCACAAAATTAGGGCATGATACCTTTGTGGGCGCCTACACAACACTTAGTAAACAGGGCCCTTGGTGTCTTAAATTGTTTGTTGCAGAGCGGTAGCAAGTGGACTTTGTGCTAAATCTCTGGGCATCAGTGGTAAGCTCCTATACTTTACATGCATTAAACAGCATTGTGCAGGTCAAGCTTAGGTTACCAACAGAAATTTTTTTCTGGGGAAGCAACAAGTTGAAGTTTCAAGTTTATTTTGTGCTTAGTTTTTGCGGTGTACAATTCCATAATACCA
Source organism: Microcaecilia unicolor (assembly GCF_901765095.1). Lineage (NCBI taxonomy): Eukaryota > Metazoa > Chordata > Amphibia > Gymnophiona > Siphonopidae > Microcaecilia > Microcaecilia unicolor. The sequence goes on along the minus strand of NC_044034.1, from coordinate 267,512,639 downwards.
CCCCCCCCCCCCCCAGAACAACCACCACCAACAAAAACGGAAGAAAAGTAACCACAATATTATAGGAAAGATAAAACGAACAAAGAGCTGCACTGCTGTAGTACATTACATCCAATACTTGTATGCTGTGATAACATGAATGGATCAATGCCGCTTACATTGAAAGCTGTAGGAACATAATCCTAGAAATTACAACATATTAAAGCATAAACAATAACTATAAAACAGCTACTAAGCAATAATATCCAGATTAATCAGGTTCATTGACAAAAAAACAAAACAAAAAACAGCTTGCTGTTAATGTGACAGTACCAGGTTTTCAGATGTTTTAGAAAAATCGCATAATTGGACTGATGGTTGATATATTTTGGTAATTTGTTCCACCACTTGGCTGCTTGATAAGTAAAGGATGCTTCTAACTCAGTTTTATATTTAATCCCCAGAGGCGATGGAAATTGTAGATTCAGATAATGCCGTGAGCTAGATACATAGTTTTTAACCTAATAATATAATCGTAGATATCATGTATAATGGGGCTAAACCATACACGATAGAAAACACTATCCAGCTTATAATCGAACGAGAAAAACGCCCAAGTTCCGACCTAAATCGGGAGATGGGCGTTTATCTCACAAAAACGAAGAACGCGGTATAATCAAAAGCCGAATTTGGGACGCTTTCAACTGCACTCCGTCGCGGATGCGGACAAAGTGGACGGGGGCGTGTCGAAGGCGTGTCGAAGGCGGAACTGGGGCGTGGTTATCACCCGAACAGAGATGGGCGCCCTTCGCCGATAATGGATGCGTTTGTAGCTAGAATTTAGGGCACTTTTCCTGGACCCTGTTTTTTCACGAATAAGGCCCCAAAAAGTGCCCTAAATGACCAGATGACCACTGGAGGGAATCGGGGATGACCTCCCCTGACTCCCCCAGTGGTCACTAACCCCCTCCCACGACAAAAAAATGATGTTTCACAACTTTTTATTTTCACCCTCAAATGTCATACCCTCCTCCCAGGCAGCAGTATGCAGGTCCCTGGAGCAGTTGTTAGGGGGTGCAGTGGACGTCAGGCAGGTGGACCCAGGCCCATCCCCCCTACCTGTTACAATTGTGCTGCTTAATGCTTATTAGTCGTCCAACCCCCCCAAACCCACTGTACCCACATGTAGGTGCCCCCCTTCACCCCTTAGGGCTATAGTAATGGTGTAGACTTGTGGGCAGTGGGTTTTGAGGGGGATTTGGGGGGGCTCAACACACAATGGAAGGATGCTATGCACCTGGGAGCTCTTTTACCTTTTTTTTTGTTTTTGTAAAAGTGCCCCCTAGGGTGCCCGGTTGGTGTCCTGGCATGTGAGGGGGACCAGTGCACTACGAATCCTGGCCCCTCCCACGAACAAATGCCTTGGAGTTATTCGTTTTTGAGCTGGGCGCTTTCATTTTCCGTTATCGCTGAAAAGCAAAAACGCCCAGCTCACACATTGGCGAATAAAACATGGGCGTCTATTTTTTCGTTAATACAGTTTGGTCCGCCCCTTCACGGACCCGTTCTCGGAGATTAACGCCCATGGAGATAGGCGTTTCTGTTCCATTATGCCCCTCCACATGACGTAATTTAAAAACTACATGAGCTTCCATTACAGCTTCAATAGGCAGCCACTGAAGCTTTATTAGTAGAGGTTTAGCACTTTCGAATCTAGAAGTCTTGAAAGTAAAACAGGTACCATATTCTTCAATAATTGAACCCACCTACAAAGGGCTTCAGAAAACCCACAAAGATATTACAGTAGCCCAAATGACCCAATATGTGTCTGTACTATCAAGCGAAAAAAACATCAACTTTAAAATGTTCTTATACGTCTTGTTTTATAGTAGTCGAAACATCTTAATGGATAACGTATGGACATTTTAAAATTATTTATTTATTAGGATTTATTTACCGCCTTTTTGAAGTAATTCACTGAAGGCGGTGTACAGTAAGAATAGAGCAAACATAAGCACTAGGCAATTACAGCAGTAAAAATATTTAAAAAACCACAAAAGTATGGCATAGTATACTACTTTAGCACTATATCTCTCTATTTTTCCTTTATTTGGGTTCCTTGGTCTACTATATTCTATAATAACTTACTCCCAAGGATTATCGTATGTATTGACCAGGACCTCCAATGCTATCATTTGCTTATCAAACTGACCTCAACACCTCCACCCCTGGTCTATCACCAACTGGTGAAACAGAACCTTTATGTAAAGGATACCAGGGATTCTGTGGGGTTATTTCTTATCATAGGTCTTAATGCCCAAATATTATACTTTATACCCAGCCAAAAAACTGCTTGGTTTGCATTGGCTGACTTGAATCAACACATACTCTTACATCTTTCATCAAAGTATCCTAACCACACTGCTTATAAACGTAGTCCATATCCCAATACCCTCATTTTATGTTACATTATCCCTATCCACATTTTCCCCTCAGTCCCATGTATAGTGCACTTAGCTGAGTTCTTTATTCTTCTCCAGCCGGCTGGTAAACGTACTCCTATAGTTCCAGCCTTGTCTCCTGTTCATGAGCTTGTGAGGTATGCGGTAATGCTTTCTCTGGTATGAGTGTGTACGGATCGTTTCATCACTCCGTTCCTTCCTTTCTCTTTACTTTATATATTAACTTAATTTTCCGACAAGCACGTCTTGTTTCGCGATATCCATCACTGCTTCAGGAACTTTTTTGCTCTGATACTCTAATTTCTTACTTTCAATTCTGATGTTACGGCGCACAAGATGGCCGCGGTTTTTCAATGACGCCCACAGGAGCCTCATCCAATCGCCTTGTTCCTTTAATTTAAAGGGGCCGTTAGTAGAACGCCTTCCATTCTACATTCTTATTCAATCCCCTGGGCATGGTTGTTTTGAATTGGTAAATCAATCGTTGTTCCCGCTGCCAAAGTTGTTGTTTAATGTCCCCCCCTCTCTTTCCCTTACTGATCACTTCCAACACAATAAACTGCATTTGCTCAAAAGAATGGCCCTCCTCTACACAGTGTTGTGCCATGGGTGCCTCCGGTTTTTTATGCACTATTCCATGTTTATGTTCTATAATTCGTGTTTTAAATTTTCTTGAAGTGTGTCCTATATAAATCTTACTGCAAGGGCACCTACTTGCATACACTACATTCTCTGTCTCACAATTTGATTGGCCTCTCACTTTGATCTTTTTTTTGCCCATGCTCCCATTCTAAAATTGATCCTTCTAAAATATTTGGACAAATACTGCATCTACCACATTTCTTGTGTATTCCTGTAATTATCTGCCCTTTAGTCCACACGTCTGATCTACAAAGAGTGTCCTGTAAGTTCGTGTTTCTCTTGTATGACACCATCAATCTTTTATCCTTAAATTCATTCTGTGTTTGAAGTATACCCCAATGTTTTTTCAATATTTTAGTTATCTTATCTGATTCTCTTGTGTATTTCAATATACAATTAATTTGCGGTTCAACTACTTTCTCTCTAGACCGCAGTAGCCATTCTCTATCATTGAACCTTGCTCGTTTCTGAGCTTGTTTTATCTCCTTGTTGGGGTAACCCCTTTCCTTGAATTTATTTTTTAATACCTCTGATTTTTCCACGTATTTCTGAGTAGAATCACATATCCTTCTGTACCGTATGAACTGCGAAAAAGGTAAACTCCCTATCAGGTGTTTGGGATGCATGCTGTCGTATGCCAAAAGTGAGTTACTATCTGTTGGTTTTGTGTACAGATCCGTGTGGAGTTCTTGCCCTTCTTTTTGAATCCAAATATCTAAAAAGTTAATATGGACCCTATCCAAGTTATGGTCAAATTTAATTGTTGGATGACAGTGATTAAGTTTCTCAACAAACTTTAAAAATTCCTGTTCCGTACCTTCCCATAGGGCAAAAATATCATCTATGTACCGACCCCAGTATGTAATTTTCTGCCATTCAGGGGCGGTATAGATATACTTCTGTTCAGTTGGTGATAGACCAGGGGTGGAGGTGTTGAGGTCAGTTTGATAAGCAAATGATAGCATTGGAGGTCCTGGTCAATACATACGATAATCCTTGGGAGTAAGTTATTATAGAATATAGTATACTACTTACAATGTCAACACAATACATAATAGAACATTTTAATTGATAGTGAAGCAAAGATGGAACAGATAGATAAGAGAGTAAGAAGAGTTAGAAGGTAAGGTGACTGATTGAAAGAAAGTTGCACATGAGGTCAGAGAGAGAGTTAAATATTATCTCAGCTAGGGTAGGAGTGGATAAACATGTCCTGCTGCAGTATGTGCAGCCTGTCACCCGTGTCTGTGAGTGAGACTAACACTTTAGTTATTTCTTCCATTAAAGGCCTGGTTGAAGAGCAAAACTTTCACCTGCTTCCTGAAGTAGAGATAGTCATGTGTTAAGCGGAGCCTTTCAGGCAGTGCATTCTAGAGTATGGGGCTACTCTGGAGAAGGCTCGCTTGTGGGTATTACATCATGTAATGTCTTTTGGAGAGAGTGTAGTTAGTGATAGTCCTTGGGAGGACCTTACTGACCTTGGCGGTGTGTAGAGGATCATTCTATTCTTCAGGTACTCTTGGCCATTTCCTTTCAGGGCCTTGAAGATCAGACATAGAGCTTTAAATTTCACCCTGTATTATTGTACTAGTAGCCAATGAAGTTTTTGCAATGAGGTCTAAGATTACCCCCAGGATTTTCAACTGCGATTTAGATTTATAGGTAATCCCATCAATTACAACACCGTCAATTAATTTCAAATTACGAGAGTGACAAATGAGCAAAAACTCTTCTTAGTGTTAATTTCCAATTTAACAGATCTAGCCCAGGACTGGAGATGATCCAAGATCTGCTTTATCTTAGTTGTTATAAGTGAAATATCACCGTCGAAATAGAAACAGTTTTGTCATCCACATAGATGAAAGGTTTCAACCCCAAGACCTCCAACCTTGTCCCAAATGGACCATAAACATATTAGATAAGTTTGGGGACCATGGGGAGCCCTGCAGGAAATATTCTTCTGTTTTGTCATTATATGACACTATTAATAATATCCAAACTCACCAAAAGGAGTTGTCAAACTCCCAAGGGAGAGGGAGATGCTAGGGAGGTACACATGCCCAAAATAATATTTGACAATTCAGAGGCACTGAAAATAAATATTGGTGAATCTGTGAGATATTATAGGGCAGGTTGACAAGCTAAAGAGTAGTAGATCACCTGGACTGGATGGTATACACCAGGCTTGTCCAAAACCTGGCCCACCAAGAGTTTTTTTTTTTTTTTTTAAACTTGGCCCTCAGAAGCTCAGGGGGTTCCTGCTTCCCCTGCCAACACACAAAAAAAGTCCCGCATTCTTAATAAACTGGCCACATCTCAGCAGAGCAGTGGGGCACTGCAGTGGACTTCACATAAAAGGTCCTAGGTACTCAGCTCACCTTTGCCCCCTTATATTGTATGGTGAGTCCTCCAAGACCCACTACAATAGCCCTTATGTCTGCAGGTGTCACCTATATGTGGGTACAGTAAACTTTTGTTGGAGGGCTCACACTTTCCACCACAAGTGTACCAGTTCGTGGGATATGGCCTGGGTCCCCTTCTCTATAGTGCACTGCACCAACCACTAGGCTACTCCAGGGACCTGCTTGCTGCTCTAATAGGACTGGCCATAACATCAGAAGCTGTCATAGAGGCTGGTGTGTACTGTTTCATTCACATCTTTGGGGGGTGGGAGGGGGTCATTGATCATTGGGGTAGTAGGGGGCGGATCATGCCTTAATTCCTCGAGTGTTCATCTGGTCATTAATGGCACATTTTTGTGATTTAGGCCTGATTGAAACAGGTCTAGACCAAAACTTCTTTAGCCCTGGACGTTTTTACTTTGTTCTATTGTGGCAGAAAAACATCCACGTATCCCGCTTCCAATGCGCTTCTTCTATGATTTGGATGAACTGCATAGAAAACATCTTAAAATGGGTTTTGGAAAACGCGATTTGGACATCTTGAATAGAAAAACGTCCATGTGCCATGCTTTGGACATTTTTCTGTTATGAGAATGAGTCCCTTTGTCACATAGGGGCCCTTTTTACTAAAGCTTAGCACACGCTAAATACTGTGCATATAATTTTAAAGCATTGGGCCACATGCACACTGTTAGTGTGCAGTAAACTTCAGTAAAAAGGACCCATGATCTATTACATTTGACTTAAGTCCCAAAGATATATGGATTGATTGAATGGAGTTGAGATCCATAAATTGAGCCTGAAGAGAGTCACCTGATTTATCAGTTTATTTTATAAGGCTGTTTTTTGTTAGGCTGTACAAGCCTTTTTTTCTCAATATAAATATAAAAGTGCTTTATTTCTGTGGGTATAATTGTCAACAGACCTGAAATACTAAGAAGAATGACGACAGACCATAATTGTGTAGTGCTGCAATAGCTATGGTAACAGCTTTAGACCGAAATCCTTCTTCATTTTTGCCCAGAAATGTATGCTTTTAGCCGTAATGAAAATGAATCCTCTGATGCAATTGTTCTTTTATTGTCGTTCTATGAAATCCTGAGCTGAGCAAACCTCAAATAGAAACTTTTCCTAGTGTACTTATTAGCAGCAATAAAATAGATGAGAGCCCTTCACAGGTTATTCATTAAGGAGATTTTTAGACTTACCACATTTTGCTATTTTAAACTGTCTTGCAACATACATTTCTTACTAGATTTCTTTTTTTTTTTTTTTTTTAAAGTGTGGCTCACAACCTTGAATTTAATCAAAGAATGCTGTTTAAGAAGAGATGTTGTATGATATGTTTCCTTTTCTTATGTACTGTACTAAAGGACTTAATGCAATGAACGTCAGTGTTCTGCAAGTTGCAAAAGCATATTATTAAAAGGTGGGGCGCATTCAGAGGCTCTGTTACAAAGGCACGGCAAGCCTACCGCAGGCTTGACTCATGGGAATCAGGCACTATTGCTGGGTTACCGCAGGAGCCCAGCGGTAGTGATGCCCCCCCACTACGTGATATTTCTGGTGCTTCAAAATTATTTTTATTTTTTGGTGGTGAGGGCGTGCCAAGTGGTAATCGGGCAGCACCGCATACTGCCCAGTGACTGCTGGGTTAGCATGAGAGCCCTTACCGTCACCTAAATAGGTGGAGGTTAGTGCTCCCCCCCCCCCCGGAAATGGCCGCACAGCAAGTCTGTCACCACGTGGCCAGTTCTTGTCCAAAAAAAATACCTTTTACCCGTTGCAGTAAAAGAGGTCCTTGGTGTGTAGCAAATCCATGCACAGATGCCACCATAGGCCCCCTTTTGTTGCAGCTTGTTAAGTCTCTCGGTTATATTTTTAGGTGCCTTATAATTCCATTATATACCAGAGGGCATTTAATGCGAAGTGAATGCATTGAAAAGATCTTGCATTTTGTGGTTATTTTCCTGTTAGCACGTGATAATTACACGTTATTTATTTATTTATTTTATTTGTTTGGGGGGGGGGGGGGGGGGTGCCAAGGGCATTGGAAGCATTATCCAGCTAGCGCATTCTGAATAATGTGCAGTAAATGGATATTGTGCACTTAGAGCCTCCTAATTCTGCTTCAGACGATCTAGGCTTAAAGCACGGGGAAATCCCGTGTCCCATATATTAGCATGTTTTTAGTAAAAAGGGCCACTAAATTATGGCCCCCATAGACAAAAAGTGGAACAAACATTATTTCCAAGATATTCTACAATGGAAAACAAAACTGACAATATTGTGCGTCTCTCTGTAGGTCCATTGTGTGAGCACATGTGGACTATTATGTGCTGTTCTGATTTCCCTCATCTTAAAAAAGGATATAATAAAGCCAGAAAAGGATCAGAGAAGGGCAATAAAAATGATAAAGGAGATGGGACACTTCCCTTATAAAACGCTAAATAGGTTAAGGTTCTTTTTATTTGAAAAGGAGATAACTCTCAATTATCATAGAAGTTTATAAAATTCTTAGTGTGATGGAAAAGGTAATGGTTATTTAACCTTTCTAACACTGGCACGAGAGGATACTCTATGAAACTAACAGCCAGCAGACTGTAAAGAAATTTAGAAATTTGTTCTTGTATGCAGCACACAGTTCTGTTAACTTGTTGAGCTGTTGCCTAGGATGTGGTTCAGGCAACTATCATAGGAGAGTTCAAAAGATGTTTGGCAGGTAAATTGGGAAAGCCATTGCTTTTTCATTGAAATGAGAAACTTGATCTGCTTTTTGGGATTTGCCTGGTACTTGCCATCTGGACAGAGAGCACTGTCAGGGATAGGATGCTGGGCTCTGCCTGGTACTTGCCATCTGGACAGAGAGCACTGTCAGGGATAGGATGCTGGGCTCAATAGATCTTGGTCTTCCTCAGTATGACAATGTTGTTATGAAAGACAACTGCATGGGTTCTGTGCTTGTGGCCATTTTATGTTGCCCATCTTTGAGGCAATTGAATGAGTGAAGCAGGTATATAAATATGAAATGATCATTATTTTGGCTTAACCAAAATATAGTGGTGCTTGTGAAGTAAAAAAATAAAAACCCATAGAATATAGGACCTGGATAGTTTTCCATTGCCTGTCACATTTATTCAGATAAGATTTTGTTTTCTTTTTGTTTTGTTTTTTTTGTATCGCAATGTGTTTGTTTAACCCTTTAGTGTCCAGTGTTCCCATCAATCTGTTCCCATATGGCTTATTAGGGGAACATTGGACACTAAAGATTTCACTCATAAAGGAGGGGGGGGGGGGGGGTGATTGCCTGTGATTGACTTGAGACTAATAGATGTGGAACACACCAGAGTGTTCTGAGGCTTTTTCTTCCTTCATGACATTTTGTATATTTATTCTAGGTGACTTTTTATTTGTTTGTTTTGTTATAATGTGTGTTGGTCATTGTTTTGGGCCATTGTCTAGTCTCCTTGTAGTTGAGGAAATTGAATTGAAGATTAAGCACAATTAGTGTGGATATTAGACTACTGTTTAAGTTGTAAAATCTGCTACAAAGCACATATGTCACATGCTGTAAAGTTGTAAATTGAGGGGAAGAAGCTGAACTGTCAAAAATTTAACTTTAGAAAACTGAAGGCATGTGGTGTTCTTATTTATATTCATTATGCTTTCACATTTATTGGGAAAGCAGATATTTGTACATTTCTAATCTCTTGCTAAAAATGTTGTTTTATATGGCTTTTATGGGTTTTGCCAATGTTGGAATTAGGCATTAGAAGTAGAATAGAAAAGAAAAGTGGAGTGTAACTTTTAGCTTACAAAGCTTTAACCTGGAATGCCCTGCCATTTGAAATTAGATCTCAAAATAAGTATATGGCCTTCTGAAAGTTAAAAAATTGTCTGTGCAGGAAGTTTTTTTTTTTTTTTTTTTTTTAGTAAATCTTGTTGATATTTATTTTACTAATGATTGCACAGTCCAGAAATGTCTAGCTATTCTCTTTGGTGATATAAGACCTTATTTAGTAATTTTGTGGAATATGTATTATTTGTGTTTACAAAGTAACAGTAGATGATAGCAGAAACCTGTATGGCCCATCCAGTCTGCCCAACAAGATATACTCATAAGGTACGTTTTAGTTGCTCTTGATTTGTCCTTCCCATTTTCAGGGCACAGACTGTAGAAGTCTGCCCAGCACTGGCTTCACTTCCCAATTAATGATGTTACCATCTAATCACCGCTAAGCTTGTTTGGATCCACGCCTTCTATGCAGGATTCCTTTGTGTTTATCCCACACATTTTTGAATTCTGTTACTGTTTTCATCTCCGCATTCCAGGTATCTAACACTCTGTCTGTGAAAAAGTACTTCCTGACATTATTCCTAAGTTGGCCCCCCTGCAACCTCAATTCATGTCCTCTAGTTCTACTACCTTCCTGTCTCTGGAAAAGGTTTGTTTGTAGATACATACATTCAAAAATTTGAACAGTATTAATCGCTTCACCCTTGTCTCTCCTTTCTTCCAGGATGTACATCTTTAGGTCATCAAGCTTTCCTCATATGTCTTGTGGCACAGTCCCCTTACCATTTTCTTTGCTTTTCTCTGAACTGGTTCAAGTCTTTTTACCTCCTTGGCAAGACATGGCCTCCAAAACTGAACACAATAATCCAAGTGAGGCCTCGCCAATAACTTGTACCTCCTTTATTTTGTTGGTTATACCGCTTTCTATGCAGCCTAGCATCCTTCTGGCCATGGCCACCTCCTTGTTGTATTGTTTTGTGACCTTGAAATCCTCTGACACCATCACACCAAGGCCCTTCTCCTGAACTTTGCTTATCAATCTCTCTTCTATCTGGTACATCTCCTTTGGATTTCTGCATCCTGAGTGAATCACTCTACACTTCTTGGCATTAAATTTTAACTCCCAGACCTTTGACCATTCTTCTAGTTTTTGGAGATCTCTTCTCAAGATTTCTACTCCCCTCTGGTATATTCACTGTATTGGCTATCTTCGTGTCATCCATTAAAAGGCAAACTTTTCCTTCTAACTCTTCAGTGATGTGTCGCACAAATATGTTAAACAGAATTGCCCTAGTACCAACTTTTGAGGCACTCATAAGAACATAAGAGTAGCCATACTGGGTCAGACCAATGGTCCATCTAGCTCAATATCCTGTTTTCCAAACAGTGGCCAAGCCAGGTCATAGGTACCGGGCAGAAACCCATTTACTACCACCTTCTGTTGCCTGTCAGTCAACCAGTTTCCAATCTAGTTCAACCGTCTCAGCTTATTAAAGAGTCTTCTCTGAGGAACTGTAGCAAAGACTTTGCTGAAATACAAATAGACATCCAGCGCATGTCCTTCATCCAGTTCTTTCGTCACCCTGTCAAAAAAATTAATCGGATACGTTTGGTAGGATTTTATTTTCATAAAGCCATGTTGCCTCACATTCTGCAACCTGTTGGCTTCTAGAAAGTTAACTATCTTTTCCTTCAACAGTGACTCCATTATTTTTCCTACCACTAACGTGAGGCTTACCGGCCTGTAGTTTTCTCCCTTCTTCCCTGTCCCTATTATAGAGTATTTATTTATTTTTATTTGTTGCATTTGTATCCCACATTTTCCCACCTATTTGCAGGCTCAATGTGGCTTACAGTGTATCGATATTGGTAGATAATAGATTGGAAGATAACAATTAGTGTTACATAGTGAACCTGAATAACATAGTAGAAATTAAATAAGCAGATATAAGAAAAAAAACAGTTCTAATTATAGGTAAGGTGGAGATGTGTTACATTTACAATTGCTGATCTTTGTGGTATGCCTTGTTGAAGAGGTGGGTCTTCAGAGATTTACAAAAGTTAAAGTTCATAAATAGTTTTTAAGTTGAGCGGTAATGCGTTCCATAACTGTGTACTCGGGTAAGAAAAGTTTGACGCATGTGTTTGTATTTTAGCGTTCCTGTTCCTGGGTGGTAAGTCTGCCAGGTCTGACATGTAGGCTGGGGCATCTCCGTACTAGCATAAGTCCACATTTAGGTACGACCACTTATGCCTTGCCAAAGGCTGGTGTAAATGCACCTAAATACTGTCAATTATGTGTGTAATAGAGAATATTCTATAACCTTAATGCATAAATACCTTCTAAACAGGATTCCTTTGTGTTTATCCCACACACGTTTGAATTCCATTACCATTTTCATCTCCACCACCTCCCGCGGGAGGACATTGCACATATCTACCTTCTGTGAAAAAGTGCTTCCTGACATTACTCTTGAGTCTGCTTCCCCCCTCCAACCTCAATTCATGTCCTTTAGTTCTACCACCTTCCTGTCTCTGGACAAGGTTCATTTGCAGATGAATACCTTTCAAATATTTGAATGTTTGTATCATTTCACCCCTGTTTTTCCTTTCCTCCAAGGTATGTATACATGTTCTGGTCAAAAGTCTTTCCTCTTATGGTTTGCAATGCAAATCCCATACCATTTTCGTAGCTTTTCTTTGCACCGCTTCCAGTCTTTTTTTTTTTTTTTTTTTCTTACATCTTTAGCAAGATACGGCCTCCAAAACTGAACACAATACTCCAATATATATAATGTGTTTTATTTCTATACATTACCTGTTTTCTCAATTAATGGCCACACGTTAATGTTGGCATTAACAAAAATTAGTGTGTGAGCATTTAACAGCCACCAATTTTGTAGGTGATAAGGACTCGTGTGTTAATCCTGTGCTAATCAGTGTGAGGTAATGTAGATGTGCTGATTACTTCAGAAATGCCCACTCTGTCACCCAACATGCCCCCTTCATGGAAAAAATTATAAATTTTTGCGGGCAGTTTGCTCTTTTAAACTACGTTAGTTGTACATTTAATGCCTAATGCAGCTTAGTAAAAGGGCCCCTAAATATCTCACTTAGCAGCCTCTACAATCTTGATCCATGCTCTCCCATTGTTTCTTCCTGTTGTCATGCTGGTGCTTGGGCTCCCACAAATGTTCCTTCTCTAAACCCATCGTTGCTGCTTTCTATGGGATATAAGAGGGAAACATTTTTATTTCTGTGGTGAAAGAAATGGTTTTCCTTCCTCCCTTATTAAAGCCTGGACTGCAGCTATTCTAGCTTTCAGAACTATCGAGATTAAGACATTTTTAAGATGGAGATTTTCAGCTCATGGCATTGGGGAAGGGGGCAGTGGTGATCTATAATCGTAGATTGAGAGCTGAGCTAAAAAGGAGTGAAGGGTAGAGTGCCGTGAAAGGATGTGCGCGTCAAACCTGCAGAGAAGAGGAGCTGGCTAAGGAGGGATAAAGATATACCTGCTGGGGGTGTGGAGGGAAACATAAGGCTGAATCAAGTGGAAGTGGGGTACGAAGCAAACTAAAGGGATATACAGAGTGGAGCAGGGTTGAGAGCTATTGTGAACCTCTGCCTGCAAACATAAATAACTCCTAATAAATAACAAGTCAAACTATGCTCATAAAGGAGGGGAACAGTTATTTAGTATTGTCTTTTGGTTTCATATCCCCTCCTCTTATTACCCTTCAGCTCTGTTGTCATATAATCTTGTTAGAATTAGTTGCTGATTGACAGTATCATAGTATGTATATTCTAAGTGAACAGTTTATAGATTGTAGGTTGACAAGCTGTGGGTCTGTAATTTTTGGAAACATTACTTGTTTCTCCTTTTTGAAGAACTATTCTTCCTGTTAATAGCCATTATGGTATTAGGTTTGGCTGCCTGACCAAATGATTTTTGTAGTCTGCCAGGTCTCGGTGGAGTGATGTTAACTGAGCCAAAAATTGATGACTTTTTGTCTGTCAGAGTTTCTTACGCTTAGGGGCTCTTTTTAATCTGCGTTCCAACTTTTTTTTTTTCCTGTTTTATGGACAACTTTTTTCAATTTTTCTTGTATGCAGTGGTAACCATCCTGCCTTTTGGTTGTGCTCTACTAGGTCCTTATATAAGTTTCTCCAGAATGTTTGTTTCTGTTTCAGCATTAGTTTGTATTTTTACTGTACTGATGCTCTTCTCCCATTCCCAGCAGAAATATTTTTGGTTTTCCTTAAGTAGTTTTTATGTCTTATATTTTCTTCACATCTGTCTGGTTTTTGTGCTTCAGATGCTACTTCTATTTTATTATTGGAGTATGTGAATTTAAGGTCTCTCTCTCCATTAATACAGAATGTTTTAATGACATTTTAGATATTTCTCGTGATCTCAATAGATTTTTTTATTTTATTTTATTTTATTTCAATGTGGTTTTTTTTTCTCCAAGGAGTTCTTTCTCTTCCTCTGTGCCTACATCTTTGTTGGTAGAATTCTTAGTGGTAATTTTTGCTGCACAATATTATATTTGATTAATTTCAGTGATGTCAATCAATAGGGTACTTTAGACAGGTAATGTCCTTATTTATCTTACCTATCATTCGCTATTTCTCTCCCCCTGTTGGAGGGTGCATATTCACACTGGTTTGCAACAGTCAAGGAATGTCAGTTATCAAGCAAGTCATAACTCCATATCTCTATATTTTTTCTGAATACTGAAAAGTTAATGACTTAATGCTGTGCAGAAGACCTGTGAGGCCACACTTGGAGTATTGTGTTCAGTTTTGAAGGCCGTGTCTTGCTAAGGATTTAAAAAGACTTGAAGTGGTTCAGAGAAAAGTGACAGATGGTATGGGGTTTGCTTAGCAAGATGTATGAGGAGAAGACTTGCTGACTTGAAAAATATATAGCCTGGTGGAAAGGAGAAACTAGGGTGATGTGATAGACGTTCAGATACTTGAAGGGTATAAATCTGCAGACAAACACCTTATAAGGTGGTAGAACTACATGACATGAATTGAGGTTGAAAGGGACTCAAGAATAATGTTGGGGAAGTATTTTTTTTTTCACGGAGGGTGGTGGGTACCTGGAATGCCTTTCCGCGGGGGGTGTTAGAGATTCAAACAGTAATGGAATTCAAAAATGCATTTTAAAACACAAAGGAGTCCTGTTTGGAAGGAATGGATCCAAAGAAGCACGGTGGAGGTGAGGTAACCACAGTGCTAATGGGAAGCAAAGCCAGTGCTTGTCAAGACTTCTGTGATCTGTGCCTTCATTGTGGCTGAATAGATTTGGATGGGCTGCAGTGGAGCTTTTCAGGGGCTTCAACAACTTCATGAATTTAGAACAAGGACTGTGCCGGGCAGACTTCGATGGTCTGTGCCCTGAAAATGACAAGGACAAATGAAGAGCAACTATACTTAAGTATCAGTTTATCTTGTTGGGCAGAGTGGATGGAGCATACAGGTCTTTATCTGCTGTCTATGTTACTATGAGTTGGTACTCTGTTGTCAACAGGCATGGGCTGGGTATGGTGTGGAGGTAGCATTCACAACTCCTGGAGGGAGGATTCTGAGCTATTGTTTGAGACACCTACTTGCCAGACTTGAGGTCTGCATTAGTTAGGGTTTTTGGCTTCTGGCCGAGGACTGTTGCTGCAATAGTTTAGCTGAGATCTGGGAGGAAATGGGGAGAGAGAAATAATAGGGGGAAATTTCCTGGATTGCCAGTGGAAGACTTATGGTGCTGTAGTCCAGTGGTCTGGTTTTAATTTGAGCTGTAGGCCTACAGGAGATGGAAGAAACTGCTGTCTATAAAAAATGGAGTTATAGTATTCTGTGCCAAGTTATATGCCATGGATCTTGAGTCTAGGTGGATGATGCAAGACTTCCTGATGAATATCTAGTAAGTGAATGAATTCTGAGCTCTTAGCATGCATACTGTATGCTGAGGCGGTGGTGAGTGTTTAGAGACTATCCCCTTTTCTTCCTTGGTGAAATGCCAATGAGATTTATTTTAGCATTAGCAAGTATAAAGCTGTAGAAGCCATTATAGCTGTTTTTTTTTTTTTTTGTATTGATCATAATGACTTTTTTTCTCTTCATTGTTTGTGCTTTCTAATTTTAGTTGGCATGTTGACTGTTTACAACTGTGCTTTTATTTTACCCTAAAGATTAAAGCAAATTAAAAATTAAACTTTACCCTAAAGATAAAAGCAAATTAAAAATTAAACGTTTAAAAAGAATATTGACCTTCAAAGCATCCTGTTGGGGGAAAACACATATAAAGCAAAAATATTACAGCAAGTAGAGCCCTTTTTCATGTAGAAATGTGTTTGTGTGTATACATGTATATGTCAGTATCTGAGAGAATTACCTGGCTCAGTACAGTGGTATACAGCCTTTGTTTAAATGGTGGTTAATTATCTGACTTGGCTGTTTTTAATTTGTTTATATGAGACATATATTTTTACATATGTTGTTATTTTTTGTTATATAGCTGGCTGATTTTTGTTTTTATATGCTGCCAACCACTCTAACCCAGCGTGGGTAGGTGGTGCATAAATTTAGAAATAAAATACAAAAACTAAAGGAGCATACAAGGTGATTTATGAAGCTTTTTTTTTAATGTAGTAATCGTAATTCCTATGACTGCCCTTTCTGCCCTAGTTTATCATGCTACAAGTGGAGGTGGCTGCCTCCACATATCTGGTGTTGTATATGTATATGGAGGTTTCTTCCCGTTTGTCTCCAGTTCATCATACTGCCATGTTACATTTGTACTACATGATGAATTATATTTTCAGTCTGTTTAGCACTGCCACCAGCATTGGTCCATCACAACAGTGATTATTAGAGTGGCGAACATAATTTTTCTTTTCATTTTTTTCTCATCTTTTTTTATTTATTATTATTAGGATTTATTTACTGCCTTTTTGAAGGAATTCACTCAAGGTGGTGTACAGTAAGAATAGATCAAACATGAGCAGGAGGCAGTTAGAGCAGTGCAAATATTTGAACAACAATTAAAGTATGGCATGGTATACTACTTGCAATGACAACACAATATGTACTAGAACATTATTGTACTAGAACATTATAATTGGTAGTGAAGGGTAAGGCAAAGTTGTAACATAGATGAGTAAGAGAGTAGGAAGAATTAGAAAGTAAGGTGATTGATTTGAAGAAAGTTGCACGTGAGGTCAGAGAGATGGTTAAATATCTCAGCTAGGGTAGGAGTGGATAAACATGTCCCACTGCAGTATGTGCAGCCCGAGTCAATCCTTGTGTGTGTGAGTGAGACTAACAAGTTAGTTACTACTGCCGTTAAAGGCTTGGTTGAAGAGCCAAGCTTTCACCTGCTTCCTGAAGTAACATTACAGTAGTTCAGGGGTCATACCTTCAAAAATTGATTTGAACTCCAAGGTAAGTGTTTTTCCCAGGACAAGCAGGCTTAGATTCTCACAAGTGGGTGACACTGACCTGTGTCGCCTGATCCTGAATTTATAAAAGTATAAACAGAGCTTTGTGGAATGTGCGAGTGTAGTCTCCTTGGTTCTTTTGCTACCACAGTGAGGAAAGGGCGTGTTTTTTTTTATTTTATTTTATTTTATTTTTTTTTGCTGTCTCCTCATATCACTTGGTCCTAAAGAGCTTTTTTGGTGCCTTTAGGCTACTTTTTGTCCATTTTTCTTCTCCCATTATTGTGTTCCTGGTGTGGAACCTTCTTTCTTTGTTTTCCCCAGGTTTAAGTTTCCATTATTTTTTTGTCATTAGGCCATTTTTAGGCCTTGACCTCGGCCATGAACTTTCCTTTTATTTTTCTGTCGCTCCTTGCCCCTTTTTCAGGCACCGTCGATTCATTTAATTTAGCCGAGGAAGTTTTTTCTTTCATGTCCACAAAGTTCCCAGTGGCTTTAAGTGCTGTATCTGGTGCAATTCGACAGTCTCTGGGAAAGACACCCATTCTTGTTGTCTACAGTGTCTTGGGCCCAACCATAGACCCACTAACTGCATTGAAGTCAGAGGCATCTGCATCAACACTGAGAGTTGCATCGGGAGTATCAGTAAGCATGGCTGCTGCTAGACACTGAGAGCAGTGAAGCATCGAGTGGGTTTCCATGTGCCTCGAGGCCCTCTACACATGGTGCTGGGGGCTCTGGGGAATTGAAGGATTCGACACTCGAGAAGCATCGGTGCTGGGAGGACTTCTCCCTTTCTATATAGGAAGTGCCGATGTGCCAGTCTCCCAACTGCCAAGACCCAGCTCCCGTATCGACACAGCGGTTCTTCAACCTGCACTTGAACTGGCACCCGAGCCTTTCCCGGTGTCAGCCCTCGATGAGCGCATCCGGGCCTTGCTACCTGAGCTGCTGGATGGCCTCATGCAACAGGTTGCATCAGCATCAGGGGTGCTTGTTCCTACCTTGCCTGCCATCGTGGCCGCAGTGCAACCTCTGACACCAATGCCGCGTGTGGTTCCGGTGTCAACTGCCATCCAAGCCGGCACTCTCTCGACGCTGGTGGAGGAAGCTTTGCTGGAGTTGAGGTGGGAACCGACTTCTCACGCCGTTCTCAAGCACATGATTCTTCCATGTCGAGGCAGGTTCGGTCTCTACACTCCCATCAGGAGGTATTGTCTGACACCAAAGAGGAGTGCTCATGGGATTCAGTCCTGTGGAATTCTCTGAACCCTCCCCTGCACCTGAAAGGAGAGAGTCTTCTCCAGAGAGCCTTTTATTTCCTTCTTTTGTTAAGGAAATGGCAGATGCTATTCCCTTTCCTTTGGAAGTGCAGGATGAGCTTGAGGCCAAGATGCGCAAGGTCCTGGACTACATGCCTCCTAGGGAGGCTGTGACTGTCCCTTTCCACGAGGTGTTCCATGGAGTCCCCTCTGTCAGTCCTGGTCATGCCCAAGAAGATGGACACCCAGTATTGGATCCACAGCTCACCTGGTTTTGATAAGCCTCAATTGCTACTCAATTCTATAGTGGCGGAATTCGTTCTCAAAAGAGCCATGAGTTCCAGGGACTATGCCTCGGCACCCCCCCAGTAGAGAAGCTAGAACTCTGGATTCTTTTGGCAGGAAGATGTACCAGGCTTCAATTCTCCTCTCCCGAATACAATCGTACCAGCTCTTCACGAACATCCACTTGTGAAAGTCGGTGTGCAAGTTGTCAGACCTGGCTGAGACACTTCCTCCGGAGCAGGCCAAGTCACTTAGCCAGTTGGTCAAGCAGCAGAAGGTGTGTCAAAAGTTCTTGGCTGGGGGCATTTGCAACACTTTTCCATATCAGAAATGTCTGCAGGAATCCAGGCCCAAGTCTCAGCCTGTCTGTCTGACATTGCTGCCTGGATGTCACCGCTATCTGAAACTAAACATGACCAAGACTGAGCTGCTTATCTTTCTCTCTAACCCCCCCCCCCCCCCATTCCCTATCTCTGTGGATAACACTCTTATCCTCGTCTCATCAGCTCATAATCTTGGTTTCATCTTTGCCTCCTTTCTCTTACTTTGCACATATCCAACAGACTTCTAAAACCTGTTGTTTCTTTCTCTATATCACCACCAAAATTCATCCCTTCCTTTCTGAGCTCACTACCAAAACCCTTATCCACACTCTTATCACCTGTTGCTTGGACTACCGCAACTTGCTTCTCACAGGTCTCTCTCCCTGTAAGCCTTCTCTCTCCCTATTCAATCTGTTCAAAACTCTACTGTATAACTTATATTCTGCCAGTGTCGCTATGCTCATATTACCCTTCTCTTCAAGTCACCTCATTGGCTCCCTATCCATTTCCACATACTATTCAAACTCCTCTTATTGACTTACAAGTGCATTCACTCTGTGGCTCCTCAGTACCTTGCCACTTTTATCTCTCCCTACACTGGGAACTCCATTCATCGGGTAAATCTGTTATCTGTACCCTTCTCCCCCACTGCAAACTCCAGACTCCATTTCTTTTATCATGCTGCACCATATACTTGGAATAGACTTCCTGTATCAGTATGTCAAGCTCTAGCTCTGGCCGTCTTCAAATCTAGGCTAAAAGCCAACCTTTTTGGTAATGCTTTTTTTTTTTATTTTTTATTTTTTTATTTTTAAGTTATTAATTTTACATTTATGCAATAATAGATAGATACACACTTCAGACATTTAAGTATTAAGTAAATATCACAAAAGGCAAAAACATCCTCTTATTTAGTCCACAAATATTGTTCCAAGATCTAGGAAATTAAAATAAAGGCAAAAAGAAAAATAACAATTAAAGAGTAGATAGAACCTTCAGTATCACAGCCAGGCTAAGCGCTAGCAATCAAGGAATTCACAGCTGTTATTCTTTAGTTGAAATAAACTCAATTAACTTCCCTGGATCAAAAAAAAATGTAATTAACAGCATTCAAAGAAATATAACATTTGCAAGGAAACTTTAATATAAAGGATCCTCCTATTCGGAGAACCCTCTCTTTTAACATCAAAAACTGCTTTCTTCTTTTTTGAGTCTCTCTACAAAAATCCGGAAATACAGTGGTGGAAATAAGTATTTGATCCCTTGCTGATTTTGTAAGTTTGCCCACTGACAAAGACATGAGCAGCCCATAATTGAAGGGTAGGTTATTGGTAACAGTGAGAGATAGCACATCACAAATTAAATCCGGAAAATCACATTGTGGAAAGTATATGAATTTATTTGCATTCTGCAGAGGGAAATAAGTATTTAATCCCTCTGGCAAACAAGACCTAATACTTGGTGGCAAAACCCTTGTTGGCAAGCACAGCGGTCAGACGTCTTCTGTAGTTGATGATGAGGTTTGCACACATGTCAGGAGGAATTTTGGTCCACTCCTCTTTGCAGATCATCTCTAAATCATTAAGAGTTCTGGGCTGTCGCTTGGCAACTCGCAGCTTCAGCTCCCTCCATAAGTTTTCAATGGGATTAAGGTCTGGTGACTGGCTAGGCCACTCCATGACCCTAATGTGCTTCTTCCTGAGCCACTCCTTTGTTGCCTTGGCTGTATGTTTTGGGTCATTGTCGTGCTGGAAGACCCAGCCACGACCCATTTTTAAGGCCCTGGCGGAGGGAAGGAGGTTGTCACTCAGAATTGTACGGTACATGGCCCCATCCATTCTCCCATTGATGCGGTGAAGTAGTCCTGTGCCCTTAGCAGAGAAACACCCCCAAAACATAACATTTCCACCTCCATGCTTGACAGTGGGGACGGTGTTCTTTGGGTCATAGGCAGCATTTCTCTTCCTCCAAACACGGCGAGTTGAGTTCATGCCAAAGAGCTCAATTTTTGTCTCATCTGACCACAGCACCTTCTTCCCAATCACTCTCGGCATCATCCAGGTGTTCACTGGCAAACTTCAGACGGGCCGTCACATGTGCCTTCCGGAGCAGGGGGACCTTGCGGGCACTGCAGGATTGCAATCCGTTATGTCGTAATGTGTTACCAATGGTTTTCGTGGTGACAGTGGTCCCAGCTGCCTTGAGATCATTGACAAGTTCCCCCCTTGTAGTTGTAGGCTGATTTCTAACCTTCCTCATGATCAAGGATACCCCACGAGGTGAGATTTTGCGTGGAGCCCCAGATCTTTGTCGATTGACAGTCATTTTGTACTTCTTCCATTTTCTTACTATGGCACCAACAGTTGTCTCCTTCTCGCCCAGCGTCTTACTGATGGTTTGTAGCCCATTCCAGCCTTGTGCAGGTGTATGATCTTGTCCCTGACATCCTTAGACAGCTCCTTGCTCTTGGCCATTTGTAGAGGTTAGAGTCTGACTGATTCACTGAGTCTGTGGACAGGTGTCTTTCATACAGGTGACCATTGCCGACAGCTGTCTGTCATGCAGGTAACGAGTTGATTTGGAGCATCTACCTGGTCTGTAGGGGCCAGATCTCTTACTGGTTGGTGGGGGATCAAATACTTATTTCCCTCTGCAGAATGCAAATAAATTCATATACTTTCCACAATGTGATTTTCCGGATTTAATTTGTGATGTGCTATCTCTCACTGTTACCAATAACCTACCCTTCAATTATGGGCTGCTCATGTCTTTGTCAGTGGGCAAACTTACAAAATCAGCAAGGGATCAAATACTTATTTCCACCACTGTATCTGTATTTTTGATCCAAGAAAAAGAGAGTTCATGTGTCTGAAATAAAGTTTAAATATATTGTCCCGATCTAGTTGTAAAGCAAATGTAACCAGCAGTGTAGTTCTTTCAGTCACTACCTCCAGAGATTGCTCTAAAAATTCTGTCAAATTAACCTCAGACTGGGACTTTATAGACGACTTACTCAAGCCAGCTCCAGAAATATATTGTGTCCTGGTAATAGGTGGTAATCCCTCAAGGGGAATACCTAATACCTCTGAGAAATACTTTTTTAGCATGTCTAGGGCCGGAGTAAGGGGAGCTTTAGGAAAATTAAGGAATCGTAGATTGTTGCCTCTTATCTGATTTTCTAGGTATTCTATTTTTCGCTGCTGGAGGTTACTATTTTTTATCAACGTTAAAGATAAAGAGTTCACTGCTACTAAATCTTTATCAAAAGTCTCCATTTTGATCTTCTGTTCTGCAATTTCAGATTTTACTACTATTTGAGTTTGCTTTAGTTCAGTCACCTCTCCCCTCAATATACCTGAAATATGCTGCAAATTGATGTTCAAGCCTTGAATTGCTTCCCATAATAAGTCGAGTGTAACAGTCGATGGTTTAGTCAACCCTCCAAGGTTCCACGGGGATTCGCCGGGTTTCCCTTCAGGCAGCAAACCTGCCTGGGTTGCTGTTCTCACCGGCGTCGAAGAAGCAACGGGGTCTCCAACCGCGCCTGCAGGGGACCGACTTCCGGATTCTTCCAGGCGCTCCCTCGTCGTCTTCGCCTCAACCCATGGTCTTGGGGGGGGCTGTTATCTGGGGAGGGCTCAACGAGATTCCCTCTGCGCTCCGGTCTTCAAGATCTCCCGGACCTCCCAAAGTGTTACCTCCGGTTCCAAGCACTCGAAGGCCTGATTCCTGTAACGTCATCTGACGCAGCGGAGGGGGATCAACCTTGCTCGTGGAGACAGGCAAGCTAGACTTCCCTTTCCTCTTACCCATTTCGGGTTTGAGAAAACTCAGTTGCGCAAATTTCGAGCAGGGTTCAGGAGCTCCCGCGGGTGCTTCTACTCACGCCGCCATCTTGGACCTCAGTACCCTTCTCTACCTTTGGTAATGCTTTTAACTCCTATCTCCTATTCACTTGTTCTGTACCCATGTCTGTTTTATAATTCCCACCTTTAAGTAATTCCCTTATCCCTTAAATGGCCTGTTTATCTTGATTAGATTGATAGCTCTGTCGAGCATGGACTGTCTCTTACATGTTCAGTGTATAGCGCTGTGTACGTCTAGTAATGCCATAGAAATGATTAGTAGTAGTGGGGCAGTGCTTCTTAACTCGGTCCTTGGAGCACACTCAGTGTATATCCACAATAAATATGCATATGAGAGTTTTGCATGCACTGTGCCCTTGGTACAGGGCTGCTGAGAGGGGGAACAGGGGGGGACAAAATTCCACGGGCCCAGCTTCCAAGGGGGGGGGGGGGGCAAGCTTCTTCCTGCCTGCTTCCGGGTCTGTCCTTTCCTGCTCCTGAATGCCTCTCAGGACCTGGATGATTGCATTAATGCACTATTTCGTTAATGCAGTCAGCCAGGTCCTGACTCGCGGCACAGACAGGAGCAGCGAAGGAACAGACAGGTGCAGTAGCCTGAGTGTGAGGGAGCAGGGATGCGGTGGCGGTGGCCCAGGTTGGGGGGGAGGGGTTTATGGGGAGTGCATGCACACAGCGATCCAATCCTGCCCCGGGTCTGGTTGTCTCTCGGCAGCCCTGCCTTGGTATGCAAATCTCTCGTGTATAATCATTGTGGATATGCTGAAAACCTAACTGACTGGGTGTGCTCCAAAGATTTGGTTTAAGAAGCATAGCCTTTGGGCAGTTACTAAGACTTTTACTGGAGAAGAGAATTTGACTAACCATGGCAGGGTCTGTTTGCCCCTAAATCATTCCTTCTGTAGTCCGTTTCCCATGTTTGTTTTTGCAGGGGCCGGACTATTGTATGCTGCCTGTAGCATACTCCTCACAGACTCCTGCAGTCAGGCTCAGATCCATAGTGCTCTCCCATAGGCCCACTGAGAGTAACTGGAGTTCCTTATCAGCAGCAGATGAATCCAGAAACTGATGGGTTGTATCCACCTACCAGCAGGTGGAGATAGAGAACATTGAAAGAAGGCAGTGGCCCTGGACATCCAGCTCCTTCCATCTTCACTATATCTCTATCTCAAGCATGTTGTGGACAGATTCCTTCCAGCTCCTGGAGTTTTGACTTGGGAAGGCTCCTGTGCTTTGGCCAGTCGAGCAGGGGGTGTGAAGCTAGTGGTGCACACTTTGAGGGCATACTTGGTTTCCAGGTCCCTGCCTTATTCCATTTCTCCCATCCTCTCAGCTTCTGTTCTCTTTGCTGTCTGCCTCCAACTTTCCTCAGTTAAAAAAAAAAAAAAAAAAAAAAAAGAGCAAACAGCTTTTCTGAGGCTTTCTTCCTGTTTGGTAAGACACTGCAGCCTGACTTGAGCTCTGTGTGACTGGGTGTGTTACTGTGTGGAGCATGGTGCTCAGCTCCTGGGAGGGTTCCCGCTGTTACTGCTGCAGAGTGAGGTAAGTTTAGTTTTTTTGGCGCGGCGCTGCCATTTTGTTTCGGGGGGGGGGGGGGGGGCGATGGTGGCTGAAGCAGTTAAACGTTGCTCCCGTTGCGGCAAACGCAGGATCGCGGTGGGACTGTGCAGCGTGAACTGCCTGGACACTTTGGGTCCAGGTAGCGTGGCGCCCGCGTCTGGTAGAGACTCCTCCCGCTGTCCGGATTTCAGCGCGGGCGCCATTTTGGAAGCGCCGGGTGATGTGCGCCTGACTGTGGCAGATAATAGTGAGTGCAGGGGGATGCCTGGGGTAGCTCCTGATCTTTCGAGGGATGCTCTTGCTTTTTCTGCCTCGGGTTCAGGGACTGATGGTCATGGTGAGTTCTTCTCCCCTGAGTTTGTTTTATTATTGCATAGGGCGTTTCTTTTATTTATTTATAGCATTTATACCCCGCTCTTCCCCGCTCGGTAGCAGGTTCAGTGCGGCTTACAAGGTGTGGTACAAAGTTTCACAGGGAAGCACAAAGTATGTTACAAGGTATCACAGTGAGAACCCAGTTGTATAGAGTAGGACAGTGGGAAGAGACATGTGGGATAGAACTGGAGTATGGGTAGTGTTAGTGGTATGAATTTTAAAGAGAGCCCTGCCTGAATCCTCTGACATTTCTTTGCAGGCTGGGGGTTTTTCAGGTTCTGAGGCCCCGGTTTCTGCTGGCCTCCTGATGTCCTCTGCCCCCGTGCTCGCTGCTGATGCTAAGCGTAGGCGGGTTTCTTCTCTGTCTGAGGTAGCCTCCCCGCTGCCTCATTCTCCTCTCCATTCTTTTTTTGGGTAGTCTGAGGGGTCTGGCAGGCCCTCGCGGATTGAAGATCTGGAGGACGCTAGTATTTTGCCACAGGAATTAGATGACCCTAAGGCGGACCGTATTTTCCACCGCGACAAATTCCCATCGCTCATTTCTGATGCTTTGCAGGCTCTCAGTATTGAAGATCCTGAGGTGGCTATGGCTTCTTCCTTTAATCCTAAGATGGCCAGTACTAGAAAACCGTCTCGGGCTTTCCTGGTGCATGACTCCATTCAAGAGCTTATTTCGGCTCAGTGGTCTGAGCCAGATGGCACTTTAAAAGTAGTCAAAGCAATGTCTCACCTTTACCCAGTTGGAGAGGCTCATTTCTCTTTTTGGTCTGCCTAAGGTCGACTTTCTGGTCACTGCGGTTACTAAGAAGACTACTCTCCCTGTGGAGGGAGGGGTCGCCTTGAGGGATATGTAAGACCGGCGTCTGGAGTCCTCCTTGAAACGTTATTTTGAGGTCTTGGCCCTAGCTCTGCGGGCTGCTATTTGCAGTTCTTATGCAGCCCGTGCTTCTCTGTCATGGCTTCAGCAGGCAGTCGAGCAGCCCTTGGAGGGTTTGGTTCCTCTCTGTCAGGTCGCGCCTCGAATGGAGTCGGCTTTGGCCTTCTTGGCTGATGCTGTTTATGATTTAGTCAGAGCATATGCTAAGCAGATGGCTTTGGCGGTGGCAGCTCGACTGCTCCTTTTGGCTTTGTCATTGGGAGGCTGAAATGGCCTCGAAGCAGCGTCTGGTGAGGTTGCCCTTTCGGGGCAATCTTTTATTTGGGGAGGATTTGGAGAAGATTGTTAAAGATCTTGGGGATTCTAAATCCCAGCGTCTTCCGGAGGATAAGCCGAGGCCTTCTGCCAAGAGCGCATCTTTCCCTTCCTCCTCCTCCTTCTAGACCTCGCTTTCGAGAGGCGCGGAGATACTGTCCTGGGTGGTCTTTGGATTTTCGCAATGTTCCCGTTTTCAGCAGAAAAATTCCTTTCGTTCTGACAGACGTCCTACAGCTTCCGGTCAGCGGCAAGGGGTTTAGGGATGTACGGCGCAATGATGGAGCACAGGTCCACTCTTCGGTTCCATCTGTAGGGGGTCGTTTGTCCTTTTATCTCGAGGAGTGGGCCAAAGTTACGTCAGATCAATGGGTTCTAGATTTGATCAGAGATGGGTACCGGCTAGAGTTTGCAACTCTGGTTGAGACACCTTTTTGGGAGTCCCGTTGCGGCACAGCCGTCAAATGGGCAGCAGTCAGAGACATGTTACGGTCTCTAAAGGATCTCGGAGCAGTGGTTCGCTTCTGCAGTAGCTACTCAATTTATTTTGGGGTGCCTCGGAAAGGCAGGACTTTCAGACTGATCCTCGACTTGTGCAGGGTCAACGAGGCCCTCAGGGTGTGACATTTTCGCATGGAAACCTTACGTTCGGTCATTGCAGTGGTGCAGCCAGGAGAGTTCCTCACCTTGCTCGACCTCAAGGAGGCGTAATTGCATATCCCGATTTGGCCTCCTTATCAGTGGTTTCTGCAATTTGCAGTTTTAGGCTAGCATTTTCAGTTTCATGCTTTGCTGTTTGGTCTGGCCACAGCTCCCCGCACATTTTCCAAGGTGATGGCAGTGGTGGCCGCCTTCCTCCGGAGAGAAGGTGTCAGAGTGCAACCCTATCTCAATGATTGGCTCATCCGGGCAGATTCAGAGAGAGAGAGAGAGCTGACTTGTGATGGCCAGAGTTATTGCTCTTCTTCAGGCTCTGGGCTGGGTGGTCAATTTTTCTGACCCCCTCGCAGTCACTCGAGTATTTGGGGGTTCGTTTCGACACGACGTTGGGTTTGGTCTTTCTTTCCGACAGCAGGCGACTCAAGATCCAGAGTCAGATTCGGCTGCTTTTGCAGGTGTTTTGACCTCGGGTTTGGGATTATGTCCAGCTTCTTGGGTTGATGACTGCCACCCTGGAGGTGGTTCCCTGGGCAAGAGCACATATGTGGCCCCTACAGCTTTCCCTGCTGACTCTGTGGTCCCCTATCTCTCTGGAGTACCAACGCAGACTTCCGTGGCTCCCTGTAGCCAAGCACAGCATGGCTTGGTGGCTTTCCAATGACAAGTTGCATCGGGGGATGCCGCTGGCACTTCCTCTTTGGCAGCTAGTGATTACAGATGCCAGCTTAGCAGGTTGGGGGGGCTCATTGCCTCAGCCACAATGGGTCAGGGTCTGTGGACGACCACGGAAGCGAAGTGGTCCATAAATCGCTTGGAACTGAGAACGATTTACCAAGCCCATTCTTGCCTTCAGCAGGTTTCTGGAGGGTCAATCGGTCCGGGTTCTTTCAGACAACATGATGGCGGTGGCCTACGTCAACTATCAGGGAGGCACTCAGAGCAGTGCACTTGCAAAGGAGGTGGCTGTCATTGTTGACTGGGCCGAGCGCCACCTGGTGCTGTTGTCTGCGGCCCATATTGCCGGTCAAAACAACATGCAGGCCGATTTTCCTCAGCAGGCATCGAATAGAATGGGAACTGGCAGGGCAAGTTTTCCTTCAGATTTGTGACAAACGGGGCACTCCGCGAGTAGATCTCATGGCGTCGGGGTCAAATGCCAAGGTTGATCACTTTTTCAGCAGAAGGAGAGATCCTCGTTCTGTGGGGATGGATGCCCTCTCTCAGCCATGGCCTTTGGGTCTCCTTTACGTGTTTCCTCCTTGGCCCTTACTAGGGCGGGTTCTTCTGCGCATTCGCCGGCACCGTGGGCTGGTGCCGTGTCGCCTGTGGTATGTGGATCTCAGGCGAATGTTGGTGACAGCTCCGTTTCGCTTACCTCTTCTGTCGGGCCTGTTGCATCAGGGTCCGGTGGTTATGGTCTTATGGCCTGGCTATTGAGAGGGCTAAGTTGAGAAAAAGGGATATTCTAACAATGTTACTGCTACTGTTTTGCAGGCTCGCAAGTGGTCCACTTCCACGGTCTGTGCGCGTGTTTGGTGCACCTGTTGAGGCGTGGTGTGCTACGAGATCTTCTTCGCCGATGCTGGCTTCAATCTCCCAGTTGTTGGAATTTCTTCAGAAAGGGTCTCACTTACAATTCCCTGCGGGTTCAAGTGGTGGCATTGGCTTGTTTCCGTGGGAGAGTGGCCGGTTTGTCCCTGGCTGCTCATCCGGATATTGTCCGGTTTCTGAGGGGGGCTTTACATCTGTGCCCTCCTTTGCGGTTGCCGTGTCCGTCTTGGAACCTGGGGGTTGTGGTGAAAGCGCTCCAGAAACCTCCTTTAGAGCCTCTCAAACGCGCTTCTGAGAAGGATTTGACTCTTAAAACGTTTTTTTTGGTGGCTATGGCTTCCGCATGGAGAGTGTCGGAGCTTCAGGCTCTTTCCTGCCGGGATCCATTTCTGCAGTTCTCGGAATCTGGTGTTAGTCTGTACTGTTCCTTCTTTCCTGCCCAAGGTTGTTTCGGCTTTTCATATCAATCAGCCAATTTTTCTGTCTTCCTTTCGTAGGAGGACTTTCCAGAATCTTTTGGACAGTTGTGTCTGTTGGATGTCCGCAGGACGCTGTTTCAGTACTTGCAGACGTCGAATGATTTCAGGACTTTTGATCATCTGTTCATTCTGTTGGTCGGGACCGAGGCGCGGTTGTCCAATGTCTAAAGCCACTATAGCTTGCTGGCTTAAGGAAGTCATATTTTCTGCTTACTTGTTGGCAGGTAGATCTCCTCCAGAAGCATTTAAGGCACATTCCACGCGGGCAGTGTCTTCTTCAGGGGCTGACACGAGTGTCTTTTCAAGAGATCTGTTGTGCGGGTACCTGGGCTGGGCTTCTCAGCTTTTCCTTTGTTCGGCATTATCGGCTAGATGTCACAGCGCAACAGGATGCGCGTTTTGGGGCACAGGTTCTTTCTTGCAGAGCCGAATGTTTTCTACCCAAGTTACGGAGTGCTTTGATACATCCCACCAGTTTCTGGATACATCTGCTGTTGATAAGGAAGGGAAAAATTAGGTTCTTACCTTGATAATTTTCCTTTCCTTTAGTCACAGCAGATGAATCTATGATCCCTCCCTGTATGCTTTGTTTTGGACAGATGGTTTGAGTCTTGTGCAGATTTGAAGATATATGCAAAGAATTTCATAATTGCTGTTATGAAGCAGGAGGTTGAGAAGGTCCCTCCTTCGTTTATGTTCTTGCTCCAGTTCAGGGAGCGGTTGTTCACTGTGAGGAAAGTTCATGTTGTGTTCTTCTGCGGTCTGCTTTGGAAGTTTCGTATACTAAAGATGAAGGAGCTGGATGTCCAGGGGTCACTGCCTTCTTTCAGTGTTCTCTATCTCCACCTGCTGGTAGGCGGATACAACCCATCAGTTTCTGGATTCATCTGCTGTGACTAAAGGAAAGAAAATTATCAGGTTAGTCTTAATTTCCCGTACTCCCCCCCACCCCTTGTTGCTCACAAGGATTGGTTGGAGGCTGCTGAGATGGGAAAGGAGCCAGAGCAGTTGAGGAGGAAACCACAGATTAGCTGCTGTGTCACTCAGTTCCAGGGGCAGATGAGTACAGTAGGCTCATTACTGGCTGCTGGCAAGCACGGGGGCATTCTCTTTGCATTTAGGGTGGGCAAGGCCTTGGCTCTCTAATCTTGGGACTATGGGACTATTTTAGTAGTTAACAGAAAAGGTGCTAGTACTCGGTACTGGCAAATATTCTCTGAAAAAAAGTCCTAGCTTCATTGATGTATATCTATTACTTGATATTATAAAATGAATTATATATTAGATAGTAAAAGCACATGGAAAGCAGGTTTTCTGTGGGAAGGGGTAATCCAGACTGGTTTAGAAGTCTGGATTAAGCTTCTTGTGCTTTGTGCTACATACTAACTAGTTTTTCTCTATTCAGAGGCGTGATCTGATCTAGTGTTACTCCATTGCATATTTGAAATGGTAGTTCTGACCTCCTTAAAATAGAATGCTCAAACTCTATCCATGTAATAGTGTCAAACTAGGATAAGGATGGGCAAACTGAGCCCCTGGCATTGAATTTTATGTGGCTCACAAGACCATGGGATGTAGATGCAGAAAACAGCATTAACCAGAATTTTGGCAGTTTTTAAGTACTGTATTTTACAAATATTTTCAACCACTCTAGTAGTTTTTTTATTATTTTTTTTTTAGTTACATTTTTACCTATTTATCACAGAAGGCCTGTGGATCTCTGTGGATTTCTGGTTATAACATTGCATAATGTTGTGTACCTCCAGAGATAGTACTGACATTCATCAACCTTCTGTGTATACAGTTTGTACACCCCCTGAACTAGGACCATACCAACGTCCAATTGGTAATACTTTGGAAACTTGCACCAAAGGAGTGAAGAGGGCTAGTGCAGTTGCTGTTCTCTAGCAGTGGGAAATGGGACTTCTCAGTGTAATTCTCCTGTGTCAACTGAGAGGTAAGGAGGTGCTAGCAGGGGAGAGGGAGCAGTTGGAAAGGAGGATCTTTGCTGCCTTCTTAGAAATGGTGATGATGTGGTTGTGCATGGGGTATATCAAGGGTATATCATGGAATTTGTATGGCAGTGGTAGGGCATAAGAGCAGCAGCCAAAAGGTAAATATTTTATAAGAATAGTAAAGACTTTACTCTCAACAGATTACAGTCCAGATCTAAAGAAAAGGGCATTTACTGTTTAAATTATTTATGAACTTCTGCGAACGATATGATTGTTGGTATTGTTGCTGTTCTGTTTGATGCAGAGATGACAGGAATAAATACTTCCAGTTTTGTTGAGCAAGAAAGTATGTTTAGCTTTGACATAAGCCCGATGATCCCTCTTGGTAATGCATTGTTTCTCTCTTAATGTGCATATAAGATTAGAAATTTACTGTTAGTTCATCCTTTTCTGTTGCAACATGCTTTATTTAATACTATTTTGTTTTCACTTAAGATTCTGTTTATAAATTTTTGACACTCTGGATTTTAATAACAGTTTTGCTCCTATTACCTCCAACAAGGCTCAACAAATCGTGGGCACCAGGTCACCGGTTGTGGCCGTGCACCCAGTTTTAATCTACTTCTGTGTTTTGCCTTGTCTTGCATTTCTGGTTCCCAGTCCCAATTTTAATCCAGTTCCGAGTTTTGCCTTGCCCTGCCTTGATTCCAGTTCTGGCCCCTTTGCCTTCTTTTCCTTGCCTCGTCTGGATCCGGTCCTTGTGTTATCCGTTGTGTTTAGTTACCTTTGTGCTGCCTTGTTGAGTCTGTTAGTTTGTCCTAGTCCAGTCTGTTCTGATTCCTGCCTGTGCCAGCCCAGGTGATTGTCTTCCAAAGCTCCAGCTTTGGTCCAAGGGCTCACCATTCCTGGCAGTTGAGACACCTGGGTGAACTGGCAAGTAGATCCAAAGAAAATTTAAGGCCTGTTCTAAAGTTCTTTCCGTGACTCTTAGTCCCGCCTGTAGTGTACATAAGTACATAAGTACATAAGTAATGCCATACTGGGAAAAGACCAAGGGTCCATCGAGCCCAGCATCCTGTCCACGACAGCGGCCAATCCAGGCCAAGGGCACCTGGCAAGCTTCCCAAACGTACAAACATTCTATACATTGTTATTCCTGGAATTTTGGATTTTTCCAAGTCCGTTTAGTAGCGGTTTATGGACTTGTCCTTTAGGAAACCGTCCAACCCCCTTTTTAAACTCTGCTAAGCTAACCGCCTTCACCACTTTCTCCCGGCAACGAATTCCAGAGTTTAATTACACGATGGGTGAAGAAATATTTCTCCAATTGTTTTAAATTTACTACACTGTAGTTCATCGCATGCCCCCTAGTCCTAGTATTTTTGGAAAGCGTGACAGAAGCTTCACATCCACCTGTTCCACTCCACTCATTATTTTAGTATACCTCTATCATGTCTCCCCTCAGCCGTCTCTTCTCCAAGCTGTATAGCCCTAGCCTCCTTAGTCGTTCTTCATAGGGAAGTCGTCCATCCCCGCTATCATTTAGTCGCCCTTCGCTGCACCTTTTCCATTCTACTATATCCTTCTTGAGATGCGGCGACCAGAATTGAACACAATACTCAAGGTGCGGTCGCACCATGGAGCGATACAACGGCATTATAACATCCTCACACCTGTTTTCCATACCTTTCCTAATAATACCCAACATTCTATTCGCTTTCTTAGCCGCAGCAGCACAACTGAGCAGAAGGTTTCAGTGTGTTATCGACGACGACACCCAGATCCCTTTCTTGGTCCGTAACTCCTAACGTGGAACCTTGCATGACGTAGCTATAATTCGGGTTCTTTTTTCCCACATGCATCACCTTGCACTTGCTCACATTAAACATCATCTGCCATTTAGCCGCCAGTCTCCCAGTCTTGTAAGGTCCTCTTGTAATTTTCACAATCCTGTCGTGATTTAACGACTTTGAATAACTTTGTGTCATCAGCAAATTTAATTACCTCGCTAGTTACTCCCATCTCTAAATCAGTTATAAATATATTAAAAAAGCAGCGGTCCTAGCACGGACCCTTGAGGAACCCACTAACTACCCTTCTCCATTGTGAATACTGCCCATTTAACCCCCACTCTCTGTTTCCTATCCTTCAACCATTTTTAATCCACAATAGGACATTCCTCCTATCCCATGACCCTCCAATTTCCTCTGTAGCCTTTCATGAGGTACCTTGTCAAACGCCTTTTGAAAATCCAGATACACAATATCAACCGACTCCCCTTTGTCCACATGTTTGTTCACTCCTTCAAAGAATTGAAGTAAATTGGTCAGGCAAGATTTTCCCACACAAAAGCCATGCTGACTTGGTCTCAGTAATCCATGTCCTCGGATGTGCTCTGTAATTTGTTTTTAATAATAGCCTCTACCATTTTCCCAGGCACCGACGTCAGACCTCACCGGTCTATAATTTCCCGGATCTCCCCTGGAGCCTTTTTAAAAATGGGCGTTACATTGGCCACCCTCCAATCTTCCGGTTACCACGCTCGATTTTAAGGATAAGTTGCATATCACTAGCAGTAGCTCCGCAAGCTCGTTTTTCAGTTCTATCAGTACTCTAGGATGAATAACCATCCGGTCCAGGAGATTTGCTACTCTTTCAGTTTGCCGAACTGCCCCATTACGTCCTCCAGGTTACCGTGAAGTCAGTAAGTTTCTCCGACTCGTCCGCTTGAAATACCATTTCCTGACACCGTATCCCACCCAAATCTTCCTCGGTGAAGACCGAAGCAAAGAATTCATTCAGTTTCTCTCCGCTACATCTTTGTCTTCCTTGATCGCCCCTTTTACCCCTCGGTCATCCAGCGGCCCAACCAACGATTCTTTTGCCGGCTTCCATGCTTTTAATATACCGAAAAAATTTTTTACTATGTTTTTTGCCTCTAATGCTATCTTTTTTTCATACTCCCTCTTGGCCTTCTTAATCTGCGCCTTGCATTTGCTTTGACACTCCTTATGCTGTTTCTTGTTATTTTCAGACAGTTCCTTCTTCCATTTTCTGAAGGCGTTTCTTTTAGCCCTAATAGCTTCCTTCACCTCACTTTTCAACCAGGCTGGTTGTCTTTTGGACTTCCGTCTTTCTTTTCTAATTTGCGGAATATGTATGGCCTGGGCCTCCAGGATGGTATTTTTGAACAGCGTCCACGCCTGTTGTACAGTTTTTACTCTCTCAGTTGCCCCCCTAAGTTTTTTTTTTTTTACCGTTCTTCACATTTTATCATAGTCTCCTTTTTTAAAGTTAAACGCTAACGTATTTGACTTTCTGTGTACAGTACTTCAAGGTCGATGTCAAAACTGATCATATTATGGTCACTGTTATCAAGCGGCCCCAGTACCATAACGTCCCTCACCAGATCATGCGCTCCACTAAGGACCAAGTCTAGAATTTTTCCTTCTCTCGTCGGCTCCTGCACCAGTTGCTCCATAAAGCTGTCCTTGATTTCATCAAGGAATTGTATCTCTGTAGCGTGTCCCAATGTTACATTTACCCAGTCTATATTTGGATAATTGAAGTCACCCATTATTATCACATTGCCCATTTTGTTCGCGTCTCTGATTTCTTTTATCATTTCTGTGTCTACCTGCTCATTCTGGCGAGGCGGACGGTAGTAAACTCCTATCACCATTTTTTTCCCTTTTATACATGGAATTTCAACCCACAGTGATTCAAAGGTGTGATTTGTGTCCTGCTGAATTTGTAATCTTATCTGAGTCAAGGCTCTCGTTAATATACAATGCTACCTTACTTCCACTCATCCTTCCCAGAGCTAGATGCTTAGCTTTCAGTAATTCTCCCTGGTCTATGAGTTGTCTCATTGAACTTTGGACCATCCATACCGCTTTCACACAAAATTATCCACATAGTATGGATTTTAAGAGATAGTAATGTAACCTGGTGTTTAAACATGTATCTGTAGCATCTGGAGAGTTCAGTCTATCCTGTGTCCACCTGAATTTCAAAGTTCCCAAGAGGGATGCGTCTTAATCTCCTATTAAAATGCATTAGAGTATGAAAATATTAGAAACAGTGGAAAAAAAATCTGACTGACTAGAGGAGGTCTCTTCTGAAGAGTGAATTGTGTGTTCAAGTGATAGATTCCTCCTACACTAATATTTACTAACGTCTTTTAGATTTGTTTTGTGTAGAACAGGAGTTCTCTGCTGTGAGTAGACTTGCTTTTCAGAGCAACCAAAACATGCAGATCAGCCTTGTTCTTAGACCAGAAGTATGCAAATAATTGTGGCTATCCTGAAAAAACAGACCTATCTACAGCCCTTCGGGATTGGGGTTGGTAACTGTTGTGTAGACAAATGATTACACACAGAGATGTAGCAGTTCTCTTCACATGGTAAATATTATTGTATTGTTGTCATAAGGTGTTTTGTGTGCTGGTGATTATGTCCCAGTGGCTTTTTTTTTCCTGCATGCTTACTTCTCAAGTCACTGCAAGGATCCAGAGCTGTATTTGTTTCTCAGTAACTTACCTTGTTAGTGGTAGTAGTAATGCTACTACTCGGAGTTTTAGACTGTCTCTGCAAATAATGCTGAAAGGTAGTTCATAGCATTTCAAGGAGTTTCTAACCTTTTTAGAACTGTCAGTTAGGTCCTGCACACTTTTATTCTAACCTGTTTTTGAGACTACATTGTTTGAGGGGAAAATGAGAAAAATAGTTATATTTGCAAAGTTTTATAAAAATATGTTAATAGAAGTATATTGAATAGAAACAGCGTTGATGGGGGTCACTGTTCTGTTGTCTGTGTCGTTCTGAAGAATCCCAGAAATAAAATACCCCATTTTCATTTCCATGAAACTAGCAAGTGGCATCCAATTACCAGCTTTGTCTTTTTTGTTTATTTTCTGTCAGACAAAACTGAAAGAAAAAAAAATACACCCTGTCTCAACTTCATTTATTTTAAAGCCTAAGCAGGGAGGGAATACTATTCACCCCTGCTGGTGAAGCTCTTAAGAGCCACTGCTGGCTGGCCTTGAAAGCCACGGGCTCTAGAGCTTGGGACCCCAGAGGGAAAGATACCTCTGTAATGGACCATAGACCCTGGGAGCAATGCCTAAACCAAGGCTTGGCCTCAAGGGTTGCAGTCCATGAACTGCATCCTGGGGCGAAAGGCCTGTTTAGAAGAAATCCTTCTGCAACAGTCCAACCTGCATCATCTGCTGTAGTCAGAGAAACAGTGTGATGCTCCAGGTTCCACCACTCCCTTTATTGGTGATATCATCAGAACAGGTTCTCTGCCTCCCATTTGCTAGTAGGGTGACACAGCCAGTTGGTCTGGACCTGTGGTGTAGCCACTTGAGTGGGGTGGCAGCATGGGGGCCTGGGTGCCCTCCCACTTTGGATTCCGCACCCCCTTAAACAGCTGGCAGGGATGCTGAAGTCCTGCCAGCCAAAGAAATGTAGTGCCTGAGCCCCTCCCCTCCTCCTTGTGCTGCTTCTATAATGCAGACATGGGTGGCACGCCTTCTGCTTGTAATGCTGGGACATCTCACGCTTGCTCAGTTCTCATGTACTGTTGAAGTAGCCCTGTCCTCTTATGTCAAACACAGAGAACCAAGCACACACACACACACACACACACACACACACACACACACACACACCACACACACACACACACACACACACACACACACACACACACACACACACACCATTAACATGTGCATAGATATGAACATGCACAAACATAGCCCACAAAGATAGATATCTTTGTGGGCTATGTTTGTGCATGTTCATATCTATGCACATGTTAATGGTGTGTGTGTGTGTGTATATATATATATACATAGACACAGACTCACACATCATTAACATGTGCATTGATATATACCTATAGTGGGTTTGTAAAGAATTCTTCTGTGAGGTACTTGTGTCATCTAAAGTTGGTAAGGTAAGTGGGTTATTCCAAACTGGACAGAAAAAACTTTGTCTGAACTTTTGTTTCCCTTTAAAATGCTTTATATACCTCTTCTCCTTTTAAAAAAAAAAATTTTTATATCTATCTATCGATTTTTAGATTTAGTTTGGAATTTAGAGTTTAATTACTTGCCTTTCCAAATCAGAGTACAAATTGAGTTAAAATGTGGTATATAGGTCACTTAATCCAAGTTGCATCTGAGGCAGTGGAGGTGAAGTGACTTTCCCAAGGACACAAAGATAATCAATGAAGAAGTCCAAAACAAAGAGAAGAAACAAGCTGTCCCACAGAAAGAGATTGCAGGCAAAACAAAAAGTGTGCAAGACCACACCGGTAAGTCAAGATGAGCTAATGAAACATTATGCAGTCGACACTATCAGAATGATGGAATAATCAGTCACTGTAGCATGGACTCTACATAGCCCATGTTTCAGCCTAAGCCTTCCTCAGGAGTCCAGGCAAACAGCCATATTTAGTTAATCTCAATATAGAGCCATAGTTAATACAGTGCCATCTAAATTCACAGAAGTCTCTCAAGCTCCAAAAATCACGATCACGCCATTTGCCTGGACTCCTGAGGATGGCAAAGGCTGAAACACGGACCATGTAGAATCTGTTAGTTTTATCATTCTGATAGTATCAAGTCCATAATAAAGTTTCATTAGCTCATTTTGACTCATCGGTGTGGTCTTTCCCACTTTTTGTTTCAGCAATGAGAAGTAGCATTTTTGACAAGTGTTTCTCAACTTAGTCCTTGGGGGCGCACCCAACCAGTCAGATTTTCAGGATATCCACAATGCATATGAGAGATTAGTTTAGCAAGGAAGCAGCAACACATGCAAATGTCTCATGCATATGCAATGTGGATGTCCTGAAAACTTGACTAGCTGGGTGTGCCCAGAGGACTGGGTTGAGAAGCACTGTTGTAGACTGTCTTGTGTGTTCAGCTGGCTTTATTCTATTTACAAATTGTTATGCCTTTCTAGAGAGTGTTCGTTGTTGCTTTTCCTCTGAAAGATAATTCTATTAATAATGTGAATATGACTTTTAGCCTTATGCCCGTTTTGGTGTTTGTTTTCAACACAGGAAGGTTTAAATTTGCAACTTAACCTTTTAATGTTTTTGTTTTGGAGCTATAATTTTGTAAGCATTTTGTCACTGAAAGCAACATATTCTACATAATGATGTGCTGGTTTAGCCTATAATAAATTCTCCACCTCTGTGGTCGGGCAGACTCCAATCATAGCACCATAAACCCAGTGAAAGATGAACACACCAATTATTGTGAGATGAGGATTCCCTTTTAACATTCCACTTTAAATATCAGATTTCATAATTTCCCAGTGCAAATGTATAAGCAGCAAGGGTTTTAGTGAGTCGTATCATATTACATATTGCTGCATCACTGTTGTGAAATGCAAGAAAAGAGAAAAATAGTACCAGAAGGCAAGTAAAAAAAAATATGTCAAACAACTTGCAAATTTTTCTCATAAAGAGGGAATGATCAGTGAGAGATGATTGTGGTGGAATAGGCCTGGTGTTAAACCCAGAATCTTGTCTGCCCAGTTTCATCATAGGTGTGATGCCAACTTAGACCCAGTTGATTGTGGAATATCCCTTCATGTCTTCACAAGCAGAGATATGCTGTTTGTTGAGCAGAGTGATGGGTGCTATAGGACTTGAAAATGACTTAAAATAATCAGAATCAGTCCTTCAAAGATACCTAACTCCAAACCATGTGCTCCTCAGCTATTGTCTGCTTTCCCCTAGGTTCTAGATTAAAAGCTGCTCTTTCTCCTTTTTAAATGTTAGTGCTAGAAAGCTGGTTCCATCCTGGTTAAGGCAAGGCTATATTTGATGGTACCACCAACAGGGATGTTATCTATGGGCTTAGCGAAGTATTACTGGTTTTTTTTGTTTTTGTTTTTTGGTGGGATTTTTTTGTGTGTGTGTTTAAAGTGATTATATGCAATCCATTTTGATTGTGATATCTAAAGGTGGAGATCCTGATATTTCTCTTCAGTGCTGCAAGATGTTAAGGGACCCTTGTACTAAAGCTTAGCACACGCTAATGGACATTAGCACATGCTAAATTCTACGCAACCTATTTTATATCTGTCCGTTAGTTCATGTTAAGCTTTAGTAAAAGGGCTGCTAAGTGATTTTGTGTATATTTTAAAACGTTTTGCTAAATTTAATTTTTAAGAGAAGCTTTTTTCTGACCTATAATTGACAGAATGCTCTTGCTGTTTTTTTTTTTTTTTAATAATTTAAAGCATTTTTTATAGCTTTTTTTTTTTTTTTCTTGCTGTTTTGTATATTTTGTATTTTTATTTTTTTAGGGGCCCTTCTATTACAGTGCGGTAGGGCTACTGCGCAGGTAGCGTGCATCAAAACAACATTACCACCGGGTGTGCCCAGACACTCTGCAGTATTTCTGCTCTTGCTGCATGCTGTTTCCCCCACTAAAAAATAAAGGTTTTCTAGCGGTGGGTAGAGGGAGCAGGGGTGCCCAGCAGTAATTGGGTAGGACACAGCCACTGCCTGATTACCTCCTGATTAGTGCGTGAGCCCTTACCGCCAAATAAATAGATGGCAGTAAGGACTCGGGCAGTAATGGCCACATGCTAATTATGAAATTAGCGTAGGGCCATTAAAGATGCCAATTAAAAATGACTTTTTATGGTTGTGGTAAGTGACCTCAGCACGTGGCAAAATACTACCGCAGGCCACTTTTTACTGCAGCTCTATAAAAGGACCTCTGAATATTTTTTTTTTTTTTTTGGGGGGGGGTTCTATTTTTGATTTCTACTCAAATATTGTTTGGATAAATGCCACATAAGGAAATTCTAGGGTGGTAAAACTCCTAGTTGATGAAATAAGTGACTGCTTCCTGGAGCAACTGGTGCATGAATTGACAAGAGGGGGAGCTATTTTAGATCTAGTCCAGTGGTTCCCAAACTCTTTACTACTACTATTACTATTTATCATTTCTATAGGTTCACCGCACCCTTATTGTCAGCAATTTTTCGCAGCGCATCCCCCCAACCCCGGGGGCCATATATGTCTCCGCACCCCCTCCCCCCTGTTCACATAGGTCTCCAGCACACCTCTGCCTTCCCCAAATCCATCATCACTTGCTACCTTCCTTCCTGCGGGTCCAGGATCACTGCCGCTTTCTTCTCCTTTTCCTGCTGCTGCTGCAGTGCTCGCAGCTTACATTTTCGGGCTGTCCGTGTTCAAACAGGCACACCGGAGCCTTCCCTCTGCTACGTGTACAGCCCTCTCTGATGCAACTTCCTGTTGTGAGGGATGTGGTTACATTCTAGTGGAGGAATGCTTTGCAAGCTTTTTTTGTTGGCAAATGTTTCTATGACAGTGTCAAAGTTGATGAGTCCTCCTAATTCAGCCTCAATGGCAAGCAATCCTAAACTACAGAGTCTCTGCTGCCCCATTGTTGATTGAAGCATGCTTTTTTTTTTTTTTTTCTTTTTTCAAGGTGCTGAATGATTGTTCAGCTTGAGCCACAGATACTAGTTGAGTACAAAATATGCATAACGTAATACAGACACTTGGAAACAGTGAGGACAGATTTAAACACTTTAACTTGTTCAATAGTTCAAGTGGCTCCATTGATTCATTTCCAATATTGGCTGTGTGCAGCACCAAGGGGGGGGGGGGGGGGGGGGGCGGTCCGCTCCGGGAGCACGCCGCTGGGGGGTGCCGCGGCGCGCGCCTGTTAGCTGAGTTCGCTAACTTCGCTGCAGCTCCCTCTGTCCCGGAACAGGTTACTTCCTGTTCCGACCGGGGCAGAGGGAGCTGCAGCGAAGTTAGCGAACTCAGCTACTACTACTACTACTATTTAGCATTTCTATAGCGCTACAAGGCATACGCAGCTCTGCACAAACATAGAAGAAAGACAGTCCCTGCTCAAAGAGCTTACAATCTAATAGACAAAAAATAAATAAAGTAATCAAATCAATTAATGTGAACGGGAAGGAAGAGAGGAGGGTAGGTGGAGGCGAGTGGTTACAAGTCAAAAGCAATGTTAAAGAGGTGGGCTTTCAGTCTAGATTTAAAGGTGGCCAAGGATGGGGCAAGACGTAGGGGCTCAGGAAGTTTATTCCAGGCGTAGGGTGCAGCGAGACAGAAGGCGCGAAGTCTGGAGTTGGCAGTAGTGGAGAAGGGAACAGATAAGAAGGATTTATCCATGGAGCGGAGTGCACGGGAAGGGGTGTAGGGAAGGACGAGTGTGGAGAGATACTGGGGAGCAGCAGAGTGAATACATTTATAGGTTAGTAGAAGAAGTTTGAAAAGGATGCGAAAACGGATAGGGAGCCAGTGAAGGGTCTTGAGGAGAGGGGTAGTATGAGTAAAGCGACCCTGGCGGAAGATGAGACGGGCAGCAGAGTTTTGAACCGACTGGAGAGGGGAGAGGTGACTAAGTGGGAGGCCAGCAAGAAGCAGAAGCAGATTGCAGTAGTCTAAACGAGAGGTGACAAGGGTGTGGATGAGGGTTTTGGTAGAGTGCTCGGAAAGAAAGGGGCGGATTTTACAGATGTTGTAAAGAAAGAAACGACAGGTCTTGGCGGTCTGCTGGATATGAGCAGAGAAGGAGAGAGAAGAGTCAAAGATGACCCCAAGGTTTCGAGCTGAGGAGACAGGGAGAATGAGAGAGCCATCAACAGAAATAGAAAACGGGGGGAGCGGGGAGGTGGGTTTGGGGGGGGAAATGAGAAGCTCGGTTTTGGTCATATTTAATTTCAGGTGGCGTTGAGACATCCAGGCAGCAATGTCAGACAAGCACGCTGAAACTTTGGTTTGGATGCAAGGTGAGATATCAGGGGTAGAAAGGTAGATTTGGGAGTCATCAGCATAGAGATGGTAGGAAAAGCCATGGGATGAGATTAATGAACCAAGGGAAGAAGTGTAGATAGAAAAGAGGAGGGGACCAAGAACAGAACCCTGAGGTACGCCGACAGGCAGAGGGATAGAAGTAGAAGAGGATCCACCAGAGTGAACACTAAAGGTGCGGAGGGAGAGGTAGGAAGAGAACCATGAAAGGACAGAGCCCTGGAATCCAAGTGAGGACAGGGTATCGAGAAGTATGCTGTGATCGACAGTGTCAAAAGCAGCGGAAAGATCAAGAAGAATGAGGATGGAATATTGACCTCTGGATTTAGCCAGTAATAGGTCATTGGAGACTTTAGTAAGCGCAGTTTCGGTTGAGTGGAGAGGGCGAAAACCAG
Organism: Microcaecilia unicolor; assembly: GCF_901765095.1. Taxonomy (NCBI): domain Eukaryota; kingdom Metazoa; phylum Chordata; class Amphibia; order Gymnophiona; family Siphonopidae; genus Microcaecilia; species Microcaecilia unicolor. Next base: position 267,471,168 of record NC_044034.1, on the reverse strand, counting down.
ATTGTAATGGGTCAAGAATAGCATGTGAGGAGAGAAAATCAAGGCAGCGGCGGTGAATAGCACGCTCAAGTAATTTGGAGAGAAAAGGAAGGAGGGAGATGGGTCGGTAATTAGAGGGACAAGTAGGGTCAAGTGAAGGCTTCTTAAGGAGAGGTGTGACCACAGCATGTTTAAAGGCAGCAGGGACAGTCGCAGTGGAAAGTGAGAGGTTGAGAATGTGACAGATAAAAGGAATAAGAGTAGGAGAGATGGCATTAAGAAGGTGGGTGGGAATGGGATCAGAGGAACAGGTGGTACATTTTGAGGAAGAAAGGAGAAGTGTAGTTTCCTCAATAGTAACTTCAGGAAAGGAGGAAAGGGAATGAGGGGAAGGAGAGAGAGGGGAACGGACTAGTGGAGGGAGAGCTGGTGAGGTAGAGAAAGCAAGGTTTATCTTTTGAACCTTGTTGTAAAAGAATTCAGCAAGGGTCCCCCCCCCCCAGCGGCTTTCGCCAGGGGGGGGAGGTGTCATTTTGCCGGGGGGGGGGGGGGCGTATCGGCGATCCGCCCCGGGTGTCATGCTGGCTAGGATCGCCACTGGCTGTGTGATTTGCTTTTAAGTGTTTAATTTCTTCAAACAATGCTGAAGAAACATCATTGCTGTGTTTGGTGCAAAAGGTTTTAACCTTTTCTTCTTTTTCTTCATCGGATAAAAGGAGATACATCGAAAGGAAGCTGAATGTTTCATGAAGTTTCACACATGCTTTATATCGCACCGTTCCATTTGCAATAACACTGTCAATCAAAATATAAAACACTTTTTTTGGACCATTCTTCACGGTCACTTTCATTTACCTCTGATATATTTGATTGATGTGATTCATCGGCCATTCTTTTTCTTTTCTTAATTCTAATTTGTGGAAATTCCCTGTTGAAACTTACATTTTCAGAAACTAGTTTGCTTTCTTTCAAAATGGCATTCCAATTTTCTCTAATAGCTTTCAAGTTTGATACTAAGTTCCAGTTTTTTTTATTTCAATTTCTAATGAACATTGCTTGCAACACTTTGTAGTAATCTTATTTCCATCAAAATCTTAAGTCAGAGAGAGCACGTAAGGACACATTGAAAGGATTTCAGGTATGTCTGCAGTCCATCAGTTTCAAATACGGTCTACTACTACTACTTATAATTTCTATAGCAATACTAGACGTATGCAGTACTGTATACAGTCTCAGGTTTAAGGTTTAGATTTTCCATTTCATGATAAATGATAAAGGGGATGGAACTCCTCGTATGAGGAAGGGCTAAAGAGGTTAGGGCTCTTCAGCTTGGAAAAGAGACTGGTGAGGGGAGATATGATTGAGGTCTACAAAATCCTGAGTGGTGTACAATGAATAGAAGTAAATTGATTTTTTTACTCATTTCAAAAGTACAAAGACTAGGAGACACTCGAGGAAGTTACATGGACATACTTTTAAAACAAATAGGGGGAAATATTTTTTTAACTCAACAAATAGGTAAGCTCTGGAACTCTTTGCCGGAGGATGTGGTAACAGCAGTTAATGTATCTGGGTTTAAAAAAGGTTTGTACAAATTCCTGGAGGAAAAGTCCATAGTCTTCTATTGAGACAGACATGGGGAAGCAACTGCTTGCCCTGGGATTTGTAGTATGGAGTGTTGCCACTGTTTGGAAAACAGGACACTGGGCTAAATAGATCATTGGTTTCATCCAGTATCTCTAGTCTTATGTACTCTTATGTTCTTAAATACCTTGCAGATGTGCAGCTATAGGACATGTTTTCAACCCTTGCAGACCAACACTCTGTGCAATGAACCACTGATATTTTTCATAAGTATTTCCCATCTTTGAGGACTTGAGGCAAATAGGGACTATAACTTTTCAGCAACTCCAAAAAATGTCACAACCTGAATACTGCTTTCTGCTGCATGAACTCCACACAATTTTAGACTGTGGCAAGCACAGGGTGAAAACTCAGCCAACTGGTTTATTCGTAATATGTGAGCTTTAGCACCATTGTAAGCTCCACTCATGTTGATACCATTGTCGTACCCCAGACCCCAACACTCACAAATTGGAATCTTGTGTTTGCTGAGAACCTCATTAATTAGATTGGCAATGTCTTCACCAGTCTTTTTATTTCCGTTTACAAATTCAAGTTTGTTTGATGTGAGCAGAATTGGGAGTGGCATCAACAATGATGGAATGATATTTTGCTAAATATCTTTCCATTAAACTTTCTTTTCTAACCTGATCAGCACAGCACTTGATAAACTCATTCTGTATGTCTGCTGATAGATAGTGAACTTGCATCCGAGAATGAGCTTCTTGTTGTGATTCTCTCACTTTTCTTGAGGTGATGCTGTAAAAGAGAATCATAGCGACTTAACTGCAGAATGCCAAGAAAATATCCATTATTTGAATTTCTAATTACATTATTGTCTCCTCTAAATGCTAGACTTCTCTCTCCTAAGAAAAATGTAACATCAAGAATTCTCCGGAGTATCTGTTTCCACATATATGCTTTACTCTCTATACCTTTCTGCAAATGATGCTTGATGTTTAAACTAGTTTTCAGACCAGATTCAAGCATGTGCCACATAACGTATCATTTTTTGTGTCTGAACCTTCCTGATGTTTTGGAACTTTCTTGTATAGCTTTTTCCATTTGAGGTTTTTTTTGAAGCCAGAAGTTGATGACAATGTGGGACAAACATTTTGACTGAGAGTTGAGAAAATGCGACAAGGAAAACAGAACAGTGCCTGTTTTGCTGTACCCCACCCTAACCAGTCCCTCAGTACAATTTCCCTATTTTGTATCTTGATTTCGAGGACTGATGTTGGGAATTACCGATTTTTTTTTTTTTTTTTTTTTTTTATTCTCTAAGGAATTCACAAAGTATGGGGGTGAGGCTACCTCTCTACTGCTTCTACTTCCTGCTTTGTGAGAATTTGTAAGCGTTCTTGCATCATACGTATTAGTATCAACTGGTAAAACATGCCAGTTTCTTGCGGAAATGAAACAGGCGCTAGCACGGTTTTTCTTCCGATCCTCCCCCCCTCCCTACTCACCCCTTCGGCGTTCTGAATGTGGACCTCGGCAGGCACGCCACACCTTCAATGTGCTTCGTTTGTTGTGTTGCCAGTGACGCTATTGCTCCGCCCTCGATGTCATCACGTTTGACGTGAGGGCGGGGCCCAAACACTGTGATTTTGGTGGCTTCACCACCACGAAGGCTTCGAACCGGAAGGAAGTGCCCCTAGGACCTGACAGTGACGTCAGTGTCCTCAGAACGTTGAGGGTGAGTTTTATTATATAGGATGCTTATATTCAGCAAAGTAGTAGATTGAGCTTGTCCTTCATCAGTCGGACTTTAACTCACTTTCAGATGACACTTGAGCCTCTTACCGGTGCTGTTGTTGATGTACTTGGCATGTGAATATTGTCTTGAACCGTCTTTATTGCAAATGAAAATCCTAAGCTCTGAAGCAACTGCTGGCCCTTTTTAACTTTTTCATCATGTTTTTTTCTTCTATGTTTTTCAGATCTTGATTCATGATGATAACTTAACTCATGTTGATATTACCTTTTTGGCAAAACTGGGAGAGAAATAGAAGGTGGTAGATTGAAAGCTGTGCATAGTTTTACTTTTTTTATTCCCATTAAAATTTAGATTCAGCAAGCTTTCCTATTTTTATTCATATCACCACCAAACACATTTCATATTCCAGTCATCTTGTTCTTGGCTACTAATTACCCATTGGCAGCACAGTGACAGCAGTAATAGTATTCACTATCAAAATAGGAAGGGAGTGAGGTACTTAAATCAAAATACAAATAACGTGCTATTATCCTCACTTATGATTCAGATTTTCTAGTAAACATTAACATCTATATAAAAAAATCACATGGAGGAAAAAGCCTCAGCATAATGCCCATCTTCACAGCAGCATAATACAAATAAAGTTCAGTGAGGCACAGGTGGAAGTTGTGGATCTGAACTCTGAGATTTCTGTTGTCTTTGCAAATGAGACCTGTAAGGACCAGTTGGAGTCATGAAAATCTGAGAAAATGAATTTAGTCTCTTGGCTCTCTGTTAGCCTTATCAAATTGACTAGGGTTGAAGACCTGACAACTGGAGCCTTTTTGTCCTACACTTCTTCCAACCCCCCACCCATACTCCTCCTCTGGACTATCACCTTCCCCTCAGAGTTCAGTCTGAAGTAAGTGGACTGGATATAAGATTGAATGGGGGGGGGGGGGGGGAGGATAGACTGGAAACCAGTCTTTACAGTCAGTTCAACCAGGATCAGGAAATGGAAAATCATTTACCTTACAAAAAAAATTATGGTTTGTCTCCTGTGTCATGTCCTGGCCATGACTTGGAGTGATTCAGGAGTTGAGAGACTACTGGATTATCGCCTACAATGCAGCCTTTCCCTGCTAGTACGGATATGATGGATTGGAGCAGCTGTGGCGCAGGAGCCAGGAGGAAGTACATCACGGACAGCCACAGGGGCCTGTCCGTGCGGTGCACATTAGAGAAGCAAGAAGGAAAGATGACGCAGCTTGATGCCAGATGAAGAGGACCTGCAACAGTGGCGCAGTGTTAACGCGATAATGTGGCACAAGAGGAAAGTTTCGGGAAATCTGCCTGCTTGGTTGCCTTGTGCCAGCTTGGTGCCACGCCACCGAACTTTAAACTTTAAATGGAAACCGGCGATTTTTATTTCCAACAGAGCAGCATAGCGCCGGGCCCCCCTTTAAGGCCAGGCTTGGGGAATTTTGCCCTCCCCCTCTTTGCGGCCCTGCATAACACATACGCACATACATCTACCTACACAAACACTTGGGGGGGGGGGGGGAGGAAATAATTCCATGAGGCATGCTCTGTTTGCTTTTCCCACTGTTCATCCCCTCCTTTTCCTCCCGCCATTGTCTTGCGATTAGAGTTGTGGGGTAAGAATTTTTACTTACGGTAACTTTTAAAAAGAAACTGAAGTCTTGGTTTTATGGGAAAGCCTTTTGTTAGATAAGGGTCAGCAAAAGTTAATATAATGAATGGGGAAGCGTTATGAGGTAGACTTGTGTAACAAATTTTGTTTTATTGTAACACACTTCTAGCTTCTTTGGTGAGGCTTGATATCAAGTGCAGTAAAATACTGTACTGTGTTTTAGTGATTCAGAAGCATAGTTCTTTTTCTGTGCTTTTAGTAGTTGCTGTATTCAGTAGTACCACTGTGTCTGCTACTGGTTCCTATGTGTACTGCCTGCTAGTAGTGATGAAGAATGGTGGTACCCTGTTAAACTATAAAAATCCATCCTTTGGAATCTATTCTAATGACATCTTGGAGGGAATTCAACAAATGGTGCTCAAACAATTTAGCACTGTTCTATAAAGGGTGTGTGCCTTATATAGAACAGCATTTAGCACAGATCCCATGCCTAACTTTTAGGAGCTGGGCTTATGTCTGTTGAAACCTGGTGTAAATGCCGGCGCTCAAGTTAGATGTGGTTAGGCAGTATTCTCTAATTCTGTGCATAGCTTTTTGGAACACCCCCCCCCCCCCCTCCAACATTCCCATGGCTACACCCTTTTTTGAGATTTGCACCATGGGAGTTAGGTGCTGTGTCTTAGAGTATCATGCATCCACAATTAACATCAATAATTGGTTGTTAGCACCCAATTATTGATGGTTTAGAGGTCATTATAAATTTATTTTCACCCTCATCTCAGAAGCGCACCCAAAGTTAGTGTGCAACGTTGTGCGCCATAATTAGAATCCAGGGGCTAATGGTTATTTGTATTATCACATTTTTGGTTTCAATCTTTATTTTTTCCAAATCAATGGAATGTTTGTGCACCACACTGTTTTAACTACCCATCCTGTTTCTTCTCCAGGTCAGACACAGACAGCAAGGATACAAACTAGAGTTACACAGGGACAGAAGTTTTACCCGTTCCTGCTGGAATCTTACCCATCCCCACAAGAATTTAACCCATCCCCACCCGTACTTGCAAGAATGTAATGGTACATTAAAAAAAAAAAAATTGTTGGCTCTCTGTCTGAACTGCAGCACTGTAGGCAAGGAAGGAACAGAAGTTGGAACTTGGAACACTTTGGTGCGCACATGTAAGACTTGTCTCCAATTCACTGGCACTGTGTGCTGAGAGGTCGCCACATGCATGTGCCAGTAGGTCAGGTGACATCTGATGCTCGTTCCTGTGTCAGAGATGAGGTCTGCGTATCAGCCTGGGAGCAGAGAGGATTAATAGTAACATAGTAAGTGACAGCAGATAAAAACCTGAACGGTCCATCTAGTCTGCCCAATAATTACACTAATTATCAATTCATGATTAAATCAACAGTGAACATGATATTATATACTTGATTATGATTTTTCTTTGGTGTTTCTGGGACATAGACTATAGAAGTCCGCCCAGCCCTATCCTTAAGTTCCAACTTCTGGAGTTGCCATCAAAGCCCACTCCAGCTTATTTGTCTTCTCATTTGCGTGAAACAGACCATAAGTCTGTCCAACACTGTCCTCATGTTCCAGCCACTAAAGTTGCGGTCTTAAGTACTTTCCAGCCTATCCTGAACCAGATTGCCATATATGATACACAGACCATACAAGTCTGCTCGGTATCAGCCCTAGTTCACAGCCAGAGTCGCCGTCTAAGCATCAGTCGACACATCCACACATATGCAGCCATTTACGGTTAGGTTTTTTTTATAACTTCCATTTTCTAATTAGAGATCCTTTATGTTCATCCCACACCTTTTTGAATTCCATCATCATTTGTGTCTCTACCACCTCCTTGATGGAAGACTTTCCTTATTTGTGCTGTTTAAGCGAGGAGGAGGAGGCGACAGCACTCAAAGAACTTAGTACTCAGTAGATGAGAGGCTGTTGCAGGTGCAGCTTACACTTCCACGGGGACCCCACAGGAATTGTTTCCATCCTTGCGGGAACCCCACAGAACTGCTTCCATTCCCGTGCAGGTCTCTAGTTTTATATCCACTCTTCCATAAATCCAACTTGTGAACTGTTAAGATGTTTACTTTATAGATATTGGTTTGATGCTGGAATAATAGTAGTATAAATTCAAATTAAAGGCCCCCATAGAGTTTTGGAAAGGACCCTTGGACTTGGGGTCCATCTAAGAAGACCGTGTAGTGGCTGCAAGTGGTCATTGTCTTCCTTGGGGGGTGGGGGGGGGCTCTCATCATTGTAGGATGATCTTGGGCAGAATTTGTGCCACTGGAGATCAGCCCAGCATCATCTTGATGCAATTGGTTACCGCTGTCATTCTAAACCTATGTAGGAGAAGCTTTCAGTAACATTAAACATCAGTATGTTTGCAGACATGGAATGACGAAAGGAAAGAGGATTCTTCAAAATTCAGTCTTTTTTTTGTTTTAAAACTCTAATCCAGATTCCAATAGTCAATGGACCAATTTCAAAAGAAGTATTCATTCTGTGCAATCTGAAAACTAAATTCCACCTTCTTTGCCTTTTTACATTATGCAGTTCAGGTGTATCCAGTTGATGTTCCACTAGCCTCTCGTTTACCCAAGATCCAATAGGCTTTTCTCAAACTGTGTCCTAGTTTATTTATTTTATTACATTTGTACCCCGCGCTTTCCCACTCATGGCAGGCTCAATGCGGCTTACATGGGGCAATGGAGGGTTAAGTGACTTGCCCAGAGTCACAAAGAGCTGCCTGTGCCTGAAGTGGGAATCGAACTCAGTTTCTCAGTTCCCCAGGACCAAAGACCACCACCCTAACCACTAGGCCATTCCTCATCTTGCCCATTAGGACCCATATTGTGTTCTTGACACAAGCAATTTGTGACTTCATTTTGCTAGTCATCTGCAGAATCCATTTCCGGTGAAATGCTATGGTTGCTCTGGCTGCATTATCCAGTGTTTCTTTGAAGGAACTACAGTCTCTGTCCCTCTATCCTAATCAGCATAAAATGGTGAAACTAATATGAGAGTATTGCTTGCTAATTGTAGTTCTGTGTCTGTCCAGGTAATGTATACATAATGGCATTTGCTACAAGTCCATACTTCCTCCAACATAAAAAGCTAGCTCTAATCTTGTCCCCTGATCCTCCACTGTATTAAGAGAGCATCCAGATCAAGGGAGGAGCAAACATTTTAGGGAGTGACAAATATAAAAAAAGAAAGTAATCGGGATATGAGGAAATTTAGTTCATACTGCCTGTGATATTGACCCCCCTCTTAATCTCCTCTGATCATCTGAACCAAAGACTCTTTAACAGTAAGTCTGTATAAAAAAAAAAAAAAGGGGGGGGGGGTGGGGCGAGACAAAAGGTAGACGGCATTGTGCCATTCACTGTAACTTAAAACGATGGGTTGGCGCTGTCAGGATTACCAACCAATGCTGAAAGCTAACAGCATGCAAATTTTATATGCATGCTGTTTAGTGTTGAGCATTGGTCAGTAAACGTGTTGGAATGTTTGTCACATATACACAAAAGCTGTGTATATGTCCACGGCTCCCAGTGGGCTAAATTCTGTGGTGGTCCAGTGATTTGGGCGTGAATCCGCCATTTTGAATTTCCTGCCGTTTTCATCGATGGCTGTGGAGGTTGTTAAGCGCTGTTCCCGTTCTGAAGCGCAGATCAGCAGCAGGGCTCTGTAAATTGTGCTCTTCTGACGTCAGAGCCGGCCCGAGCAGGGCGAGCGAGGTTTCTTCCCGCTCCGTGGAGCTGGCAGCGGGTGCCATTTTGGAACAGCATGGTGCAACCCCCGCTGAGGCGGAGGGGTTTGAGCCTGGAGGAGAGCCTCGTATGGAGGCTAATATGAGAGCCATTACCCCCGGACTGGAACCGGGAGACCAGGGTGAGCCATTATCCCCTGAGTTTGTTTTGCTGCTGCATAAAGCATTTATGTTAAAAAGAGCTGTCACGCAGGGGTCTCAATCGGCCTGGCTGCCTGTGTCCCCTCCAGTGGAGCCCGGCCTTGAGTTGCCGACAGGTGCGTTTTCCCCTGACAGATGGCCGCAGACCAAGCGCAGAAGGGTGGATTCCCCTTCAGAGAGTGGCGCATCCCCTCCCCCCCCCCCCCCCCCCCCCCCCCAGTGGTCGAGATGTGAGGAGGGGTCTGGCAGGCCCTCGTGGTCTGGAGAGCCAGAGGAAGGTGCCGGATTACCATTGGATCCAGATGATTCTTCCGCGGTGAGGATTTTACACCGCGATGAGCTGCCAGCGCTTATTTCTAATGCAATGCAGGCCCTCTCTATTGAAGATCCTGCAAGTGCTGAAGTCTCCTCTGCTAATCCGAGGATGACAAGTACTAAGAAGCCTGCTCGAGCCTTTCCTTTGCATGACTCCATCCAAGAGCTTATTTCTGCTCAATGGGCTGACCCCAAGGGGCCTTTGAAAGTTGCCAGGGCTATGGGGCAATTATACCGTTTAAGTGAGGCGCATTTGGCGCACCTAGCAATGCCTAAAGTGGAAGCCCTAGTCATGGCTGTGACAAAGAGAACTACCCTCCCAGTTGAAGGAGGAGTCGCCCTGAAGGACATGCAGGACTGACGCCTTGAATCAGCTATAAAGCGGTCCTTTGAGATTTCAGGCCTATCCTTACGGGCGTCTGCATGCAGCTGTTATGCTGCCCGAGCCTGCCTCGCTGGGTTACAACAGGCAGTGGAACAGCCTGGAGATGGAGCGGAGCCCCTTGCGGAGGTGGCACCGCGGATGGAGTCAGCCTTGTCTTTCACGCCCTTTATGATCTCATCAGAGCTTCGGCTAAGCAGGTGGCGGTGGCGGCTCACCGCCTGTTGTGGCTACGACATTGGGCGGCTGACATGGCCTCTAAGCAAAGGTTGGTGAAATTGCCCTTTCAAGGCCTTCTCCTATTTGGTGAGGAGCTGGAGAACATTGTTAAAGGCCTGGGGGATGCTCAACCCCAGCGCTTAGCCGAGGATAGGCCGCGGCCTTCCTCCAAGGGTCAGGCGGTTCCCTCCTCTTCCAGACCTTGCTTCCGTGAAGCTTGAAGGTACCGCCTGGAGCGTTCTGCTGGGTTTACTTCACGTGCCCGTTTTCAGCAGAGGATCTGCTTTTGCTCGGACAAACGTTCCGCAGCTGATGGCTCAAGGCCTGGAGTTCAAGGGCGACCCTCTCAATGATGGTTCGCCGGCCCTCTCCTCGCTCCCTGTTATAGGAGGACGACTTTCCTTCTTTCACGAGGAGTGGGCCAAGATTTCCTCAGATCAATGGCAGAGATGGCTACAGAATAGAATTCAATGCCCGGTGAGAGACGTGCTTGGGGAGTCCCAATGCGGTTCTGCCGCCAAAGGGCGGCGGTATAGGAGACCTTGCAAGCCTTGATTCACATTTATTTTTGTTACATTTGTACCCCGCGCTTTCCCACTCATGGCAGGCTGAATGCGGCAGGCAATGGAGGGTTAAGTGACTTGCCCAGAGTCACAAAGAGCTGCCTGTGCCAGGAATCAAACTCAGTTCCTCAGGACCAAAGTCCACCACCCTAACCACTAGGCCACTCCTCCACTCCATAGGGGCGTTGTCCCCGGTGCCTCCCGCAGAACACGGCTCTGGCCGTTACTCTATTTACTTTGTGGTGCCGCAAAAAGGAGGGTCTTTTCGGCTCATCCTAGACTTAAAAGAAGTCAACAAGTCTCTAAGAGTGCGGCATTTTCACATGGAACCCTGCACTCCGTCATTGCGGCGGTATAGCCAGGAGAGTTTCTCACATCTCTGGACCTGAAAGAAGCTTAATTGCACATTCCTATTTGGCCCCCGCACCAGAGGTTTCTTAGGTTTGCAGTGATGGGAAAACTTTTCCAGTTTCGGGCCTTGCCTTTTGGCCTCGCCACAGCTCCCCGAACCTTCTCAAGGGTTATGGTGGTAGTAGCTGCTTTTCTCAGGCGAGAGGGTATCCGGGTTCTCCCGTACCTAGACGACTGGCTCATCAGAGCGGACTAGGCAGTGGAGAGTCATCAGATAACAGCCAGAGTGGTCTCAGTACTGCAATCTCTGGGCTGGGTCGTCAATTTGCCCAAAAGTCAACTGACCTAATCTCAATTCCTAGAATATTTGGGGGTCCGGTTTGACACAGCCTCGGGGTATGTGTTTTAGTCCCGAGCAAAGGCGGTGCAAGCTTCAGGACGAGGTCCGTCTGCTCCTGAGGATGCCGCAGCCACGAGCTTGGGACATAGTCCAGCTGTTGGAGTCGATGACGGCCACTTTGCAAGTGGTGCCTTGGGCGAGAGCGCACCTGAGACCTCTGCAGTGTTCCCTGCTTCAACGATGGTCTCCAATTTCTCAGGATTATCAATGCAGACTCACGTGGCTTCCTGCAGCCCAACTCAATATGGAGTGGTGGCTCTCAGACAGCATGCTGCGGTGAGGAATGCCGCTAGTGCTCCCTGATTGGTGCCTGGTGGTGACAGATGCCAGCCTGAAGGGTTGGGGTGCACATTGCCGGGGAAGGCAAGCCCAGGGTCTCTGGACACCCGAGGAGTCGGAGTGGTCCATCAATCGCTTGGAGTTGAAAGCGATATTCCAGGCGCTTCTGGCCTTTCAGTTGACCCTGGAAGGATTGGCTGTCAGAGTTCTGTCGGACAACACGACAGCAGTGGCCTACATAAATCGACAAGGAGGCACTCAGTGTCAAGCACTGGCTGCTCAGATATGCCACTGGGCCGAGCTACATCTGCAGTTTGTCAGCAGCCCACATTGCAGGTCAGAGCAACGTGCAAGCTGATTATCTAAGCAGGAATCAAATTGACCCAGCGGAGTGGGAACTTGCAGACGAAGTGTTCCTTCAGATCTGTGCCAAATGGGGGACACCCATAGCGGATCTTATGGCCTCAAGCGCAAATGCCAAAGTCCCGTGCTTTTACAGCAGATGGAGAGATCCTCACTCGGCGGGGTTGGATGCCTTGACTCAACCCTGGCCTCAGGGCCTCCTGTATGTGTTCCCTCTGTGGCCCTTGATAGGGCGAGTACTCCTGCGGATTCGGCTACATCAAGGAGAGGTGGTTCTCATCACCCAGGAGGCCGTGGTATGCGAACCTCCGGCGGATGCTGATGGAGGCTCCCCTGCCGTTACCTCTGGTACCGAATCTGTTGTCACAGGGACCGGTAACCATGGAGGACGCCTGCCGCTTTGGTCTTACAGTATGGCTATTGAGAGGGCGCAATTGAGAGAAAAGGGTTATTTTAGTATAGTCATTTCCACTCTCCTACAGGCCCGCAAGCGTTCCACTTCCATGGCTTATGCCAGGATTTGGCGCCTATTTGAGACTTGGTGTGCTTCTAAAGCGATCACACCCATGCGGGCTTCTGTCTCGTCGATACTTGACTTTTTGCAGAATGTTTTACAAAAAGGCCTTGGCTATAATCCCCTGCGTGTTCAAGTGGCAGCCTTAGCATGTTTTCGAGGGAAGGTCGCTGGCCTCTCTCTGGCTGCTTGTCCGGATGTGGCACGGTTTCTCAGAGGGGTGCTTCGGCTCCGTCCTCCCGTGCGAGCTCCGTGCCTGGCCTGGAACCTGGGGTTAGTTTTAAAGGCCCTTCAGTGTTCGTCCGTCGAGCCGCTTAGGCGAGCTTTGGAGAAGGATGTGACCCTAAGGACAGTCTTTTTGGTGGCCATTGCATAGGCGAGACGGGTGTCTGAGCTCCAGGTGCTGTCCTGTCGAGACCCATTTCTGCAATTCTCAGAGTCCGGAGTTATGGTAAGTACTGTGCCGTCTTTCATGCCTAAGGTGTTTTCAGCGTTTCACCTAAACCAGACTATTTTCCTGCCCTCCTTTTCTAAAGAGGAGTTTCCAGAATCTTTTGGGCAGTTGCACCTCCTAGATGTGCGAAGGGCTCTGTTGCAGTATCTGCGCATGTCAAATGCTTTTAGGACCTCTGATCATCTTTTTGTTCTGTTATCAGGTCCGCGCAGAGGGTCTCCAGCGTCTAAAGCCACTATAGCCCGTTTGCTCAAGGAAGTTATTTTTTCAGCATATCTGCTGTCTGGCCGGCCTCCGCCTGAAACCTTTAAGGCACATTTCGCAAGAGCAATTTCCTCTTCCTGGGCAGAAACTGGAGCACTCTCTCTTCAAGAGATATGCAGTGCAGCGACTTGGGCTTCTAAACTCTCTCTTGCCCGACATTACAGGCTGGATGTGGCTGCCAGGAGAGATGCGCATTTTGGAGCACAAGTGCGGGCACGTGGTGTGGCTTGTTCCCACCCTATCTAGGGATTGCTTTGTTACATCCCACTCATAATGGATTCATCTGCTTGATGACAAGGAAGGGAAAATTAGGTTCTTACCTTGGTAATTTTCTTTCCTTTAGTCATAGCAGATGAATCCATGAGCCCTCCCTGAGTGGTTCATTATGTGATTGATCTTGGTTTTATGTTCAGTTTTTCTTGTAGATATGTTCCCTCATTGGGAGAAGTTGGAAAACAGTCTTCAGGATTTCTGTTCAGTTACAGGAGGATGAGTTTGTCCCTCCTTTGAATTGTTGCTCCTGTTCTGGGGCGTTCATCTACTGTGAGGAAAGTTTATTTATTTATTTGTTACTTATATCCCACATTTTCCCACTCATGTTATATGTGGTAGTGTCACACTGTTTTGGAAGCTTCAAATACTGAAGAGGCAGATGGAGCTAGCTTGGCCATGAGGCACTATGGTTTTTCAGTGCTCTCTATCTCCCCCTGCTGGTTGATGGACACAACCCACTCATAATGGATTCATTTGCTATGACCAAAGGAAAGAAAATTACCAAGGTAAGAACCTAATTTTCCCTTGCGTTAATGAGGAGTCTTTGTTTTTACCAGTACAACTAATGTGAAATTCTACTGTTTACTAATCCATTTACGAACTCCAGAGTAGTGCTGTGTGATTCGAATTGTGACTTGATTTATTTTGTAAAAAAATCAGGAGTCTCTATTTGGGATTTCCCCACCTCCCTTCCTCCCTGCCACCTGCCCACTTGCTGTCACCCAAGCCACTGCTTCTCTCCCTCCTGTTGTCACCCAAGCTCTTTCTGCATTCTTCCCCCCTCCCCCCACCCCCGCTCTCTCCCATCCACGTGGTTATTTTCACTCCCCTGAAGCGTTCTCCCTCCAGCACTGGAGAATAACAATTAAATATCACTAAAACAGCTTCAAAAATTATTGTAGCCGGTAGATACCAAAATTATAAACTCTGCAGGTTGTGCTCATTTTTCTTCACTGTTCTATCCATTGCAGATGTTCAGATTTCAGTGAGGATATCTTGTTTCCTGATGTGTTGCATCTTAACTATTATAATCTGCCTTGGGAAGCCTGGTGTTATAAAGGTGATGGAATATATTGAATTAAATTGAAGTGGAATGCAACTCTCCTTTCATTGGGGCACATGGAATCACATCCATCTATTTTGTAGAAGTTTCTTTTAAATACACAAATGGATTATTCTGTTTTGAATATGTTTCATGGGCAAGTGGTTTTATAAGTAAAAATAAAATAAATATTTTGTTTCATGCAGATCTTTTTGTTTAAACATAAATGGGCTATAAGCTCTTAATCAGTCCATTGGTTTTCTTATATTTTGTTCTTGTGATGACTTTTATACTGTGCCAAAACGGAAAATTCTTATCTCTATCTGGTCGACGCAGTTATCTGAAGCCAGCCAAAGTGGACAGAATGATTTTTCTTAGTAAAAACTGGAAGATGTAGGAGTTGAACACTTTTCACGCGATGTAATACTGCATGGCATGCTCACACTGTTTGCCTTTGTTCAATCGCTGCTGCCTTTTTTTTTAACGCTGTGTGTTATTATATTAGCATGTGGGCCTCAGTATGTCAATCAAGTTAAATTGAATTTAATTGAATCAAAAAACCAAATTTTTTTTTTTTTTAAAGAATCGAATCGTACCAAATCGAAAATGTTTTGACTGAAGTGGACAGCGCTACTCCAGAAAGACCTTTTTGTATAGCTGTTACTCTATCAAGAGGTGACTTCATTATTTGACTTATGAGTGTGAAGGGCCAGTGAGCGTAGCTACAGGCAAGGATTATCAGGAGGCAGCACATGATGGATGTAGTGCTTTAGGCCTTCCTGTCATGAGATTACATTTTGGTTATTGGAATAACAGATGGCTGTGTTATCTGGAACGCACATTTTGAAATAATGTAGCGAAAACTGAACAGTACCATTATTTCTCTTGTTGTTTGCCTCTTACTCTATAACCATTTGATATATTTTAAATCATGAGTAATGTTTTTATTTTTTTTTTTATACTACAGCCTGCAATTAGACAGCATATTGGACAAGAGGCAGAGATCATTGAGACCCAGGGCAAAAGAATAGTAAAGGAGGAAAAATTTAAAACTGACACAATTCCCACCAAATCAAATCCAGAAGCCCAAGGAACACTGACTTTGTTATAACTGGAAAACACTGGTAACACTCTCAGTGGGGATTTGGGGATTTGGGGTTTAACCAAAAACCCACGAAAAATGGTTTGTGCCTGGGACACACTGATGTCACTGCTAGATTACATCATCACAGCAGGATTGGGGTGGAGAAAGTCGCTCAGACCTACCAACGCTGGCATGCTCTTTGGAACAGCAGGAGCTTGCTTTTGTGCCATCACTCAGCCTGTTTTCTTCTCTTCAGGTTGCCAGGGATTGAGAGAGCAGGTATTTCTGGCAAGATACAAAAAGTACCTGCTCTCACATTTTAACTGTCCTGCCACGCTGGCAGCCAGACGAGAAGCAATGGGAGGGAAGTAGCAAACCCATGCCACTCTGAAGAGCATGCTAGCATTAGACAGGTGGGAGAAGAGCGCTGGGGACAGCTACTGGGGCTGTGGAGAAGGGGGGAAGCTGATGTAAAGGAGCTGTTGTTGCTAGGGCTGAAAGAAGAAGCTGATGCAGGCGAGAGAACTGATGGTGGGTTGTGATGAGGAGAGGGTTTGGGTTGCTACTGATGGTGAAAGTTGGAAAAATGGGGGGGTGTATAGCGGCTATGGCTCTTCAGCTTGGAGAAAAGGCGGCTGAGGGGAGATATGATAGGGGGGACGACTTCCCTATGAGGAAAAGCTGAAGCAGCTAGGGCTCTTCAGCTTGGAGAAGAGACGGCTGAGGGGAGATATGATAGAGGTCTGTAAAATAATGAGTGGAGTTGAACAGGTAGATGTGAAGTGTCCACGCTTTCCAAAAATACTAGGACTAGGGGGCATGCGATGAAACTACAATGTAGTAAATTTAAAACGAATCGGAGAAAATTTTTCTTCACTCAACGTGTAATTCGAATGGAATTTGTTGCCAGAGAATGTGGTAAAGGCAGTTAGCTTAGCGGAGTTTAAAAAAGGTTTGGATGGCTTCCTAAAGGAAAAGTTCATAGACCGGTATTAAATGGACTTGGGGAAAATTCACTCTTTCTGGGATAAGCAGTATAAAATGTTTTGTACATTTTTGGGATCTTGCCAGGTATTTGTGACTGTGATTGGCCACTGTTGGAAACAGGATGCTGATCTCTCCCAGTATGGCAAATAGCTGATGCAGGAGGGCTGGGGACTGCTGCTTTTGTGTGTGTGTGTGTGTGGGGGGGGGGGGGGGGGGGGCAACTTGTTGATGCTGGGAGGAGGTGGCTGATGCTGTTTCTAGGACTTGTAAAAGGGGGGACTGGTCCTAGAAAATTGTTTATGGTCATTAAAGAGAATTCAATTAAAATGGATTTTCATGCGAATACACTGATAAATCCCTATTTTTTTCATTCTGGGAATGCATCTAGTTGCCTCAGAAATTCCAAACTATATATAACCACCTTAGAATGAGAAGCCGTAAACATAAAGCTTGTTAATTACTTGCATTCTATACAGAGGATGAATGACAAATGATTACTGAAAATGGAATCCTCTTAAAACAAAGTAGCATTTAGGACCTTGAAGTCTGTTCTGGGTAAATTGTATAAACATTGACAGTAAATTGTGCAGGGTCCTGCCTGGTAAACATCCCCGGTTTCCTTTAAAAAAAAAAAAGCTAGTCTATTTTTGTTTGTACAAACATGTGACCCCTAGTAATTCCCTAGGGTCAATGCATTAACTGGGATCAAGGATGAAGACTGCATGTTTTGAGCATGCCAAATTGCTTACAGTTGAAGGTGCTATTTTAGGTTCATGGTGGAATTTTATATATAGATTTTATGTCATGAGATCATCCTGTTAAATATTTTTCATAAGAAATCTTTTAAAATCTTGCATCTCACAATTTTTAACTGTAGGCAATGGAATGCTCTATTAACATCCAGTATTGATGAGTATCAGCTCTTGGTACTGATCCATGTTGATAACATGCAAATAAAGTTTTTGCAGTAATATCTGTATTAATATAAAACTAATTCTAAATCACCTTTATATTAAGAGTTTTGCATCAATAGTCTTAAAGCATGTTAAAACTTGCAAAAGTTATTTTCTCTGCACTAAAAGTAATCTGTTTTGCATCTCATTAGAATTGATTTCAGTATTAAAAATAAAGCATGCAAATGCATATAACCAGGATTTCAAATGCATGCAATAACAAGAGTTTAAGATGAGTGGAATGGTGCGCTTTCGCACATTGGTCTCTGAGTGTTTTATAGTTACTAAGTGAACCTAACTCCCACTGACTCCCAAAAGTAAGCAAGATTTAAAATTACATCTTAAGGAGTGCTTTAGACCATATTTAGTGAAACAACGTGGATACTGAAGTTTGTGAGCATGGTTAGCAGGTTCTCACGCCCCCTCCCCTTGCCTCCTGCATGATTTCCGAGCTTAGGAAAGTGATTATATTTGCCAGAAAAGGAACTACATGATAGATGGGAATACACATGATAACTTTCATTACAGTTACCTATTCTATATAGGTTGCATAAAATGAAATGCACAATTTTGGGTGTGGATCCCAAATCTTAGCACAAACTATTTGGCTTAATTGATACTAACAATCAATAATTGGTGTTAACAGGCACTTAATTAGCAATCGTGACATGCGGATCTACCCTGCATACTGTTCTATAATGTGCACTTAAATGTTATGGTGTGCAACCCTGAAGGGGGGGGGGGGTTGGCCATGGGAGGGGCATGGGTGTGTCAGGGGCATTCCCATGATTTAAGTGTGATGTTATAGAATGTCATTTGCACACCTAACTGCCATTTGTTGGGCACCACCATTTACACCAGGTTTTGGCAGGCATAAGTGCCATGTCCAAAGTTAAGTGTGAAATTTGTACTAAGCTAGTATTCTGTAAAGATCGCTCTGCCCAGAGCACCTTTGGCAGAATACTAGTTTAGCGCTGATCTTCCCGATGCCTAACTTTGGGTGCCACTTACTGAATTCTGCCCAATATGCTCTTTGCAGCTGAGTATGGAGGTTACTCAACAAATATGTAAAAAGGGGTTTATTCAATTTTCCTAAGCTACACAGGGCCTTACAGTTATCTTTTTTTTTTTTTTTCCCCCCCTAACAGATAAATGGGTGAAGAAAGCCAAAGTTCACAGCAAGCTTCCTGTTCAAAATTGTTCTATATCTCCCATTGTATACAAGACCTTTTATACACTATAATGTTAGATCTAGCCAGGCCTTCCTAGAAGCTTTGCTCTGGTCATATTTTTTAAAAATTAGATTTATTATTTAACTTTTTATTTTTCTAGTTTTGATTTGTTTTAATGTCATTGAATTAATTTTATTGTTCAGTGAACTTTTTTTTTTTTTTAATCAGTGTTTTGACATACTAAGGGAAAGGCAAGTAATTAAATTTCAAGAAGAAAAATCTATGTGCCAGTGTGAGCAGGATATTTTCAGAATCTCAGAACACTAATGAGACTTAGTTTCTCTTTAAAATAATTCTTTTATGTATTTGACAAAGCTCAGTTTAGTTCATTGTCAGTTGTACAAAATATTTTGTACAAAAGTAGGAGGAGGGATATAATTGGATTTTTGTGGAGGATTCTCTGATTTATTTTTCATAGTTCTTTCATTTTAGAATACTCGAGTAGTTGAGACCCATGTAGCAAAACTAACTACATACTAAAATATGGTAAGATTTTGCAATTATTGTACCTTAACTGCAAATATCAAAGGGCGTTAAGTGCAAAGCCTGTGGGGTAAATGCAGAGGGTGCATTTAGCGCACGGGACAAACGCTTACTACATGGGCACCATGTTATATGCATCGGCAGAGAGTACATAAGTAATGCAGTTCCACAACAGTGACAGCGCAGCCCATTTCTTCCCCCCCCCCCATTTCTTCCCCCCCCCCCCAAGAAGTTTACTCCATTATCAGATTCCTACCTCCTCACCTCCCTACAGGACTTGGGGGGGGGGGGGGGGGTCCTTCCTGGTATTCCAGAGAAGGGAGTGGTTCTCGCTCTCTGTGTTTGTCCTAGCACTATCATGGGTTCAAAATGGCGCTAACACGCCTGAGTATGACGCTGAAGGGGGGAGAGGCAGGGTATGAGGGGTTAGTATTTGTGGAGGGGGGGCCGTTTGAGGATGGATTAGATCCAGTGAAGAGAACATCAGAGTGGCGGGAATGTGCCACTGTGACTTTGGAAAAGAAGACTTTTCCACTGTGGGTTGATTAAAAAAAATTGTTTGACTTTTAAGATTTTGTATGGAATGTGCCCTGCTTATGTAGAGAAATTTAGGGTTACCGAATTTGCGGTAAAATATTGCATTCACTTGTTTAAGCTCCCAGCAATTTCAGTGGTAAAATGTGTAATACATAGAAATAAAAGAAAACAAGATGATAACTTTTTTATTGAACTAACTTAATACATTCTTAGCTTTCAAGGGCAATACCTTCTTCAGATCAGAAATGATCATAGTTGGAGAAGAATTGGAAAATACATAGATGGTGGTGGTAGGCAGTAAATTGATGTTTTTGCAGATAGGTAAGGAGATAAGGAGCAGAATTTAGTTACTAGTGGACTGCCTGGCAATGGGTGAGGAAACCAATGACTTGTCAAAGCCTTTTTAATGTTTTTTTTTCTTTTTAGTTTTGAATGTGTTTTGTAGTTCATTGAGTTTATTTTGAAGTTCATGTTTGGTATCTAAAATCTTCAGTATTTTGAATGTATGCAGATAGCTCAGTTGCAAATAAGTGATAACTGTATATCACTTTCGATTAGGGAAATGAATTTGGGTGAATTGCTTCTATATAGTGTCTGCAGTCAGTGTGGTGAACAGTATGTACATCTTGCTTTTCTTGGTAAAATTTGTTTGAACAAATGGAACATTTGGGGCTCCTTTTACAAAGCTGTGCTAGCAATTCAACATGGCAGATGTGATGAAGCCCATAGGAATGGGCTTCATCACATTTGCTGCGCCGGAATCGCTAGCATGGCTTTGTAAAAACAGCCCTTTAATGCTATAGGCAAGAACTACATGTAATGTTTTGATAATCTTTATTTGGAAATTCTATTAAAGACGCTCAATATTTGGTGCTGAAAAAAAATTGTCGCTGAATGGTATTCTATAATGGGTGTTCCAGGATTAGTTTCCTTTGTAGAATAGAGCGTAGCACCAGGATTTGTTCTCAACTTTGGGTGTGAGGAGTTATACCAGCTGAAACAAGGTGTAAGTCCTGGTGCGCAAGTTGGGAGCCGATTCCCCCGAATTCTGTAACCGCATTCATTTTATGGAAATGCCCCAGCTTGCCAAAGGCCATGCCCCCTTTTCAGATACACGGAAACACTTAGGTGCTATGCTATAAATAGGCATGTAAATGTATTTTTCCTTGTCATCAAGCAGATGAATCCATTACGCATGGGTTGTGTCCATCAACCAGCAGGGGGAGATAGAGAATACTGAAGAGGCAGATGGAGCGGTTTTTCAGTGCTCTCTATCTCCACAGCAGGGTGGGCGCAGCTTATTCAGCTCCTTCAAAAAATCTGCCTGGGGTGGCTCCTGTGCTTTGGCTAGTGGTAGCAGGGGTGCTGGAGGCTATTGCAGCTCCACTTTAAAGGCACATAGGTTCGCCCTTTCCCTGCCTTACCCGGCCCCCGATGTGGATGTAGACACATAGATTTGCCCTGTCCCTGTCTTTTCCCACACTCTCCTTTGTGGATGCAGGCCCATTGGTTTGTCCTTTCCCTGCCTTTACCACTCTACTGATCCTCCGGAGTTGGAATTTGCCTCTATTGCTGTTGCCTCTAACTTTCCTCACAGCGTTAAAAAAAAAAAAAAAAATCGCGTCGCGCTTTGGCACTGCGATTCCAGAAAAGAGGTTTTCTTCTGATTGTGCAGCGTGACCGGAGCTCTGGGACTTGGTCTGGTGAGGTAGGAGCGTTTTGTAGCTCTTACGGGGAGGACCCGCGATCGGGATGTTTTTGGCACGAATCCGCCATTTTGAATTTTCTGCCGTTTTTGGCGATGGCTGCGGAGGTTGTTAAGCGCTGTTCCTGTTGTGGCAATCGCAGATCTGCAGCTGTAAGTCGTGCTCTTCAGACATCAGGGCCGGCACGAGCATGGCGAGCGGTGTTTCTTCCCGCTCAGTGGAGCTGGCAGTGGGCGCCATTTTGGACGCGCCGCATGGCGCGACCCCCGCAGAAGTGAAGAGGTTTAAAACTGGAGGGGAGCCTCGTGTGGAGGCGAACAGGGGGAGCTTCTATCCCCGGACTGAAACCGGGAGGCCAGGGTGAGCCCTTCTCCCCTGAGTTTGTGTTGCTGCTGCATAAAGCATTCATGTTAAAAAGAGCTCTCCCGCAAGGGTCTCATTCTGCCCTGCTAACTGTTCCCCCTCTAGTGGAGCCCGGGCTCGGATTGCCGTGAGGCGCGTTTCCCCCGACAGCTGGCCGCAAGACCAGCACTGAAGGGTTAATTCCCCTTCAGAGAGTGGCGCACCCCCCTTCTCCCCCCTGTGGTCGGAATGTGAGGATTCTGAGGGGTCTGGCAGGCCCTCGTGGTCTGAAAAGCCAGAGGATGGTGCAGGATTGCCACCGGATCCAGATGATCCTTCTGCGGTGAGGATTTTCCACTGCGACAAGCTGCCAGCACTTATTTCTGATGCCTTGCAGGTCCTTTCTATTGAAGGTCCTGGGAGTGGCAAAGCCTCCTCTGGTAATCAGAGGATGGCAAGTACTAAGAAGCCTGCTCGAGCCTTTCCTTTCCATGACTCCATCCAAGAGCTTATTTTGGCTCAATGGGCTGACCCCGAGGGGCCTTTGAAAGTTGCCAGGGCTATTGGGCAATGATACCCTCTAAGTGAGGAGCATTTGGCGCGCCTAGCAATGCCTAAAGTGGATGCCCTAGTCACGGCTGTGACAAAGAGGACTACCCTCCCAGTTGAAGGAGGAGTCGTCCTGAAGGACATGCAGGACTGATGCCTGGAATCAGCTCTGAAACGGTCCTTTTGAGATTTCAGGCCTATCCTTACGGGCGTCTGTATGCAGCTGTTATGCTGCCCGAGCCTGCCTCGCTTGGTTGCAACAGGCAGTGGAACAGCCCGGGGATGGAGCAGAGCCCCTTACTGAGGTGGCACCGTGGATGGAGTCGGCCTTGTCTTTCTTGGCTGACGCCCTTTATGATCTGGTCAGAGCTTTGGCTAAACAGATGGCTGTGGCGGGGGCGGCTCACCGCCTTCTATGGCTATGGCATTGGGTGGCTGACATGGCCTCTAAGCAAAGGTTGGTGAAGTTGCCCTTCCAAGGCCTTCTCCTATTTGGTGAGGAGTTGGAGGCCTCTCTCCAAGGGTCAGGCGGTTCCCTCCTCCTACAGACCTCGCTTCCGTGAAGCTAGAAGGTACCGCCTGGGGCGTTCTGCTGGGTTCACTTCTCGTGCCCGCTTTCAGCAGAGGAACTCCTTTCGTTCAGACAAGCGATCCGCAGCGAGCGCCTCAAGGCCTGGAGTTCAAGGGCGACCCTGTCAATGATGGTGCGCTGGCCCTCTCCTTGATTCCTGCAATAGGAGGACGGCTTTCCCTCTATCTCGAGGAGTGGGTCAAGATTTCCTCAGAGATGGCTACAGAATAGAATTCAATGCCCCGGTGAGAGATGTGTTTGTGGAGTCCCGATGCGGTTCTGCCGTCAAAATGGGCGGCGGTAGAGGAGTCCTTGTAAGGCTTGATTCACCTAGGGGCGGTGTCCCCGGTGCCTCCCGCCGAAAATGGCTCTGGCCGTTACTCCATTTACTTTGTCGTGTCGCAAAAAGGAGGGTCTTTTCGGCCCATCCTCGACTTAAAAGAAGTCAACAAGTCTCTAAGAGTGCGGCATTTTCACATGGAAACCCTGTGCTCCATCATTGCGGTGGTACAGCCAGAAGAGTTTCTCATATCTCTGGACCTGAAAGAAGCTTACTTGCAGATTCCTATTTGGCCCCGGCACCAAAGGTTTCTTTGGTTTGCGGTGTTCGGAAAACATTTCCAGTTTCGGGCCTTGCCTTTTGGCCTGGCCACAGCTCCCCGAACCATTTCCAAGGTAATGGTGGTAGTAGCTGCTTTTCTCAGGCGAGAGGGTATTCAGGTTCTCCTGTGCCTAGATGACTGGCTCATCAGAGCGGACCCGACAGAGGAGAGTCATCAGGTAACAGCCAGAGTGGTCTCAGTACTTCAATCTCTGGGCTCGGTCGTCAATATAGCCAAAAGTCACCTGACCCCCTCTCAATCTCTAGAATATTTGGGGGTCCGGTTTGACACAGCTTCGGGGTTTGTTTTTCTTCCCGAGCAAAGGCAGTGCAAGCTTCAGAACCAGGTCCGTCTGCTCCTGAGGATGCCTCGCCCCCGCGCTTGGGACATTGTCCAGCTGTTAGGGTCGATGACTGCCACCTTGGGTGCCCTGGGCGAGAGCGCACCTGAGACCTCTGCAGTGCTCCCTGCTTCAACGATGGTCTCCAATTTCTCAGGGTTATCAATGCAGACTCACGTGGCTCCCTGCGGCTCGGCTCAGTATGGAGTGGTGGCTCTCAGACAGCATGCTGCGGCGAGGAATGCCGCTAGCACTCCCCGATTGGTGCCTGCTGGTAATAGATGCCAGCCTGAAGGGCTGGGGTGCACATTGCCAGGGAAGGCATGCCCAGGGTCTCTGGACACCCGAGTAGTCGGAGTGGTCCATCAATCGCTTGGAGTTGAAAGCGATTTTTCAGGCTTTTCTGGCTTTTCACTCGACCCTGGAAGGATTGGCTGTAGGAGTTCTGTCGGACAACACGACAGCAGTGGTCTACATAAATCGACAAGGCGGCACTCATTGCAGAGCACTGGCCGCGCAGGCCGCGCAGATTTGCCACTGGGCCGAGCTACATCTGCAGTTTCTGTCAGCAGTTCACATTGCAGGTCAGAGCAACGTGCAAGCCGATTATCTAAGCAGGCATCAAATCGACCCAGCAGAGTGGGAACTGGCAGACGAAGTGTTTCTTCAGATCTGTGCCAAGTGGGGGACGCCCGTAGCGGATCTTACGGCCTCAAGCGCAAATGCCAAAGTCCCGTGTTTTTACAGCAGATGGAGAGATCCTCGCTCGGCGGGGTTGGATGCCTTGGCTCAACCCTGGCCTCAGGGCCTCCTGTATGTGTTCCCTCCGTGGCCCTTGATAGGGCGAGTACCCCTGCGGATTCGGCTACATCAAGGAGAGGTGGGTCTCATTGCCCCGGATTAGCCCAGGAAGCTGTGGTATGCGGACCTCCGGCGGATGCTGGTAGAGGCTCCCCTTCCTTTGCCTTCTGGTACCAAATCTGTTGTCACAGGGACCGGTGACCATGGAGGACACCTGCCGCTTTGACCTCTTCTCTCAGAACTTCTCATTTATATTTTGTTTGTTTTGTGTTTTATTAAAACTTGATATACTGCTCAATTTCACAGAATACAGACTAAGACTATGGGGCTCATTTTCAAAGCACTTACAAAGTTACCTAGGTTACTTTGAAAATAAGCCTCCATGTGATTTAATTTGCTGAGGTGATCAAGTGTGTAGGAGGAAAGCATCAAGTTATGTAATTATGATGGTAAGCCATCATTCAATGACCAGTAGACGCCAATGGCTGTGTAAACCATTGGCCTCTCCTTGCTATATTGATATTAGGATACTGGGCTAGATGGACCATTGGTCTGACCCAGTATGGCTATTCTTGTTTCCAACAGTGGTCAATCCAGGTCACAGAAAGCAAATAGTAGCAACACTGATGGAATATATACCAAGTCTTTTTTTCACAGTTCTGAAAACTCTACTTTATTATGGTATGAAATTATCCAGGACTTAGAGGGAGAGGAATAGTTAGGATATGTTCATTACACTTACACTGCACAACAAAAATGCACAAACAAAAACAAAATGTTTCTCTAAGTTCCCCCCCCCCCCCAATTGTATTTACCATACATGTACCTCATTCTACCACAATATCACCTTGTATCTGTTCATACCGGAATCGGCTAACGGCATTTACGGTACTATGTAAGCCACATTGAGCATGCAAATAGGTGGGAAAATGTGGGATACAAATGTACCAACTAAAATAAAAATAAAAAATATTTATGTTGCATCAAGTATTGTAGAAGCTACGTCCATAAGATCCTCGTACACTGAGATGAGGGCTGCGTTGCATACCAGATCATTGGCTTGTTGTCTTCCCTTTGGCATTAGAGTTATTCTCCACTATGTTTTCCACAGGCAATTCCTGTGCTAATGAGTTTCATTTGACAGTGGTAGCCTAGTAATGCTCCAATTATATCACCTGCAGTTGATAGCATATTTTTACTTTCAGGTAGTAAAGGAGAAAATGAACTGAAGTGAGGTTGCTGAGCTGGTACATTTTTAATGATTTAGGATGTGCTGTAGGTTTCAAATCACATTTACGAAACCTGAAAATTGTAATGTGAGAATATGACATGATGTGGCAGATCTGGAAAAGGGAATACACTGCAGAGTTTAAAGCTCAGGCTTGGGTTTGTTAGAAATGCTTGAAATAATTCAGCGTGGTAGAAGACGTTAAGAGAGAATTACATTGGTAGCAATTTTACTTGTGCATGGTAGCAGAATTAAAAACATAAAAATCTGAGGCATTAAGCTAAAGGCAATAGGAGCTGCCAATTTATGGTATATAAATGAAATCTCATTCAATAGAAAATCCATGGTGAGTATACTACTACTACTACTTAACATTTCTAGAGTGCTTCTAGGGTTACGCAGCGATGTATGGTTTAACAAAGGACAGTCCCTGCTCGAAGGAGCTTACAATCTAAAGGACGAAATGTCAAGTTGGGGCAGTCAAGATTTCCTGAATAGAGGTGTAGTGGTTAGGTGCTGATGGCGACATTGAAGAGGTGGGCTTTGAGCAAGGATTTGAAGATGGGCAGGGAGGGGACCTGGCGTATGGGCTCAGGGAGTTTATTCCAAGCATAGGGTATACCATTTTTATAGGCTCAGTTTTAAAAATTGAAAAAACAATTTCCCTTTTAAATATATGTACCTTTCTTGTTATCAAGCAGATGAATCCATTACGAATGGGTTGTGTCCACCTACCAGCAGGAGGAGATAGAGAGTACTGAAAACCATAGTGCCTCTTGGCCAGTAAGCTCCATCTGCCTCTCAGTATTCTCTATCTCCCCAGCAGGGTTGGACGCAGCTTATTCAGCTCCTTCAGAAATCTGCCTGGGGTGGCTCCTGTGCTTTTGCTAGTTGTAGCAGGGGTGTTGTGGCTGTTGGTGCCCACTTTAAAAGGCACATAGGTTCGCCCTTTCCCTGCCTTACCCGGCCCCCGATGTGGATGCAGGCATATAGGTTTGCCCTATCCCTGCCTTTCCCACACTCTTCTCTGTGGATGCAGGCACATTGGTTCGTCCTTTCCCTGCCTTTCCCACTCTCCTGACCCTCCGGAGTGCCTCTGTAGCTGTTGCCTCTAACTTTCCTCACAGCGTAAAAAAAAAAGAAACGCAACTCTGAGGCTTCCTTCTGTCTGTGCAGCGTGACCGGAGGTCTGGGACTCTCTGGTGAGGTGAGAGAGTCTTGTAGCTCCTCCAGGGAGGGCCCGCGATCGGGACGTTTTTGGCACGAATCCGCCATTTTGAATTTTCCGCCGTTTTCGGCGATGGCTGCGGAGGTTGTTAAGCGCTGTTCACATTGTGGCAAGCGCAGATCCGTAGCGGGGATCTGTAAATCGTGCTCTTCAGATGTCAGGGCTGTCCTGAGCATAGCGAGCGATGTTTCTTCCCTCTCGGTGGAGCTGGCAGCGGGCGCCATCTTGGATGCGCCGCATGGCTCGACCCCCGCAGGTGCGGCAGGGTCTGAGGCCGGAGGGGAGCCTTGAATGAAGGCCACCAGAGGAGCTGCTTACCCTGGATTGGAACTGGGAGGCCAGGGTGAGCCTGTCTCCCCTGAGTTTGTGTTGCTTTTACATAAAGCATTTGTTAAAAAGAGCTCTGCCGCAGATGTCTGACTCTGCGTTGATACCTGGTTCCCCTCCGGTGGAGACCGGCCCGGGATTGCCATCAGGCATTTCTTCCCCAGACAGCTGACTGCAAGACAAGCACAGAAGTGTTAATTCCCCTTCAGAATGTGGCGTACCCCCCCCCCCTCCCCGTGGTCGGGCTGTGGGGATTCTGAGTGGGTCTGGCAGGCCTTCGTGGTCAGAAGAGCCAGAGGAAGGTGTAGGTTTGCCACTGGATCCAGATGATCCCACTGCGGTTAGGATTTTCCACCACGAGGAGCTGCCAGCACTTATTTCTGATGCCCTGCAGGCCCTCTCTATTGAAGATCCAGTGATGGGCGAAGCCTCCTCTGATAATCCGAGGATGGCAAGTACTAAGAAGCTTGCTCGAGCCTTTCCTTTGCATGACTCCATCCAAGAGCTTATTTTGGCTCAATGGGCTGACCCTGAGGGGCCTTTGAAAGTTGCCAGGGCAATGGGGCAGTTATACCCTCTTAGTGAGGAGCACTTGGCACGCTTAGCCGTGCCTAAAGTGGATGTCCTAGTCACGGCTGTGACAAAGAAGACTACCCTCCCAGTAGAGGGAGGGGTCGCCCTGAAGGACATGCAGGACCGGCATCTGGAATCAGCAATGAAGCGGTCCTTTGAGATTTCAGGCCTATCCTTACGGGCATCTGTGTGCAGTTATGTTGCTCGAGCCTGCCTCGCTTGGTTGCAACAGGCAGTGGAACAGCCTGGAGATGGAGCGGAGCCCCTTGCGGAGGTGGCACCGTGGATGGAGTCAGCCTTGTCATTTTTGGCTGACGCTCTCTATGATCTGGTCAGAGCTTCGGCTAAACAGATGGCTGTGGCTGTGGCGGTGGCCGCTCGCCGCCTTCTATGGCTACGACATTGGGCGGCTGACATGGTCTGTAAGCAAAGGTTGGTGAAGTTGTTCTTCCAGGACCTTCTATTTGGTGAGGAGTTGGAGAAAATTGTCAAGGGCCTGGGGGATGCTAAACCCCAGCGCTTACCCGAGGATAGGCCGCAGCCTTCTTCCAAGGGTCAGGCGGTTCCCTCCTCTTCCAGACCTCGCTTCCGTGAAGCTCAAAGGTACCGCCCGGGGCATTCTGCTGGGTTTCTTCACGTGCCCGCTTTCATCAGAGGAAGTCCTTTCACTCGGACAAACGTTCTGCAGCGGCCGACTCAAAGCCTGGAGTTCATGGGTGACCCTCTCAATGATGGTGCGCCGGCCCACTCCTCGATTCCTGCAGTTGGAGGACGACTTTCCCTCTTTCTCGAGGAATGGGCCAAGGTTACCTCAGATCAGTGGGTTTTAGACCTGATCAGAGATGGCTACAGACTAGAATTCAATGCCCCGGTGAGAGACGTGTTTGTGATGTGGTTCTGCCGTCAAGCGGGCGGCGGTAGAGAAGACCTTGCAAGGCTTGTTGCACCTCGGGATGGTGGTCTCAGGATTACCAGCGCAGACTCACATGGCTCCCTGCGGCCTGACTCCATATGGAGTGGTGGCTCTCAGACAGCATGCTGCGATGAGGAATGCTGCTAGCGCTCCCCGATTGGTGCCTGGTGGTAACAGATGCCAGCCTGAAGGGCTGGGGAGCGCATTGCCAGGGAAGGCATACCCAGGGTCTCTGGACATCCGAGGAGTCGGAGTGGTCCAGCAATTGCTTGGAGTTAAAAGCGATATTCCAGGCGCTTCTTGCCTTTCACACGAGCCTGGAGGGACTGGCTGTCAGAGTTCTGTCGGACAACACGACAGCGGTGGCCTACATAAATCGACAAGGCGGCACTCGGTGTCAAACACCGGCCGCAGAGGCCGCTCAGATATTCCACTGGGCCGAGCTACATCTGCAGTTTCTGTCAGCAGCTCACATTGCAGGTCAGAGCAACGTGCAAGCCGATTATCTAAGCAGGCATCAAATCGACCCAGTGGAGTGGGAACTAGCAAGCGAAGTGTTCCTTCAGATCTGTGCCAAATGGGGGACGCCCGTAGCGGATCTTATGGCCTCAAGCGCAAATGCCAAAGTCCCGTGCTTTTACAGCAGATGGATAGATCCTCGCTCGGCGGGGGTGGATACCTTGGCTCAACCCTGGCCTCAGGGCCTTCTGTATGTGTTCCCTCCTTGGCCCTTGTTAGGGCGAGTACTCCTGCGGATTCGGCTACATCAAGGAGAGGTGCTTCTCATTACCCTGGATTGGCCCAGGCGTCCGTGGTATGCGGACCTCCGGCGGATGCTGGTAGAGGCTCCCCTTCCTTTGCCTCTTGTACCGAACCTGTTGTCACAGGGGCCGGTAACCATGGAGGACGCCTGCCGCTTTGGTCTTACGGCATGGCTATTGAGAGGTCGCAATTGAGAGACAAGGTCATCTCCACTTTCCTTCAGGCCCCGCAAGCATTCCACTTCCGTTGCCTATGCCCGCATTTGGCGCCAGTTTGAGGCTTGGTGTGCTGCTAAAGCGATTGCACCCATGCGGGCTTCTGTCTCGCTGATACTTGACTTTTTGCAGGATGGTTTACAAAAACGCTTGGCCTATACTGTGTGTTCAAGTGGCAGCCTTAGCATGTTTTCGGGGGAAGGTGGCTGGCCTCTCCCTGGCTGCTTGTCCGGATGTGGCACGGTTTGTTAGAGGGGTGCTTCGGCTCTGTCCTCCCGTGCAGACTCCGTGCCCGGCCTGGAACCTGGGGTTAGTTTTAAAGGCCCTTCAGTGTTCGCCCTTCGAGCCGCTTAGGCGAGCTTCGGAGAAGGATGTGACCCTAAAGACAGTCTTTTTGGTGGCCATTACATCGCCGAGTCGGGTGTCTGAGCTCTAGACGCTGTCCTGTTGAGACCCATTTCTGCAATTCTCAGAGTCCGGAGTTATGGTACATACGGTGCCTTCCTTCCATGCCTAAGGTGGTTTCAGCGTTTCACCTAAACCAGCCTATTTTCCTGCCCTCCTTTTTCTAAAGAGGAGTTTCCAGAATCTTTTGGGCAGTTGCACCTCCTAAATGTGCGAATGGCTCTGTTGCAATATCTGCGCATGTCAAATGCTTTCAGGACCTCTGATCACCTTTTTGTTTTGTCAGGTCCTTGCAGAGGGTCTACAGCATCTAAAGCTACTCTGGCTCGTTGGCTCAAAGAAGTTATTTTTTCAGCATATCTGCTGTCTGTCCAACCTCCGCCTGAAGCCTTTAAGGCACATTCCACAAGAGCGATTTCCTCTTCTTGGGCTGAAACTGGAGCACTCTCTCTTCAAGAGATATGCAGTGCAGCGACATGGGCGTCTAAGCTCTCATTTGCCTGACATTACAGGCTGGATGTGGCTGCCAGGAGGGATGCGCATTTTGGAGCACAAGTGCGGGCGCGTGGTGTGGCCTGTTCCCACCCTATCTAGGGATTGCTTTGATACATTCCATTTGTAATGGATTCATCTGCTTGATGACAAGGATGGGAAAATTAGGTTCTTACCTTGGTAATTTTCTTTCCTTTAGTCATAGCAGATGAATCCATGAGCCCTCGGTGATTGATTGTTTTGGGAGATTGATTAATGCTGTTTTGGGTTCAGTTTTTCTTGTAGATATGTTCCCTCATTGGGAGAAGTTGGAAAACAGTCTTCAGGATTTCTGTTCTACTACAGGAGGTTGAGTTAGTCGTCCCTCCTTTGAATTACTGCTCCTGTTCTGGGGCGTTCGTTCGCTGTGAGGAAAGTTCATGTTATTCTACTTTGTGGTGTAACACTGCTTTGGAAGCTTCAAATACTGAGAGGCAGATGGAGCTTGCGGTGTAACACTGCTTTGGAAGCTTCAAATACTAAGAGGCAGATGGAGCTTGCGGTGTAACACTGCTTTGGAAGCTTCAAATACTGAGAGGCAGATGGAGCTAGCTGGCCAAGAGGCACTATGGTTTTTAAGTGCTCTCTATCTCCCCCGCTGCTAGGTGGATACAACCCATTCGCAATGGATTCATCTGCTATGACTAAAGGAAAGAAAATTACCAAGGTATGAACCTAATTTTCCCATAAGCACACCTTGATGCGAGAAAACGTGAACGAAGAAGAGCAAACATAATGATCTCAACATAATGGCTGTTCTTGATCATTTTTTTGCAGACGTGGAGAAACTATTTACGGGAAAACATACCAAATAAGTAAACCAGTGCTGATGTAACCCCATGAATTGCTTGAAAGATCACACAAACTGCTTTGAACCAGATTCTTTGGTACACTGGAAGCCAATTCAGTGCCTACCTATATTGATCATCATCGGTTCCCTTTCCCTCCCTCTCCCCCTTCCTGTAGGTTGAGACATAGGCGGTCGGTGGCCCAACTGTTTGGGGAGGCTAAAGGGTGCGGGGTTAGGGGTGGGGCTTACATCTATAATTGTCTGACAACCCAGAAAAAAAATAAGTAAAAATAAGTCACAATTAATACCTTTTATTAAATTTAGATATTAAATATGTATCATATATCAAAGAATAAAGTGGTTGCTCAAAGCATGTACTAACCACAATTGCTCAACTTCAAAACACTATGCACAAATTTGTGCAAAAACACACTCATAAACCTTACTGTACCATAACACTGGGCAGACCCTAATAAACCAATATACCACCCATATGGAAAATGCAGACCGTCAACTATATGAAACAAGGGATCATAATATCACAATTCTCATGTAAAGCCACAAAACACCCTTTTAGGGTGGAAAGTGTTCACAATGAGCTCCTTTTATGAACGACTATTTGTAGATCCTTCAAGAGGTAGTGTGTCATGATTTAGGCTCTACATCCTTTCTGATGATTTGGTGCCACCTCAGTAAGGCCAATACACAATCTCTCCACTGCAAAACACTATACACAAACTTGTGCAAAAACACACTCATAACTTACCAAACCATAACAGCACTAATTCCAAGGACAGGACGAGCTAAACCTTATGCGTGGAAAGGCAGCACTGTAATTACACCGGGCTCTAAAACACCAGTGCACAACCTAGTGAAACAAAAAAACCCCCAAAAAGGGCTGAAAATACTACACACTAGCAGAATACTGCACCTTGATCACACATGAAAAACACATGGCACAACAGATATGAAGGCAAAATACTGAACTGGAAAGTTACCTCAAGAAGTCAGACTCAGCACGCAGCAATACTAAAAAAATTGAAACTTACATGCAAAACATCACAAATGCATATTTCCAAAAACTGACATATTCTGAATAAAATACTTTTTTCTACCTTTGTTGTCTGATCATTTAGTTTTTCTATTCACTTTGGTCCCAGTGTCTTCTGTTTTATGCAGTGTCTTCTTTCCATTTGATATTTTTTCTCTCACCATATATCCACCATCCTCCTGTGTCCTTATGCGTCCTGTCTACAATCTGTAGCCCTGTCCCTATCCTTTCTCCACTTTAAACATCTGCCCTCAAAGTGTTTCAATCCAGCCCTTAAATTCAGCAATTTGCCCTCCATCCATATCCAGCATTTCTCCTCACTCCCTTTTGTCCCTGGATCCACAATCTCCCTCTTTTTCTCTTTCCCCTCTAGTGTATATCTATCCCTCCCTCTCATCCATCCCCATGTACAACCTCTCTTCCCTCCTTCTTCTCTCCTACTGCCCATATCACTCTCAGTATCTCCTTTCCTTGCACCCTGGGCCCAACATCTATCTTTCTTCCTCTTCCTTCCCCTTATAGCATCCCTCCCGTCCCCATACAGCATCTCTCTCTCTGTCTCCCTCCCTCCCACATCCATGTTCAACATTTCCCCTTTTCTCTTGCTGTGCATCTGTCCCTCCCTCCTCCTTCACATCCAACATTTCCCACCTCCCTCTCTCACCTCTACCAGCCAGCATGCTGCCTCGGGCCCTGACTCCCTGCAGCATTCTTCTCTTCACCCGTACCTGTGGCCGTCAGCGCTGCCTTACTGCCTGCCATTCATTCTCACAGGCAGCTCCGTTCCCGCTCCCCTTTGCCGCGTCCTCCGGCTCTCTCTGATGCACTTCCTGTTTAACAGAGAGCCGGAGGACGCGGCAAAGGGGAGCGGGAACGGAGCTGCCTGTGAGAATGAATGGCAGGCAGTGCTGATGGCGACGGGTATGGGTGAAGATAATGCTTTAGGGAGTCGGGGACCGAGGCAGGCAAATTGCGAGGGGATGTTGGATGGGCCCTGGCGGGGGGTTGGGGTCACGTGGGGGGGGGGGGGGCAAGGAGAGCTGCCTGTCGGGGACTCCCTGACGGGGAGAGCAGGAAGGACGGTGCGAGAGCTCCCTGGCTGCTGCGGAAGCCCTGTGTTTGTGAGGGCAGCAGCCAGGGAAACGTCAAGATTGGGCTCTCAAGCCTCTTATACGGGGCGCCTATGGGTTGAGACATTCCAGCTCTTTCTGGCTCCTCAAGTTTGACACCTCAAGCTGCCACTTTCTTTCCTTTAACTTAGACTTCCTCCTCAGCTTTTCTTCTGTCTTCCTTGGATGACAACCTAGCACTCTCTCCAGCAGCATGATTACTCCTCCCCCCCTTTCAGCTGGGCAGCATGGTTCCCATCACGGTCTGGCATAACATCACAGTAATGCTTCTTACTGAGGTTCCTGTTTTATCCTATTGTTGCTCATCTTACTGGCAGGCTTACTGTGACTTGATCCCACTGTATGCTTGCATTCTTCCTCCCAGTAGGCTCGACCCCACCACATAGCTCTTAAATTATTTCTTCTAGCAGGCTGAAATCCACCACACTATACTCACGCTCACTTCCTGGCAAGCAGGATCCCACTGCAGTATCTCTTTAGAGGCTGTTTCTTATTTCCTGTGATGCTTCTGTCCCTTTTGGTTCTGCTCAGGTTGATTGCAAGTCAGGAACAAAGAGGCCTGTTGCGAGGATCACAGCCACATTTTCTCATTGTGAACTGTTCCAATTCTGTGCCATTTATAATTGCAAATATTCTTATATTCCGCATATACCGTTGGGTTCTGTGCGGATTCTGAAATAAGATACTAATATATGGGAAGTAACAATAAGTAAATATATCAGTAATATATAATCACTTCTGGAAATAGATTTAAAATCTATTTAACATTTCAACTCAAAATATTTCCTTCAAAAGAGATTTCAAATGTTAACAAAAAAGTAAATATTTTTATATCCTTAAAGGTACTTAGTTTCAGATAATAGCTAGGGTCCGGATAATGTAGTAACATGGCGTTTTGTATGTTCTGAACTTTATATGTTAGATATTATTTGTATCTCAAAGGGGGATATTATGGAGCCCTCCTGAAAATTGTACAAACCCTTTGCAGTTCTGCAAAATTCTCCCAGGTGTAATAGATAAAGTACATTTTGTTTCCTTTTTTAATATCTGTGGTTTTTTTCTTGTGCGTTACTCCTTGTACTCTTTGTCTTCTGCCACATCAGCCCCATTCAGAACAGTCTCCTGGCAGCATGAGAACCACTGGATAAGAGGGCACTCTATCCAGGAAATGAAAGGAGGCCTTTTAACCAGCCTCGGAAGAAAAGGCCTGCACTCTAGGCTGAAGGGCAGTGAAGAGCCAGAAAAATGTCCCCCCCCCCCTTTTTTATTTTTTGTAACATTTGCTGATCAAGCCTGCAGGCACTGCTTCAAAGTCAACGTGCTAGCCAAAGGCAGTAAAGACAAAGTGTGGGAAAAACCCAACAGCCCCGGTATCCTCTTCCAAGGGAACAACGGCACCCCTACAGTTACCTCCTACGAACCAGAGAATAGGTAGTTGAAGCAGGAAGCACCCGAACGCAATCGCCTGAGGAAACGTGCTAGGCCCCCCCCCTTTTTTTTTTTTTTTGGGTACAGCTGAAACATGCAAATTAAGATGGCGGCTGCTGCCAGATGAAGGAGCTGCAGAGCTCGCCAAAACACTGCCCCCACCAACCGGCACAGTGGCGGTGTCTGGACTGGCACAGCAAGTGGCCGGCAAACTTGCCGCCGTGGACCCCAGGGACAGGCAAAACTGAATAGTGTACGAAGCCCCATCCATAGCTAGAACTGCACACATGGGGGAAGAAAAGTCTAACACTTAGTGTTTCCCACAGCCAGCAACGGAGATCAAGGACCCTTGATCCCTGCAGGTCACAGAACTGTTCTTCCACAAATTCTCTTATTCTAAAAGGCAAGGGAGGCAGGGAAGGGGTAGGGGAGGGAACTGGCACCACCAGGTGTACCTCAGAGCAGCTGAGCCCAGCCACTACCTATAGCTCAACTAAACCTAAACCTGAGGGAACAGGTTAGGAGCCAGCTCATCCAGAGAGCTGCACAGATGTCTATCCTTCTGCTGAGATAGAAAGAATACTGAAAATGAGGCTGCTGCACAGTATCCTTTAGGGGCACAGCTCTGCATGCTCTCTATCTGCACTTGCTGGTAGAGGGACATAACCCATTTGTCTCTGGATTGATCTGTGGGACGTAATAGAACTTTCCCCTATCTAGACCAACCACATCAGATTTTAATCCAATTCCTGTAGAGAATCAATGATCTATAAGGAATTGTGCTCTGATATTCAGATGATGGAAAATACTGTCTTGGAGTCAGGAGACAACAACAGTTAAGCACATTTTGAAAAAAGCAAACCTAGTTGGTTCACTCCAGATAATTTTTTCCATTATCTAACCTCCTATTTTATGGTGAAAATAGTGTTAGCGTCTGATCACTGTCTACAGTGTTTTGGTGTTCCACTGGGCTCGGTGTTTTCTACAATCTTGTTCAACCTAAACCTGAGCCAGTTGGCATTTCTGATCCAATCTTTAGGGATTAGTGGATGCTTTTATGGTAACGTACAGCTAATTGTATTTACAGATCCAGTTCATCCAGATCTTTTTGACATGAATGATTGCCTGTCAGCTGTAGCCACTTGCTATGTGAACATTGCTTAAAAGTGAACCTTCAAAATGTAGACCAGGGATTTTCAACCCAGTCCTTCATTTTATGCAGATCTATCTCGTGCATATTCATTGTGGATATACTGAAAACCTGACTGGCTGGGGGTGTCCCGAGGACTGGGTTGGGAACCCTTGATCTAGACCAAATGTGGCTTATAGTGCATGCCCATAATGTCATCACTTAAATAGGTCTACATTTTTATGTATTTCATCATTTAATCTTATTTGTCCTTGTAAGAGCACTGCGTTCTCAAACCCAGAATTGCCTGGCAATACCCTCTCTGGTTAATGCCAAACTGGGTAATATGTGCCAAGCTGCTTTGCTTGCTTAGTTCCAGTATTATAGAAAGCTCTGCTACAGTATCTCAGGGCTGAAAATAATTTGTAGAAGCTTCAAAGAGAGTGCCTTTGAAGACAGTCCTGGGGATGGGTGGGGGTAATTGGACCTTGGGAGAGAGTGCTTTTTCATGGTTGATCATATTTTTCTCTTTCTTGACCTATCTTCCCATTTTGTTGTATGTTTTGTGCATTTATATATTACTAGCCGTTAAGCCCGTAAAAACGGGCTAGTTTTTTGTTTTCCTATGGCCTCCCCCACCCCCACCAACCCTGCTCTCTCCCCTGCCCTCCCCCCAGTGTCTGTTTCTCTCATTTCCGCCCCCTCCTTCCCTCCCTGCTCCCTCCTCCTCTGATTTCCACGCCCATGTCCAAGCCCTCCTCCCTACTGGGCTGTACTGCTGGTGCAGGCGGGGCTTGGACTTCTACACTCTCAGCTCAGCGTTCCGATTCCGACTCTACTGCGCATTTGCAGGTGAGTCGATCACTTGCTGTTTATATGTTTGATGCTGATTACAAATCACTTTTATTTTATTTTAGATTATGCTGTCATAAACCACTTTGACTTTCTAATGAGAAAAGCGGTATATAGCAAGTTTATAAAAATACATATAAACACTTGCTGAACCCAGGGCTGGTGATGTGCCTCCTGTGAGAGATGCACCATCAGCACCAATAATCCTGTGATAGAGGTTCATACTATAGTAAAATCAGTTTGCCCTTTTCCGAGGCATGAACGTATCACCTCTATTGCAGTACCTAAAGTGACCTGTTTTGATTCCAGTAGCTTTCATTTGTTAGAATATTATCAGAACCACTGATAAATAAAAGATCGCAGAGTAGCACCATTGCCAAATCCTAGTACATTTCATTAAAATAACTGCTGCAGTATATACCTTTAGGAATTGCCATTTAAGATCTAGATCTAAAGTATTAACACGCTGGATGATGGCAGTGAAAAGCTGTGGATAAACATGTTGCATTATGAGATGGTTGAATGTTATCCAAATTTCAGATGTTGACTATACAATTTGGGGGAAATTTTTGTAACGGGGCACTTTAAAATAGGCATGCTTGCAAGAATTTTTATAAGGCAACCTAAGTGCCTATGTGCTTTAAAAAAAAAAAAAAGTTGGTGTTAATCAGCATCTCTGTCACTTTCCTAGCTATTAAATGATGTGCTTTTCCAAACCCCATCTTCTCCCGTGATCTGTCTTTTCCCCCTGAAAATGCTTCTTCCTTACTAATATTAACATTTTTAAGTAACACCATCTCTCCTACCGTCACCCCACCCATCTTTCATATTCTCAACCTTTCTCTCTCCACTGCAACTGTCCCTGACACCTTCAAGCATGCTGTAGTCACACCACTCCTCAAAAAACCATCACTTGACCCTACCTGTCCCTCCAACTACCGCTTCATTTCCCTCCTACCTTTCCTCTCCAAGATACTTGAACATGCCGTTCACAGCCGTTGCCTTGATTTTCTCTCCTCTCAGGCCATCCTCGATCTGCTTCAATCTGGCTTTCGCCCCCTACACTCGACAGAAATGGCACTATCTAAAGTCTGCAATGACCTGTTCCTTGCCAGATCCAAAGGTCACTACTCCATCCTCCTTGACCTATCCGCCGCTTTTGACACTGTCAATCACAATTTACTTCTTTCCACACTGTCCTCATTTGGGTTCCAGGGCTCTGTCCTCTCCTGGTTCTCCTCTTATCTCTCCCACTGTACCTTCAGAGTACACTCTCATGGTTCTTCCTCCACCCCCATCCCGCTCTCTGTTGGAGTTTCTCAGGGATCTGTCCTTGGACCCTTTCTTTTTTTAATCTACACCTCTTCCCTGGGCTCACTGATCTCATCTCATGGTTTCCAATATCATCTTTATGCTGAAGACACCCAGCTTTATCTCTCCACACCAGACATCACTGCCGAAACCCAGGCCAAAGTATCAGCCTGCTTATCCGACATTGCTGCCTGGATGTCCAACCGCCACCTGAAACTGAACATGGCCAAGACCGAGCTTGTCTTCCCACCCAAACCCACTTCCACTCTCTATCTCAGTTGATAACACCCTCATCGTCCCCGTCTCATCTGCCCGCAACCTCGGAGTCATCTTCGACGCCTCCCTCTCCTTCTCTGCGCATATCCAGCAGATAGCCAAGACCTGTCGCTTCTTCCTCTATAACATTAGCAAAATTCACCCTTTCCTCTCTGAGCACACCACCCGAACTCTTGTCCACTCTCTCATTACCTCTCGCCTTGACTACTGCAACCTACTCCTCACTGGCCTCCCACTTAGCCATCTATCCCCCCTTCAGTCCGTTCAGAACTCAGCTGCATGTCTTATATTCCACCTGGACCGATAGATATCACCCCTGTCCTCAAGTCACTTCACTGGCTTCCGATCAGGTACCGCATACAGTTCAAGCTTCTCCTACTAACCTACAAATGCACTCAGTCTGCAGCCCCTCCTTACCTCTCTACCCTCATCTCATAAGTACATAAGTAGTGCCATACTGGGAAAGACCAAAGGTCCATCTAGCCCAGCATCCTGTCACCGACAGTGGCCAATCCAGGTCAAGGGCACCTGGCACGCTCCCCAAACGTAAAAACATTCCAGACAAGTTATACCTAAAAATGCGGAATTTTTCCAAGTCCATTTAATAGCGGTCTATGGACTTGTCCTTTAGGAATCTATCTAACCCCTTTTTAAACTCCGTCAAGCTAACCGCCCGTACCACGTTCTCCGGCAACGAATTCCAGAGTCTAATTACACGTTGGGTGAAGAAAAATTTTCTCCGATTCGTTTTAAATTTACCACACTGTAGCTTCAACTCATGCCCTCTAGTCCTATTATTTTTGGATAGCGTGAACAGTTGCTTCACATCCACCCGATCCATTCCACTCATTATTTTATACACTTCTATCATATCTCCCCTCAGCCGTCTCTTCTCCAAGCTGAAAAGCCCTAGCCTTCTCAGCCTCTCTTCATAGGAAAGTCGTCCCATCCCCACTATCATTTTCGTCGCCCTTCGCT
This sequence comes from Microcaecilia unicolor, assembly GCF_901765095.1. Taxonomy (NCBI): domain Eukaryota; kingdom Metazoa; phylum Chordata; class Amphibia; order Gymnophiona; family Siphonopidae; genus Microcaecilia; species Microcaecilia unicolor. Next base: position 267,431,539 of record NC_044034.1, on the reverse strand, counting down.
GTACCTTTTCCAATTCTACTATATCTTTTTTGAGATACGGAGACCAGTACTGAACACAATACTCCAGGTGCGGTCGCACCATGGAGCGATACAACGGCATTATAACATCCGCACACCTGGACTCCATACCCTTCCTAATAACACCCAACGTTCGCTCTCAAGACAAATCCCTCCTCTCAGTACCCTTCTCCACCACCGCCAACTCCAGGCTCTGCCCTTTCTGCCTCTCCTCACCCCATGCTTGGAATAAACTCCCTGAGCCCATACGCCAGGCCCCCCTCCCTGCCCATCTTCAAATCCTTGCTCAAAGCCCACCTCTTCAATGTTGCCTTCGGCACCTAACCACTACACCTCTATTCAGGAAATCTTGACTGCCCCAACTTGACATTTCATCCTTTAGATTGTAAGCTCCTTCGAACAGGGACTGTCCTTCTTTGTTAAACTGTACATCGCTGCTTAACCCTAGTAGCGCTCTAGAAATGTTAAGTAGTAGTAGTAGTAAAGCCTTTAAAATGCAGAAGTAGCATATGTTAGCCCAAGTATGACATAAATGAATGGAATGTTAATAATTTGGTGCCTTAAAGTTTGTGAATGTATATGACAGGTCAGTAGTGAAGGATTGAGCTTTGATGTGATTGGCAGTAAGTTGCTAGTTTGGGTCAACAAAACTTTTTCTGTGTATACTACCATGTGTCCAGCATAGAGATAAATGTTTCTAGTTAATAGAATCCCTTTCAGTTAGTTTGCATCACCTCCCTGACTATTTTGTAGTCCTTTGTCTTAACAACTTACCCATGTAAAGGCAAATGTTGTTCTTCTGCTTCTCTTCCTCTGGACCAGAATACTGTTTTTATCTGAGACTATTTTTAACTGTATCTGAGGAAGTTATTGACAGATATTTTGTTTTTTTGTTCCCCCTGTGGCAGTTTACATGCTACTCCAGTTTTCAGAACAAAGACACTGACCGTGACAGCCCCATGATACAGTATAGTCTCGATTATCTGACCTAAAAGGGACTAACCAGTTGTCGGGTAACTGAAAAGTCAGATAATACAGAAAAACATGCATTAGCCCCTTAAACAATGCATAAACAAAGGCAAAGAGTTCCCAATTTTCAAAAATTGTTCTAAAACAAAGATTTTTAATAGAAATAATGCAATGTCACCTGAGGGGATGGGTCTGTTGGATATGCTAGATGGTCGGATTACCGAAGGTCAGATATTCGAGACTGTGCTGTATGTGAAAGAGCCTCATGCTAAGTAAAAAAAAGAAAAAAATATATTAAGTGGTATACCCTACTAACCTCTGAACTTTCTGCTTTTTTCTTCTCTGGCAGCTAATTTCAGATTTATGTGAACCGCTTAGAGGTCAATTTTTTGAGTACGTGTTATATCAAGCATATGTAAATATTTAATTAACATAGTGATCTTGCAATAATCTACTTAAATAGGATAATTATATAGTATTTTGTGTATGTATATTTTATGCTAGATATTGTACATTTTGCTTTATATATGGACAGTATGTATGAGAATGGCAAGAGTTTGCTCCACTGTTCAGAGAAGGATCTCTTTTTATATAACCTAAAAGAAAGGCTTGATATGTATGGAATTACATTATAGTTTATTCTGATACTATGCTAATCCTAGCTATCATGTAATGTTTTTTTTTTTTTTTTTTTGGAAACTTATGGTGGCTCAGTGGTTCATGTTAGACCTATATTCTAATGCTTTATGTTCAAGCACTAGAATGCCTTATCAAATAAAGTGTTTTTACTCCCCCTCTCTCCTATAATAGAAACTTAAGATTGTTGCTTAAGCCATGATTCTGCAGATTTTGTTCTGTTTTCTTCTGGATCTTGCAATAGGTCATTGAATTCTTAATGGTCACAATAAGGATTTTACTGCTGTTGAATAAAATAAAATTTACTGCCGTTAAATAAAACATTTTTTCCTCACTTGCCAATCAGATCTATTGGTTTTGTCACTTTTACTAGCAGATGGAGGCAGTGAACTTGAAGATTCCAATTATATTATCACTATAAGGAAAGGTGAAGCCAGAAACCTTCTTGTAGCAGGCCTGTCCTTTCTACATTTTCATCCCCTTCTTTGGGGTCAAGAAGTGTATGTTATATGCCACAGCTGTGGTGTATATCAACAAATGATGGAGCTCCTTGGAAATGGATGAGCTCTCTCCATATAGGCAGAGAAGAATCTCCTGGCTGTCTATATGGCCCATGTGGTGGGAATGAACAACATGCAGGCAAGCTTTCTCAATCATCAGATTCTGGATCCCAGGGAATAGGAGCTCAGTTAGGTAGCCTTTTGCCTGGTGGAGCACAATTAGAATGACTCAGGTCAGTGCCTTCAGTTCTTCAGCATGGGGAGGCAGCCTAGAAGCTCTGGTAGAACTATGGCACAAGACCCAGCTACTTTACATCTTTTTTTCCTTGGCCACTGGTGGGCTGGGTGATTCACAAGATTCAGAAGTACAATCATTCTAATTTTGCCAGATTGGCTTCATGGGCCTTGGCATGTGGATGATCTTCATCTCCTTGTAGGTCTGCTGCTTTCCCTGCCAAAAAGGCTGGAGCTGCTTCTTCAGATCCTGATTCTCTTGGAAGACCAGGGTCACATCTGGTTTCTGCAAGGTTCGTGAAAGGTAGTACCTAAAGAGGAAAACGTTTTATCCTTTCATTATTGACGCTTTTACTGAAGGCATGGAAATACTTCAGTTCCTTGGCTTACAGTGGGGGAAATAAGTATTTGATCCCTTGCTGATTTTGTAAGTTTGCCCACTGACAAAGACATGAGCAGCCCATAATTGAAGGGTAGGTTATTGGTAACAGTGAGAGATAGCACATCACAAATTAAATCCGGAAAATCACATTGTGGAAAGTATATGAATTTATTTGCATTCTGCAGAGGGAAATAAGTATTTGATCCCTCTGGCAAACAAGACCTAATACTTGGTGGCAAAACCCTTGTTGGCAAGCACAGCGGTCAGACGTCTTCTGTAGTTGATGATGAGGTTTGCACACATGTCAGGAGGAATTTTGGTCCACTCCTCTTTGCAGATCATCTCTAAATCATTAAGAGTTCTGGGCTGTCGCTTGGCAACTCGCAGCTTCAGCTCCCTCCATAAGTTTTCAATGGGATTAAGGTCTGGTGACTGGCTAGGCCACTCCATGACCCTAATGTGCTTCTTCCTGAGCCACTCCTTTGTTGCCTTGGCTGTATGTTTTGGGTCATTGTCGTGCTGGAAGACCCAGCCACGACCCATTTTTAAGGCCCTGGCGGAGGGGAAGGAGGTTGTCACTCAGAATTGTACGGTACATGGCCCCATCCATTCTCCCATTGATGCGGTGAAGTAGTCCTGTGCCCTTAGCAGAGAAACACCCCCAAAACATAACATTTCCACCTCCATGCTTGACAGTGGGGACGGTGTTCTTTGGTCATAGGCAGCATTTCTCTTCCTCCAAACACGGCGAGTTGAGTTCATGCCAAAGAGCTCAATTTTTGTCTCATCTGACCACAGCACCTTCTCCCAATCACTCTCGGCATCATCCAGGTGTTCACTGGCAAACTTCAGACGGGCCGTCACATGTGCCTTCCGGAGCAGGGGGACCTTGCGGGCACTGCAGGATTGCAATCCGTTATGTCGTAATGTGTTACCAATGGTTTTCGTGGTGACAGTGGTCCCAGCTGCCTTGAGATCATTGACAAGTTCCCCCCTTGTAGTTGTAGGCTGATTTCTAACCTTCCTCATGATCAAGGATACCCCACGAGGTGAGATTTTGCGTGGAGCCCCAGATCTTTGTCGATTGACAGTCATTTTGTACTTCTTCCATTTTCTTACTATGGCAACCAACAGTTGTCTCCTTCTCGCCCAGCGTCTTACTGATGGTTTTGTAGCCCATTCCAGCCTTGTGCAGGTGTATGATCTTGTCCCTGACATCCTTAGACAGCTCCTTGCTCTTGGCCATTTGTAGAGGTTAGAGTCTGACTGATTCACTGAGTCTGTGGACAGGTGTCTTTCATACAGGTGACCATTGCCGACAGCTGTCTGTCATGCAGGTAACGAGTTGATTTGGAGCATCTACCTGGTCTGTAGGGGCCAGATCTCTTACTGGTTGGTGGGGGATCAAATACTTATTTCCCTCTGCAGAATGCAAATAATTCATATACTTTCCACAATGTGATTTTCCGGATTTAATTTGTGATGTGCTATCTCTCACTGTTACCAATAACCTACCCTTCAATTATGGCTGCTCATGTCTTTGTCAGTGGGCAAACTTACAAAATCAGCAAGGGATCAATACTTATTTCCCCCACTGTATATATGGGGCTGGAGGGTGTTTGGGCCTGGCTTCAGTGAAAGACCTTACTCTCAAGACAGATTAGCCCATAATTGAAGGTAGGTTATTGGTAACAGTGAGAGATAGCACATCACAAATTAAATCCGGAAATCACATTGTGGAAAGTATATGAATTTATTTGCATTCTGCAGAGGGAAATAAGTATTTGATCCCTCTGGCAAACAAGACCTAATACTTGGTGGCAAACCCTTGTTGGCAAGCACAGCGGTCAGACGTCTTCTGTAGTTGATGATGAGGTTTGCACACATGTCAGGAGGAATTTTGGTCCACTCCTCTTTGCAGATCATCTCTAAATCATTAAGAGTTCTGGGCTGTCGCTTGGCAACTCGCAGCTTCAGCTCCCTCCATAAGTTTTCAATGGGATTAAGGTCTGGTGACTGGCTAGGCCACTCCATGACCCTAATGTGCTTCTTCCTGAGCCACTCCTTTGTTGCCTTGGCTGTATGTTTTGGGTCATTGTCGTGCTGGAAGACCCAGCCACGACCCATTTTTAAGGGCCCTGGCGGAGGGGAAGGAGGTTGTCACTCAGAATTGTACGGTACATGGCCCCATCCATTCTCCCATTGATGCGGTGAAGTAGTCCTGTGCCCTTAGCAGAGAAACACCCCCAAAACATAACATTTCCACCTCCATGCTTGACAGTGGGGACGGTGTTCTTTGGGTCATAGGCAGCATTTCTCTCCTCCAAACACGGCGAGTTGAGTTCATGCCAAAGAGCTCAATTTTTGTCTCATCTGACCACAGCACCTTCTCCCAATCACTCTCGGCATCATCCAGGTGTTCACTGGCAAACTTCAGACGGGCCGTCACATGTGCCTTCCGGAGCAGGGGGACCTTGCGGGCACTGCAGGATTGCAATCCGTTATGTCGTAATGTGTTACCAATGGTTTTCGTGGTGACAGTGGTCCCAGCTGCCTTGAGATCATTGACAAGTTCCCCCCTTGTAGTTGTAGGCTGATTTCTAACCTTCCTCATGATCAAGGATACCCCACGAGGTGAGATTTTGCGTGGAGCCCCAGATCTTTGTCGATTGACAGTCATTTTGTACTTCTTCCATTTTCTTACTATGGCACCAACAGTTGTCTCCTTCTCGCCCAGCGTCTTACTGATGGTTTTGTAGCCCATTCCAGCCTTGTGCAGGTGTATGATCTTGTCCCTGACATCCTTAGACAGCTCCTTGCTCTTGGCCATTTGTAGAGGTTAGAGTCTGACTGATTCACTGAGTCTGTGGACAGGTGTCTTTCATACAGGTGACCATTGCCGACAGCTGTCTGTCATGCAGGTAACGAGTTGATTTGGAGCATCTACCTGGTCTGTAGGGGCCAGATCTCTTACTGGTTGGTGGGGGATCAAATACTTATTTCCCTCTGCAGAATGCAAATAATTCATATACTTTCCACAATGTGATTTTCCGGATTTAATTTGTGATGTGCTATCTCTCACTGTTACCAATAACCTACCCTTCAATTATGGGCTGCTCATGTCTTTGTCAGTGGGCAAACTTACAAAATCAGCAAGGGATCAAATACTTATTTCCCCCACTGTATATATGGGGCTGGAGGGTGTTTGGGCCTGGCTTCAGTGAAAGACCTTACTCTCAAGACAGATTTTTCTGGTTGTCATCTCCATAGTTAAGGGGATCTCTGAATTGCAGGCCCTTTCTTTTAGAGATGCTTATTTAATATTCTCTTCTGAATCAATTTCCCTGCAGATGGTTCCCTCCTTCTTTCTGAATGTGGTCTCTATTCACTAGAATCAAGCAGTGGTCCTACTTTCCTTCCAGAAGTCCTTGGCATCTAGTGTATCTCAGATTCTCTCAAAGCTGTACATCCGCAGGACTTTTCTTCAGTATCTGAAAGTCACTAATTATTTCTTTCCATTTGTCAGATAATCTTTGTCCTCTTCTATGGTCTCAAAAGGAGTCTTGTGCTTATAAGTCACCCATTGTGTGTTAAGTTGGCATATATAGTCGGCCTATATTCTTCAAGGCAAATCAGTTCCTCAAGGCCTAAGGATACATTCACGCAGGATGTAGCTTGAAATCTGGCAGAAAGTGAGCACAGTACTTCCATGTCATTTATAGGGTAGAGACATAGTCTTTTCTACATTCAAGGAAAGGAAGTTAACGGGTACAAACAAATTTCACCTTCCTTATCTTGCTAGACTAGTCCAGACCTATGGGATGTACCAAAACCTTTATCCCATAGGGTGGGAGAATGAAACAGTCCCTTCCAAGACTACCCTGCTAGACCATTCCAGGACCTGCCCAAGAAAATGGAGGAATAATGGTGGTTTCTAGGATCTTTGGTCTGCCATTGGTTAGTTTAGTCTCTTCTATGTTGATAATTCTCACTGAGGCGGAGGTTTTTTTTTATAATTTCTCTTTCATTCTTTTTTTATTTTATTGGCCTACTGAAATGTTTCTGTTGTCCCCTTTCCTTATAATGATGGAGGCAGAGAACCTGAAGATTCTGATTACATCTGCTGGTAAGGGGACATAACCCATAGGTCTGTACTAGTCTTGCAGTCCATTTTGTCTAAATTTAGATGGAAAGTAGGAGGTCGATATTCAGCAGGCAGGAGAGGCTCCTGCCAGCTTAAACCATGCTGAGTGGGCCACCTACCTATATTCAGTGACATTCAACTGAGTAGTGCCACTGAATATTGACTCTGACATCAGCAGTACTGTTCAGGTAGTGCCAGGGTGGTCCAGGGGTAGAGTTGGGGAGAAGCACGCTCATATTCGGTTCCAGTGCCTATGTAGCTGAGCAGGTAGATAGGACTGCATAATTTAGCTATACGAGTGCCTGCACTGAATATTGGTTGGCACATGCATAACTTCCTAGTCACTGCCTGATCTCAGATATTTAGTTTTACTCTTCACACCAGTGTGTAATTCACCTACTACACTTCAAATATTCACTTTTATCATCTATAATAAAAAGCACCTCCAACGTTCTGAAGCTGACTGTGGCACACTGAAGTGAAGGGTTCGTAAGGTTCGTCAGTCTGTCACCATCTCTCTCTGTCCCGCCCTCGCGTCAAAACGTGATGACATCGAGGGCGGAACAGTGAGAGAGAAGGGCACGTCACACGCATGAAGGTGTCGTCGTCCCTCCCTTCCTCCCTCCCTCCCTTCTAGTTCCAGGCCCCCTCCCTCTGATTTTTAAAAGTCATCGCCACTTACCAAGTGAGGGTTACGGCAGCGGCCAGCAGCAGTAAAACGCGTGTAGGCTCGGCCCTTCTCTCTCTCTCAGCTGTGGTCCCGCCCTCATTTCCTGTTTTCCCGCAAGGGCGGGACCACAGCTGAGAGAGAGAGAGAAGGGCCGAGCCTGCACGCGTTTTACTGCTGCTGGCCGCTGCCGTAACCCTGACTTGGTAAGTGGCGATGACTTTTAAAAACGGATGGAGGGGGCCTGGAACTGGAAGGGAGGGAGGAAGGGAGGGACAACTACCCTGGAACTGGGAGGGAGGGAGGGGGGACCCTGAAACTCGGAGTGAGGGGGGGAGGGATTCTGAAACTCAGAGGGGGGGAGGGGACTGACCCTGGAACTGGGAAGGGGGGGGCCCTGGCACACACTCTCAATCTCACACACACACACACACACTCTCTCTCTCACAACTCGTACCCAGTCACACTCTCTCTCTGTCACACACACACACTCGCACTTTCTCTCTCTCTCTCACAGTCACTCTCACACACTCTCTCAAACATACACACTCCGAGGAAAACCTTGCTAGTGCCCGTTTTATTTCTTTGAGAAATGGGCCTTTTTTACTAGTTTATTAATATTTTTTGTTTTTAAATTTTTTTTAATATGCAGTGCTCAGTGTTTGCTGTTGTGCCAAATTACCACGAGATGCGGTAACAGCATGCAGCACAACAACCCTAGACCATCACAGCACTGTTCCTGTCTACCTGCCTTTCTCTTATTCAGTATAGATGAATATCACCTTAAAAATCTTATGAATAAGTGTAGCGCTTATCTCTTGGGTGTATTCTGTACAATGCAGGGTCTTGTTGTGCTGTTGCTGTTTACACCCTTGTGTAAGTGCTGAAGGTGTTTAAAATTGATGTTTCATTGTTATTCCCGACATGGGGCCATGTTTCACCATGGCGGCATTCTCAAGGGAACTTATCTACAAAACGGGAGTGAAACCGTGTCAATTTCCTCTCTGCTCTCAAATATTCAGTGCCAGTGCCTGGACATGGCTCAGCATTGAATATTTGGGCATTCTTAAACCTGAAACTGTTAGCAGCTTAAAAACAGCTCCAGCCATGAACTGAATATCAACCAGGTAATGTTTGATGAGAAAATAACTTTTTAGATTGTTATATTTATTATTAGGTAATTTTGAAGATGGTATGAAGCAAGAATTATTACTTCTAAAGCCCTGCTATAGTGAACCATTGCTGGCTCAGTTATGAGAAGCTGTAGGTTAAGATGAAATTATGTATGTAAGAATCGCTTTAGAGTGCAATTTCCCAAAGCTGTTTATGCAATAATGGATGCTCACTGGAGTAAAAACTTTTTGAAAAGTGGTCACTCTGCCAGTGGGTAAAAGTAAGTTTTGTACTTATAGTGGTGACATTACCGGAGATAGGGATCACAGCATCCTCAGAGAAATTTTGTAGATAGAAGTTTGCAGCAATTTTCAAAGTAGAGCAAGCAAAAGATTTTCCCCTATTGGTGTTTTGATCTTTGAGGCCTAAGTGCACAAAAGCTTTATAGCAGCTGTTGAGCATTTTAAGCATTGCGTACAAAGTTTAACCCTTGCGATCTTTGGGAAGCAAATAGTAATAGTGCCATTTAACTACAGTGTTGGACTACTTATTTATTGATGGAATTTCATTGCATACATATTTTGTATTATGTTTTCAGAGGTATTGGCCTCACTGACTGCCATTGTTGACCCAAAGCCCCGACAAGAGGTCTCCATAATATTCCCATCCCTAAGCTAATTTAGGGTAGGGGATTTAAAAATATAGCTTGTAAAAAGAAAAATAAATCACCAAAACTACATACTTTCCCTTCATGTTGAGCCACCTGGTACTCAGAAGCTGCCAGGCATGGAGCACAGGGGTTCCATGGGGGAGGGTGTGGATATGGACATCAGACAGGAGGAGGAGGAGGCAGGATAAATACTGGACAGAGAATGAATTCAAGAACAGACAGAGGTCAAGTCAGGCAGCATAGGTTCATTGGTGATAGACTAGTCAAAGTCCAGCACTAGTAATTAGCAGAGAAGTAGGCACTTGGAACTCTAGTGAGAGACCTACTTCATGTCAGTGGTGGGGTCATGGCCCCTCATTCTGGGTTCGGGGTCCCCTTAAATTGAGGTGCTGTCTGCCACTTTGGCAGGCAGAGATCCCCAGTCTCCGTCAGCGGAAGCCCTGTTGTGTACAAAGCTAGGGAGGCCGGCAGTTAACAGCACATTTTCCTGGACTACTTACACGTTGGCCAGTCCTCTCTGCACATGCTCATTTTTTTGTGTGTGTTTGGGGGGGGGGGGGGGGGGCCATGGAGCATCCTTTGCACATGCTCTGTTTCTCAAAAAGTGAGCATATGTGGGGGAGTTTCTGGTACATCAGCAGCACAGGAAAACACCTCTGCCAGGCTTCAGATGGAGGAAGGCTTCTGCTGGTGGAGCTTGGGGACCACTGCTGATGTGTGTGTAGATAATATAGATATATAGAGAGAGAATCAACTCAGAGAATCTAGGAAAGGACCAGTTGGGTGGTGGCACCTCGTAAAGCAGAGACAGGCAATAGTATAAAAGCAGGAAGGAGCTGAGCTCACATCCTATATAGGGTTTGTTTCTTGCTAGGTTAGTGCAGACACTTTCTCCCTGAAATGGAGCTTAAAGCCTAATGCACAGTTTTTCATATACTCTGTGTAGGACACCTATATTTAGGGCTGCAATGTCTCACTTTGTAGAGAAACTACTTTCAGTTTGAGTACATCTAAACTAGAATTTATATGCTGTAACTTCGTAACAGAAAGAGTTGCTGATTGCAGCATGTTACTACTCTTGTTTTATAAAACCACCATAAAACTACTTCTGTTATAAAGCATGTTTTATACAGACTCAGTTATCCTGTTTCCTCGTACTAAAACTGTACTGAATTATAGAGTTGCATAACAGAAGAAATTTAGAGTTGCTAATATGTTGCTCCATGAGCACAGAGCTCTTTAAAACAGTTCTATTGTTTTTACTGGCTGATAAATTGTCATGACACACACGTAAAAGCTCAAGGTTTGTTCTCTGGTTTCTGTTTTAGGACTACAACAACATTTTAAAGAACCTTTCATAGAACTGTCCCTCCCCCTTCTCCACAAAAAAAAAATCAACCTAGTAGACTTCTGCTTGAATTTTCAGTATGGTTCAGTTTGGGGAACTTTCATTTGCAAAGTACAAAATGTCATCCTTTATTTTTTGTCAAAAATGTTGCACCAAATATGAATCATATGTGATCAGTCTACAGGTTTTCTTGCTACTCGTTAATAACCATTTTTTTCAAGTTTATAGCACTGCAAAACCATTATCACAACCATCTTGAGGTGCACGTAGTAAATTGAGTTTCTTCCCTGTTTAGAGAACTGTGTTGTATAGTATAGCAACAGCATTTTATTTATTTATTAGTATGTATTTATCACCTTTTTCAAGGCGATGTACAGTAAGAATAGATCAAATATGAGCAATAGGCAATTACAGCAGTAAAAAATATTCAAATAATTCAAAGTATGGCATAGTATACTACTTACAATATCAACACAATACATAATAGAACATTTTAATTGATAGTGAAGGGTAAAGCAAAGATGTAACAGATAGATAAGAGAGTAAGAAGAGTTAGAAAGTAAGGTGACTATGTGCACATGAGGTCAGAGAGATGGTTAAATATTATCTCAGCTAGGGTAGGAGTGGATAAACATGTCCTGCTGCAGTACCTATAGCCCGAGTCACTCCATGTGTGTGTGAGTGAGACTAACAAGTTAGTTACTTCTTCCATTAAAGGCCTGGTTGAAGAGTCAAGCTTTCACCTGCTTCCTGAAGTAGAGATAGTCTTGTGTTAAGTGGAGCCTTTCAAGCAGTGCATTTCACAGTGTAGGGGCTACTCCGGAGAAGGCTCGTTTGTGGGTATCACATCATGTAATGTCTTTTGGAGAGGGTGTGGTTAGTGATAGTCCTTGGGAGGACCTTAGTGTCCTTGGCGGTGTGTAGAGGATCATCCTATTCTTCAGGTACTCTTGGCCATTTCCTTTAAGGGCCTTGAAGATCAGACTGAGTTTTAAATTTAGCCCTATATTGTACTGGTAGTTGATGAAGTTTTTGCAAAAATAGTTTTTTGTGGTCATGTTGCTTGCAACCTTCTATGAGTCTTGTTGGAGCTGGTGCAGGCCCTTTGTAGTCATGACATGCACAACTGGGATAGGATTTACCTTTTCGATGTAATGAGGGAGGCTGCGTACCTGTTGCAAATAGTAGAAGCAGCTTTTGAAGGTTGCTTGGATTTGGGGAATCAGAGTAAATGTTGAATCTAACTGTATTCCAAGGTTCCTGACTTGTGATTTGAGGGGGGAGTTCGTACTTCCCAGAAGAGAATTTGATGTCCAGTATGTGTCCACTTGTGTTAGGGGCCCAGAGAAGCTCAGTTTTACTTGGGTTCAGGTAAAGTTTGATGTGTTTAGCCCATTCTTGAATTGATGTTAGACAGGTAATCAGTTTATTTAAGGCTGTAGGTAAGTCAGGCTCAATGGGTATGAGTAGCTGCAAATCATCCATGTAGATATTGAACAGAATAGGTGATAGTATCGATCCTTGTGGTACCCCGCAGGTCAGTGCCCATGGTGGTGATGAGTTGCTGCCAAACATTATGGATTGTTGCCTGTCTGATAGGATCTAAACCAGGCAAGTACTATTCCATTGATACCTGTTTCTGTCAGTCATGCTAGTATGATATTATCTAGTATGATATTATGATCCACAGTGTCAAAAGCTGCTGAGAAATCTAGCAGTACTAACACCAAGGTGAATCCCCTGTCTCAGTTTGTGAAGATCATCTAGTAAGGAAATGAGGACCGTTTCTGTTGCATAACTGGTCTGAATCTGGATTGACATGGAAGTAGCCAGTTTCTCTCTTCTAGCCAATCATTAAGCTGAACACACTGTTTATTCTATAAGTTTCCCTAGAAATGGGATGTTGGATACTGGCCGGTAACTTTCAAGTTTGTCCTGGTCAAGGTTGTTTTTCTCTAGCAAAGTGTGAACCACTGCCCTTTTTAATGCTGTTGGTAGTTGCCTATTAGAAAGAGAAGCGTTCACAATATTTGTGGTGCCTTCTGTGAGGCCCGTACTTGCCTGCTGCACTACCTTTGATGGGCAGGGGTCGAGGGAGCAGGTAGTTGAAGGTCTCAGGATTTTGTCAAGGCTCTCCTCTGTCATTGGATTAAAAGTTCCCCATCTGTCTTTGTCAGGAGGGGGCGAGTTTGTGCACTCCTGGTTAACTGATTTGGAGACTGGGTTGGATTGCCTGTAAATCCTGGCAGAGATTTTTAATTTTCTTGGCAAAGTATGCAGCAAAATCATTGCAGTTCAATTTAAAATGGGCAGGCTGGTTCTGTTGTTGGGGTTGCAGTAGGCTGTTTACTATGCTGAACAACTGCTTGGTTGAATTGGCAGCCTATGCAATGCATTGAGAGAAATATTGTTTTTTGGTTGCTCTTAAGGCTTGGCGGTACTTTCTCATGTGCTTTCTACAGTTTAGCCTGTCTTCATCCAGGTGAGATTTATGCCATCTCCTTTCCAGTTTCCGTCATCCAAAGTTCTGGAGAAAACCAAGGTGAGTGTTTGCAAGTGGGGCATAAGACCTTTTTTTAGTGGTGCCATTTTCTCTAAGGTCTTGGCTAGGTGTATATTCCAGATGTCAACCTGTTCCGACACGGTAGTTGTCTTTTCATCCACATGTGGATAGTCCAAGGCCTCTAGGAAATTCTCAGTGGTCAGCTTTTTTTTGTCTCTGATCTCCTTCCAAACTCTGGGAGGTGCCATATGTTTCAGGCGGTCACTTATGTAAAATTTAATTAGAAAATGGTCTGAACATAAGGGTGTTATTTCAGTACTGTTATCCCAGAATTCTGGAATGGGTCTCTGCCATATTTTTCATTCTTTAACTGCATATATTGGTACATGAGTATCTTGTCCCTCTGCTTAATGCAGAGAACAATTGCTTGTCATCAACACCTCTTGTATCAAAGCCATTCTTGTGTTTCCTCCATTACCACTATTCTCAGGTGTTTTTTTTTTGTTCTTCAAGCTTTTCACCAGTTGGATGGGAATGTCCCAGGTAATCACAACATATTCCATAATTCTTTTTGTGATCCAGTGCTTTTACAGTACAATGATATTGCAATATATATGTTTTCAATGGATGAGATATGCCACCTTATTGCCCTTTGTGTAGGGAAGTTTTCTCCCATTACAGCTTTGCAATCAGCTATGAAATGAGAGAGCTGGAAACAGTTATTCTTGCAGAATCCAAATAGTTCTGTTTTTCCAGTTTTTTTTTCTATGCTTGATGTGAATCATCTTGTCCATTATTCAGTATCTTGGTCTGCGGCTTTTAAGCTCTCATCCTTAGGTTTCAGTTCCACCTCCTTAATCATTCATGTGTCCGGTTTTGGCTGATTTATGACTGCTGGAGTAGTACTTGTATTTCACATTGTATTTGTGTACTTTCCATTTGTTTTTTCTTGTTTGCTGATTTAATTCTTTAAAGAATTTTTCTCTTGCTTTGCAAGTGCTGTTGCTTCCTTTCCTATGAGTATTGGTGGATTCTCATTCATTCTTTCTGATAGTCAAAATGCTTGTCCGTATTTTGGATGTTTTACTTTCATACTTCAACACTGTACTATATCTTTTCAGAAGCCTTCTGTGCTTTAGCAGCAGCAGCAGCCTTACAAGATGCCTCTGACCTGTCCTGCCCTTCTGAAAACAAGAAGTTGCATCCAGTGGCGTAGCGAGGGCGGCTGACACCCGGGGCGGGTCACTGCTGCGCACCCCCCCCCCCCCGGAGCGCATTATTACCACTGGCCCTCCATCCCACCGAGTGCACTTCGTCGCTGGGAGCTGCGTCGGCTCCGTTGGTTCCCTGCTCTCTCTGCCCCGGAACAGGAAGTAACCTGTTAGGGGCAGAGAGAGCAGGTAACCAGCGGCACCGACACCCCCCCCCCAGCGGCGTGCGCCCCACCGCCCCCCTTCCTACACCACTGGTTGCATCAACAGGGGCAGGACAGGTCAGAGGGGAAAGGCCTGGTGCAGGCTAGAGGCAGCCTGTGAATAATGCTGGCTCTACAGCACGGACTTCTGAAAAGGTACATTACCTGTATTGTACACCAGGCAGCGAGAGGGAGCTGCAGGGAGGGGAGGGTGAGGCATAGACACGGGGGGGGGGCCTTGGGGGCCTGGAACCTCCTTTGGGCTGAGGCCCCTGGACCCCCTCCTATGGGGAAGAGAGGCACAGATGCTAGATGGGGAAGGGAAATGCTGACGCTGGATGGGGAAGTCTAGGGGTGTGTACTAAAATCAACAAAATTTGCCTGTTGATCTTTTTATTCTTCTTTGAACTTGAATTTTAAAAGTACTGCCTGAGAATCCAGAAAATCTAAAAATCCAGACTGACCCAATCCCCGGGCAGTCCGGAATTTGAACTTGTACTGTATATCACTGTCGTTAGTGTTTAATTTTGATGAATTTTTCTCAAAGGATGGTTTTCTTTTCACATTTGTTAAGGCCAAAAGTTATCCTGAAGTAATCTCAAAAGGTGTTTAGTACTAGTGGATTCGCTGTAGTGTGAAGTACATAGTAATTGTCCTTGCTTCTAACTGGAATCTTTGGAGCAGGGCAGGATTAAGGCATAGGCACACTAATCGTGTGCCCAGGGCCCAAATGTTTAGAGGAGCCTTGTTAGATATTCTCAGAATTCAGCAACCTAGGATTGCCAACTCTCTGGAACTTTATCTTGGATTTTACAGATTTGTATATTAACTGTCTCAAAACCAGAAGGATGAATAGTGTCTGGATCTTTTTCAGAGTTTAGTTTTCCATAGCCTTCCAGTGCTAAGTTTGTGGTAGGTTCCAGTCATAGGAAAGAGAAAAATTAGAAGTGGGGGAGTTATTTTAGATCTAGTCCTTGGTGGCGTGCAGGGCATAGTATGAGAGGTAATAGTGTTGGGTCCATTGGAAAACAGCGATTATAACATGATCAAGTTTGAGCTACTATCTGAAATGAAGCTATAAAGGAAATCTACTGTGTCAGCAATTAACCTTTGAAAGGGCAACTACAATAAAGTTAGGAAAATGGTTAAAAAGAAGCTAAAAGGATTGGCTGCAAAGGTTAGGAAACTAAATCGGGCATGGACATTGTTTAAAAATGTCCTTATATCCAAGCACAAATTAATATGGAATGCAAAAAATGTAACCACAACAAATGCAAAAAATACTTTTGCCTATAAGATTAAGAAAGAGGACAGACACCATTGAATGAATTGCATTAATCAAATGAGCCTCAACAAGGAAAGTCACAGACCTCTACTATATATAACTCTAACTAGCCGTTAAGCCCGTTAAAACGGGCGAGTTTTTTTAATTTCACCTCCATGTGTAGCAAGTCTGCTCTGTCCCCTGTCCTCCCCCCATGTCCAGCAACTCTCCTCTGTCCTCTTCCCTCACCCCATGTCAAGCCACAGTCCTCTGTTCCCTGCCCTCCCAAAGAGACAGTGAGTGTGAGAGTGAGCAGCTAGTGTGTGTGTGCTTGGGTGTCTGTGTGTGTGTGTGTGTGTGAGTGAGTGAATGAGAGAGAGTGTGTGAGTGAGTGAGAGAGAGTGCTTGTGAGCTGTTAGTACTCCCTGTCTCAGTGGAGGTTCAGTGTCTCCTTGTAGTCAGCTGTTGGAGCTGTGTGGCAGTGGAGGTTCAGTGTCTCCTTGTAGTCAGCTGTTGGAGCTGTGTGGCAGTGGAGGTTCAGTGTCTCCTTGTAGTCAGTTGTTGGAGCTGTGTGGCAGTGGAGGTTCAGTGTCTCCTGTGTGGCAGTGGAGGTTCAGTGTCTCCTTGTAGTCAGTTGTTGGAGCTGTGTGGCAGTGGAGGTTCAGTGTCTCCTTGTAGTCAGTTGTTGGAGCTGTGTGGCAGTGGAGGTTCAGTGTCTCCTTGTAGTCAGTTGTTGGAGCTGTGTGGCAGTGGAGGTTCAGTGTCTCCTTGTAGTCAGTTGTTGGAGCTGTGTGGCAGTGGAGGTTCAGTGTCTCCTTGTAGTCAGTTGTTGGAGCTGTGTGGCAGTGGAGGTTCAGTGTCTCCTTGTAGGCAGTTGTTTGAGCAGTTTGAAACGCAGGCTCATTTTTCAGTCGTGTGCCGGTCTCCCTCCCCCCTTCCCCCCTCCCCGCATACATGTTGTTGTTCCGCCCCTTCTGCTGACTCCTGCTGTTCAGTGAGCCAAAGGGGCAGGACAGCTATGGCTTTGCTTCATGCTGCAAAGCAGGACTTGTGTGTGTGTGTGTGTGTGCTGTGAGTGAATACATCTGTTTACCTTTTTCTGTTGGCCCCAGAACGTTTTTTGATCCCTGCTTGGTTTCTGCTGTGGTTTTTTTTAGTTGCCTTGGCCACTTCGTCGTTCCTGCTGTGCCCTTGTACATGGTGGTTCTCTTCTCCATCCTCCCTCCCTCCCTCCCTCCCTCCCCCATTGATGTCCACGCCCCCTCCTTCCCTCCCTATTGGCTGCATTACGTCCTCCTTCAATTTCCACGCCCCCTCCCCTCCATATTGGCTGCATTACGTCCTCCTCCGATTTCCACGCCCCCTCCCCTCCCTATTGGCTGCATTACGTCCTCCTCCGATTTCCACGCCCCCTCCCCTCCCTATTGGCTGCATTACGTCCTCCTCCGATTTCCACGCCCCCTCCCCTCCCTATTGGCTGCATTACGTCCTCCAATTTCCACGCCCCCTCCTTCCCTCCTTATTGGCTGCATTACGTCCTCCTTCGTTTTCCACGCCCCCTCCCCTCCTTATTGGCTGCATTACGTCCTCCTTCGTTTTCCACGCCCCCTCCCCTCCCTATTGGCTGCATTACATCCTCCTTCGTTTTCCACGCCCCCTCCCCTCCCTATTGGCTGCATTATGTCCTCCTCCGATTTCCACGCCCCCCTCCTCCCCTCCCTATTGGCTGCATTACGTCCTCCTCCAATTTCCACGCCCCCTCCTTCCCTCCCTATTGGCTGCATTACATCCTCCTTCATTTCCACGCCCCCTCCTTCCCTCCCTATTGGCTGCATTACATCCTCCTTCATTTCCACGCCCCTCCCCTCCCTATTGGCTGCATTATGTCCTCCTCCGATTTCCACGCCCCCTCCTTCCCTCCCTATTGGCTGCATTACGTCCTCTTCCGTTTTCCACGCCCCTCCCCTCCCTATTGGCTGCATTACGTCCTCCTCCAATTTCCACGCCCCCTCCTTCCCTCCCTATTGGCTGCATTATGTCCTCTTCCGTTTTCCACGCCCCTCCCCTCCCTATTGGCTGCATTACGTCCTCCTCCAATTTCCACGCCCCCTCCTTCCCTCCCTATTGGCTGCATTACGTTCGGTACAGGAGCTGCTGGTGGAGGCGGGGTTTGGAGTGTTGCTCCTTGAATGTTCGGTCTCTACTGCGCATTTGCGGTGAGTACGGTCACTCGCAATTTATATGTTTGATGGGCTTCTCTCATTGGCTCAGTGTGATAGACTGCAAGAACAATAGTGGGAAATAACTCCTTAACAAGGAGAAAAAAACCATGACAGAAAAAAAAGCAGTCTCTTGTAGCTAACAAACCTACTCATATTCAGAATTGTTTTATAACATCTGCTTGTTTTAGTCTTCTACTATGATACTCAAGGTCTTTATGTAACACTAAGTGTCTATTTTCTAATCTACCAACAAGAATGATACATTGTAAGCCACATTGAGCCTGCAAAAAGGTGGGAAAATGTGGGATACAAATGCAATAAATAAATAATTCAAATAGAAATATCCTCTTTACTTAATCTTATTGCCAAAAAATAGTTCCATCGGAAGAATAATCTGAATCATAGTTACCTCCGTGTCAGACCAGTGTTTTCCAAGTCGCGTCCTGGAGTACCCCTTGCCAGTCAGGATTTCAGGATATCTACAATGAATATACGTTGAACTGGATTTGCATACACTGCTTCCATTATATACAAATCTCTCATGCATATTCATTGTGGATATCCTGAAAACCTTACTGGCAAGGGACACTTAAGACTGGACTTGGGAAACACTGTTGTAGACCAGTGATGTAGCTATGGGGGGCCACTGGAGTCTGGGCCCCCCAAATTGTGGAGTGGAGGAGTGGCCTAGTGGTTAGGGTGGTGGACATTGGTCCTGAGGAACTGAGTTCAATTCCCACTTCAGGCACAGGCAGCTCCTTGTGACTCTGGGCAAGTCACTTAACCCTCCATTGCCCCAGTTACAAATAAGTACCTGTATACAATATGTAAGCTGCATTGAGCCTGCCATGAGTGGGAAAGCGCGGGGTACAAATGTAACAAAATTGGCTCTGGGGCCCCCGGATGGCTGGCGGGGGTTCCCAGCCCCCAGCAGCTGAAGTGTTTTATCTGTTCCGCGCTGGTTTCACACTTGCCTCCTCTCCTGTTTCCAGTTGTGCCATGCATTCTCTCATTTTTGAAACTATGCATGCTCTCGTTTTTGAAACTGAACATGCTTGCGCATGCTCAGTTTCATTAAAATGAGCATGCAGTGCATAGCGCGCTGAAAACAGGAGAGGAAGCAAGTGCGAGACCAGCACAGGACAGATAAAATGCTTCAGCTGGCGTGGGTTGGGGACCCCCACCAGCAAAGGTACCTTGCGGGGTGGGGTGGGGGTTGGGAGGGGCGACGGCTGGGGATGTGGCCTAAAATGTGCCCCCCCACCTTGGGCTATGGACCCCCCTCCCGCCGAGGTCTGGCTACGCCCCTGTTGTAGACAATATGCTAAAATCTGCCCAGTGTGCAGTGGTGACCAAAAAAGTAAACAGGATGCTAGGAATTATTAGGAAATGGTTGGTAAATAAGACGGAGAGTACTATAATGCCTCTGTATCGCTCCATGGTGCAACCTCATCTGGAATATTGCATTCAGTTCTGGTCACCTTATATCAAAAAAGATATAGCAGATTTACTACTACTACTACTTAACATTTCTAAAGCGCTACTAGGGTTACGCAGCGCTGTACAATTTAACATGGAAGGACAGTCCCTGCTCAAGGCGCTTACAATCTAAAAGACAGGTGTACAATCTAAAGACAAGTGTAGAGTCCGTCTGATAGGGAATACTATGTTTCACGAAAGGTTAGGTGCCGAAAGCAGCATTGAAGAGGTGAGTTTTAAGCAGAGATTTGAAAATGGGAAGGGAGGGGGCTTGGCGTAGGGGTTGAGGAAGATTGTTCCAGGCAAAGGGTGAGGCAAGGCAGAATGAGTGGAGCCTGGAGTTGGCAGTGGTGGAGAAGGGAACTGAAAGGAGGGATTTGTCCTGTGAGCGGAGGTTACGGGCGGGAACATAGGGGGAGATGAGGGTAGAGAGGTAGTGAGGAGCCGCAGACCGGGTGCATTTGTAGGTAAGGAGGAGAATCTTGAATTGTATGCGGTATCTGATCGGAAGCCAGTGAAGTGACTTGAGGAGAGGGGTGATGTGAGTATATCGGTTCTGGCGGAATATAAGACGTGCGGCAGCGTTCTGAACGGATTGAAGGGGGGATAGATGGATAAGTGGGAGGCCGGTGAGGAGTAAGTTGCAGTAGTCAAGGCGAGAGGTAATGAGAGTGTGGACGAGAGTTTGTGTGGTGTGCTCAGATAGGAAAGGGCGAATTTTGCTGATGTTGAAGAGGAAGAAGCGACAGGTCTTGGCAGTCTGTTGGATATGCGCAGAGAAGGAGAGGGAGGAGTCGAAGATGACTCCGAGGTTGCGGGCAGATGGGACGGGGAGGATGAGGGTGTTATCAACTGAGATGGAGAGTGGAGGAAGAGGAGAGGTGGGTTTAGGTGGAAAGACAAGGAGCTCGGTTTTGGACATGTTCAGCTTCAGGTGGCTGCTGGACATCCAGGCAGCAATGTCGGATAAGCAGGCCGATACCTTGGCCTGGGTCTCCGCGGTGATGTCTGGTGTGGAGAGATATAGCTGGGTGTCATCAGCATAAAGATGGTACTGAAAACCATGAGATGAGATCAGTGAGCCTAGGGAGGAGGTGTAGATTGAGAAGAGAAGGGGTCCAAGGACAGATCCCTGGGGAACTCCAACAGATAGCGGGATGGGAGTGGAGGAAGATCCATGAGAGTGAAGGTGCGGTGGGAGAGAGAGGAGGAGAACCAGGAGAGGTCAGAACCTTGGAACCCAAAAGAGGACAATGTGGCAAGAAGTAAATCATGATTGACAGTGTCAAACGCAGCGGATAGGTCGAGGAGGATGAGGATGGAATAGTGGCCTCTGGATTTGGCGAGGAGCAGGTCGTTGCAGACTTTAGAGAGTGCTGTTTCTGTCTAGTGTAGAGGGCGAAAGCCGGATTGAAGTGGATGTAGGATGGCATGAGAGGAGAGAAAATCAAGGCAGCGACTGTGAACGGCGCGTTCAAGTATTTTGGAGAGGAAGGGGAGGAGGGAGATGGGGCGGTAATTGGAGGGGCAGGTAGGGTCAAGTGATGGTTTTTTTAGAAGAGGTGTGACTACGTCGTGCTTGAAGGTGTCAGGGACAGTTGCAGTGGAGAGCGAAAGGTTAAGGATGCGACAGATGGAGGGGGTGACAGTATGGGAGATGGTGTTAAGTAGGTTGGTGGGGATGGGATCTGAGGAACAGGTGGTGCATTTCGAGGAGGAAAGAAGGCGGGAGGTTTCATCCTCGGTGATCTCAGGAAAGGAGGAGAAAGAGGCCATGGTTGCTTGGTTGTTGGATAGGGCTACAGGCTGAAGAGGAGGTGGCATGGTAGTGAACTCAAGGTTGATCTTTTGTACCTTGTCGCGGAAGTAGTCAGCCAGTGATTGAGGAGAGAGTGAAGGGGGAGTGGGAGCGGGGGGGCACTTTGAGGAGGGAGTTAAGGGTGGTGAAGAGACAACGAGGGTTGGAGCTGAGAGAATTGGTCAGTTGGGTGTAATAGTCCTGTTTTGCAAGGAATTGGGAGGAATGGAAGGAGGATAGCATGAATTTGTAGTGAAGGAAGTCTGAATGGATACGAGATTTCCTCCAGAGGCGTTCAGCGGATCGTGTGCAGGAGCGAAGGTAGCGGATGCAAGGGGTCAGCCAAGGCTGGGGACTAGTACGCTTTGTGGGATGGGAGGTGGATGGAGCGAGGGTGTCCAAAGCAGAGGAGAGAGCGGCATTGTAAGCGGAGACCGCTTTGTCTACAGTCTCGGAGGACATGATGGAGGGGAGGAGATTAGAGATACTAGAGGATAGAATGGGGGGGTCAATAGCCTGGAGATTCCTGGAGGTGGTGGTTGAAGTTGGACGGGGCAGGGGAGGGGGTGAAGAAGTGTGAATGTGATCAGGTGATGATCGGAGAGAGGGAGAGCAGAAGCGTGGAAATTGGAGGGTGAGCCGGAGGAGATTTACAGAAGTTCAAAGAAGAGCAACCAAAATGATAAAGGGGATGGAAATCCTCTCATATGAGGAAAAGCTAAAGTGGTTAGGGCTCTTCAGCTGGAAAAGAGACGGCTGAGGAGAGATATGATTGAGGTCTACAAAATCCTGAGTGGTGTAGAATAAGTACAAGTGAATCGCTTTTTCTTTCAAAAAGTACAAAGGCTAGGGGACACTCAATGAAATTATCTGGAAATAAAAGAAATAGGAGGAAATATTTTTTCACTCAGCGAATAGTTAAGCTCTAGAACTCTTCCCAGAGGATGTAGTAACAGCGGTTAGCATATGTGGATTTTAAAAAGTTCCTGGAGGAAAAGTCCACAGTCTGCTATTGAGACAGACATGGGGAAGCCACCCTGGGATTGGTAGCATGGAATGGTGCTACTATTTGAGTTTCTGCTGGGTACTTGTGACCTAGATTGGCCACTGTTGGAAACAGGATATTGCTCACTAACTGACATAATGAGAGGGGGATTTACTATAAACATCCCATTAAGATGTAAATAAACAAACATTAAAAAAAAAAAAGCAGCACCATTCCTGTTCTAACTTCTGTCTAAGGGGGTCACTTCCTAAAGCTTAGCTCGAGTTATCTGCAGCAGGACCCATAGCTTTAATTAATGACCCCCTAAAACAATTTTTTTCTCATGACTCTTAAGAAAACCTACCGTATTTTTCGGACTATAAGACGCACCGGACCATAAGACGCACCTAGGTTTTAGAGGAGGGAAATAGGAAAAAAAAATTTTCCTTTTTCCCTCCTCTAAAACCTAGGTGCTCCGGTGCGTCTTGTCCGAGTTTTGGATCGCCCTCCCCTACTTACGTGACGCGATGTTCCCTGGTGGTCTAGTGACGTCGGGGCAGGAAAGAGCCCCCTCTTTCCTGCCCAGCGCGCTGCTCTCCATGCTCCTGACTGCTTCCTGACGGTCTCGGCGAGATTCAAAATGGCCGCCGAGACCGTCAGGAAGCAGTCAGGAGCACGGAGAGCAGCGCGCTGGGCAGGAAAGAGGGGGCTCTTTCCTGCCCCGACGTCACTAGACCACCAGGGAACATCGCGTCACGTAAGTAGGGGAGGGCGATCCAAAACTCGCTACCTTCGGACTATAAGACGCACCCCCCATTTTCCTCCCAAATTTTGGGGGAAAAAAGTGCGTCTTATAGTCCGAAAAATACGGTAATTGAGATGATATAATATATTTACAAGGGTACTTGAGGGAAAAGAAAAAGCTCTCAGAGCAAGCACCCAAGGTTTCAAGCTCAAAAAGACTTTATGCCTCAGCTGTGTTGCTCTAGAGATATCTGGGAAAACATTTTATCTTCTCTCCACAGAATTTCTCATCTTTCTTAAGAAAATAGCTTTCTAACACAAGTAATTACCTTTGGTGAGGACAGTTAGGTTTACTAGATTTTTGTTGTCCTCTTTATCAGGTCCCTATTTTTTTTGTTTGGAACTTGTTGCTGTTGGAACTCAGGGCAAGTAGTGGTTTTGAATGTATTTCAAAGGTTGCTTAAGACTTCTTTTTTTACGATTATTTTTTTACTATTTTTTAAAATTTGTAGTAGGTTTTTTTTTTTTTTTTACTTGAGTTGTCTAACTCTGTTTTTAACTATAGTGTGGTATTGTTGTATTGAATTGTTGTGTTTATTCTTTTATTTTGTAACCCGTGTTGAACTGTATTGGTATTTGTGGTCTGTAAGTTCTGTATAAAATAATTGGACAAGAGCAGATGTGGTCCCTCTTCACAAAAGTGGTAACAGAGAAAAAGCTGGAAACTACAGGCTGGTAAGCCTCACTTCGGTTATTGGAAAAGTAATGGAAACAATGCTGAAGGAAAGGATAGTGAATTTCCTGGAATCCAATAAGTTGCAAGAACCCGAGACAACATGGTTTTACCAATGGTAAATCGTGCCAAACGAATCTCATTGAACTCATTGACTGGGTGACCAGAGAACTGAATCAAGGACGAGTGATAGATGTAATCTACTTAGATTTCAGCAAAGCCTTTGACACGGTTCCTCATAGGAGGCTCGTGAATAAACTTGACAGGCTGAAGATAGGACCCAGCATGGTGAACTGGTTGATGGACAGATGCCAGAGGGTGGTGGTTAATGAAATTCACTCGGAGGAGGGAAAGGTGCGTAGTGGAGTGCCTCAGGGATCGGTGCTGGGGCCAATTCTGTTCAGTATATTTGTGAGTGACATTGCCGAAGGGTTTGAAGGTATAGCTTGCCTCTTTATGGATGATACCAAGGTTTGTAACTGAGTAGACACCCTGGAGGGAGTGGAAAACATGAAAAGGGATCTGCAGAAGCTAGAAGAATGGGCTAATGTTCGGCAATTAAAATTCAATGCAAAGAAGTGCAAAGTGATGCACTTAGGGAGTAGAAATCCACAGGAGACGTATGTGTTAGGCGTTGAGAGTCTGATATACACAGATAAGGAGAGGGATCTTGGAGTGATAGTATCTGAGGATCTGAAGGTGACGAAACAATGTGACGAGGCGATGGCCGCACCCAGAAGGATGCCGGACTGTATAGAGGTGTGACCAGTAGAAGAAAGGAGGTGTTGATGCTCCTGTACAAGTTGTTGGTGAGGCCACACCCTGGAGTATTGTTACGTTTTGGAGGCTGTATCTTGCTAAGCATGTAAAAAGAATTGAAGCGGTGCAAAGAAAAGCTACAAAAACGGTATAGGATTTGTTTTACAAGACATACGAGGAAAGTCTTACTGACCTGAACTTGTATACCCTGGAGGAAAGGAGAAACAGGGGTGATAAGATACAGATGTTCAAATATTTGAAAGGTATTGATCCATATACAAACCTTTTCCAGAGATGAGAAGGCGGTAGAACTAGAGAATATGAATTGAGGTTGAAGGGGGGCAGACTCAGGAAAATTGTCAGGAAGTATTTTTTTCAAGGCGAGCATGGTGGATACTTGGAATACCCTCTCGCGGGAGGTGGTGGAGATGAAAACGGTAATAGAATTCAAAAATGCGTGGCATAAGCACAAAGGAATCCTGTTCAGAAGGAATGGCTCCATAGAAGCTTAGCGGAGATTGGGTGGCAATGCTGGTAATTGGGAAGCAAAGCTAGTGCTGGGCAGACTTCTATTGTCTGTGGCCTAAAAATGGCAAGGACTAATCAAGGTCAGGTATACATATAAAGTAGATAACACAATGAGTTTATCTTGTTGGGCAGACTGGATGGGACCGTACAGGTCTTTATCTGTCGTCATCTACTATGTTACTATGCTAACAAATGTAACCAAAAGAGTGGACCTACTAGTAGTAATATCCTGCATATTTTCCAGTAAAGCTGTTGCTTTTTTTTTTTTTTAAATTATTTAATAGTATGGTTTTCCATCTCTTGGGAACAGGATTTAAACCACCTAATGATTTCACATAGGTCCCCCAAATAGTACTGAGATGGAAATGACATTTTTGGTCACTACTGAACTGACTTAAACTGATGAACGAAAGTAAGACTTGTAACCCTGTGTCAGTCCCCTGAGCTATCCAGTTCCCTTAACTTTATTCATTTAAAATCCCTAAGCCACTGCTTGCGTT
Organism: Microcaecilia unicolor; assembly: GCF_901765095.1. Classification (NCBI taxonomy): domain Eukaryota; kingdom Metazoa; phylum Chordata; class Amphibia; order Gymnophiona; family Siphonopidae; genus Microcaecilia; species Microcaecilia unicolor. Next base: position 267,405,929 of record NC_044034.1, on the reverse strand, counting down.
ATTTATTAGTGCTTTAGTCAATATCTGTTACTATTGCATTTACCATTAATGTTGGAGGGAAGCGTGACAACAGATTAGATATTTGTGGAGTTGTCAGGATGGCAGTTTAATTAGATACTGGTAAAATATGATTTCACTAGCTATGTGTAATTACTTTTACTACTAATACAGAGTGTCCTACAGTCCCTTGGATAAAAGTAAAAGCTAAAATTTTTATTATATCAAACTCTGTGCTTTACAAATTTCCTTTATTTGTGGTGAAGCTTGCTCATCTGTTTCCTGTAACTATTATATTTGGCAGACAGTAAGCCTCATTGTCAGCAAATGTCTGCTCCCTTCCTCTATAAAAACACCATTAGTCCCGACAGCCCCCTCCCCCTCATCATACTCGACTGCTAAATCTTTACTTAGTCTTACAGCTTGAATAGAAAGTCTGACCTGCGACTCCAGGAAGGCTTAAGTGCTTTAAACCTGTGCAAGTTGTGCAATTCTAGAGAAGGATGCAGACGACAAGCATTTCATTCAAGTTCATACAGATTTGATCAACTGAATCATGTAATGGAAATTGTAGGTTACAATTAAGACTAGTGTGTCTTTTTTGTTTTGTCCCCCCCCCCCCCCCCATATATCATGCTATATTGTTAGGTTATTATTTTCTTTGGTACGGTGACAAAAAAAATTCAGCAGAATTGTAAGCGGTCATTTTATAATAGCCTATCTTCCTTTTAGAAACTTAAAAAGATATAGACAGAAAAGGATCATTTAATCCACTCATTCTTTCTATTTGTGCCAGCCTGTGCTATTGCGATATTTATCTGTGGCTGTTTTGTTCCCTGAACCACTAATTTTCTTTTGTCTGACCCACTAATGTTTGAATTCTTCCTTAGCATTTCTGCTTCCCAGTCTCCAGAGGGGGGAAGGTGTTTTGGGGCTTGAAGATCAACAAACTCGTTATGATAGCTTTTGGCAGTTTTCTCTCTCCTGGTCTATTAAGGAAAACCTGATTTGCTTGAATCCTATATACAAGACCATAAAGAAGAAATTTGTCCTTCAAAATTCCCATTAACTAGTTTAAAATTTGTAAATATCATCATATTAGGCAACTTCATATCACGAATTCCACTTTAAGCATTACTTTTTGAATAGTGGAGCTTTTTTAATCAAGTCTGTAAAGTAGTGAGCATTGAAGTTTTTTGTATGGGCACAATGCTGGTCAACTTACATTATGCTAAATAGTTGAGGTGGAGAATCTTTTTATTTATTTATTATTATTATTTTTTTTACAAAGCACAAATTTACAGAAAACCATCCATTCCTTGTTGTCTGGAGCTATACCATCCTGAACAAATTGGTATTATCCCCTCCTGCCAGTAGATGGAGGTAGAAAAACTGATCTATTCCAGTGAAGTCACTGGTGTAGGGGGCTGGTATTCAGTGAAAAACTCCTGTATTTTCTCTACTCCTAGCAGAGGTTCAGGCTGGTGTTTCTGGTGCTTGGCCTAGTTCCCCACTCAGGTTCTACTACTCTGTGCGACCTTGGCCTAACAGCTGCTCCCAGGTCACTGGTAGCAGGGACTGGGCCTGGTAGAGCACGGAGTATAGCTGTGCTGCCTCCAGCCGTGCATTTTAGCACTAGTAGTTCCATGGGTCCCTGCCAGAGAGATGAAGGTCCCCATCCTCCCTCATTGCTTACACCCTGTTAGTGTGTTCTTCCCCTGGGCTCCCCTGTAGCTCCCAGGCAGTACAAAAAAGCAGCCTTGTTGTAAATAAATAAATAGAAGAGGGAGAGCACATCCATGCCAGAGGGATGAGGGTCCCCATCCCCCCCATTGCTCATACACCCTGTTAGTGTGTTCTTCCTCTGGGCTCCCCTGTAGCTCCCAGGCAGTACAAAAAAAGCAGACCCTTTAAAAATAAATAAAAGGGGGGGGGGAGGGGATAGCACACCAACAGTGAGTAGGGAGAGGCAAGAACTGGCAGCTGAGCACAGCTGCTGGCTCTGTGTCCTTCCAGTGATGGAATGTTTATGACTGGAAACAGTCCTGGGGGGGGGGGGGAGGGGGGGCGCTGCCTGAACTGCCATACAGGTTCTCTGCATGGAGGCATCTGGACCATATGTCTTCGGTGGCCATTTTGGAAACTGCTGTTTATTCTCCTGCTAGTCTCCATACAGCAGGAGACCTCACAGCCCCCACAGGGACGAGGGGTTTTTCTTCCACCCATCCTGGGTCCAGCGGTGGGGTGGGGGGGGGGGGAGATGCTGAAGGAGGCTGCTAACCCTTTTCGGCTCCAGAGCTTAACTCAAATGTTTAAGCAAGCATTGCAGGTGGAGGCTAATCCCTCATTCAATGGAGGGGTTCCTAGGGGCCTAGAGGGCCCTTTGTGGGGCCCCACTGTGGAGGTCAAACATCACAGAGGGGTCTGAAGCTCCAGGTGGCTCGAGGTGGTCTCTGTAGGATCTGGAGGGTCTCTTTGACCCTCAGTTCCCCTCATATTTGGATTCTGAGTAGGATTCTCTCCCTAGGGAGGTTGAGGAAGGGTGGTCTCATGTGACCTTGGTTGAACCAAGAAGGAGGATCTCCTGCCAGATTAAATTGCTTTGGATATTGGTCCTTAGATTTTTAATCTAGATTTGATATAACCAGAGGGAGCATAAAGCACTGATTCAGGAAGTCTGTTTATGCAAAGAGTGAGTACAACAGAGTTGAAAGAGAAAACAGGAATTCACAAAGGAGGAAGAATGGCATAAAATCAGAAAACTTGTCAGATGAATGAATAAGGGAGTGGGAGAGTAAAGGGAGAGATGAGCTGCTTTATTTTTCTTTATTTGCCCAATAAAATATATTTTTTATGGTTTTGGAGTGAACTTCTCACTTGTGTAGATTAATAACATGGGAAGAAAGGGTGAGAGATTGAATGTCCATCAAACTAGTGTCTTGAAAAGTGATATCCTCCCCCTCCCCTGTCTCTCAGGACTTTAAAGGAGGTAAGGATAGGCCCATCCCTTCACAATCTGTAGTTCTCGGAGCTGCAACACATGTACTGGCTGCATTTTATACTTTTGTCACCAATGTGCTGTCTCCATCCATGTAGTAATTCTTAACATGGCCACCGACTAGAATGAGCTCCAGGGAATGTCACATGGTCAGGGACAACCGCAATGAGTAAGAGCCGGATTCAGGAAGGAAGGGACCGGCCATGGGAGCTCCCTATCGTGCAAGTGAAGAATGGAGGGTTGCGCGGATGTTCCTATCTGGCGCAAGGGGATGGGACGGAACACGATAGGGCCTGGCAAGGCCACCCTGCAATCCACTCACCTCGCATCCCGATAGCCACAAGGTCAAGGAGCAGAGAAGCTGAAACTCTCCTGCAATAACCCCCATAGAGTATTTGATGACTCCTGGTGCACTGAAATGGGTCAAACCGCTGCTGGTCCCGAAGTGGCAAACCAGCTGCATCCCCAGAACTGAACCAAATTGCCATGGGCTCTAGACACACCAGAGAGGGAAGGGGGGGGGGGGCTGTGAAATGGGTCAGACTGCTGCTGGTACCCAAAGTGTCACACACAGCAGCGTCCTCAGAACTGACCCAATCCCTGCATGCATGAGATGAAGCGGGGGAGGGGGGCTATGGCTTTGCGCTACTCCCTTGGGAGCATGGCCAGATGAGACCACACCAGAGCTCAGAATCCGACTGGCACCCTAACACCAATATGTGGAATGAATAAAGGAGACCACGCTGCCTACTAGCACAGCACCAAACTGCTGAAGGCGGTGCTAACCACCCATACCTGCTGGGGAGCGAGAGGAGGCAGGGCGGAGAGCTGGGATTGCAGCTAGCAGAGAACCAGGGAGAGAGCAGGGACAAGAGGACAAAGAAAAACAAACCTTATAAAGCACATTAGCTAGACTAGGATAATCCAGAACAGACTCTGTAGCAATAAGAGACACACACAAAAAAATCAGCTTTGGATTTAATAGAAATAACTAAGAAATCTGAAAATCAACAGTAACAAACAATAAGAAATCACAAAATTCAGGAAAAAGTAGTTAAACTAAAGAACAACAGAACAAAGAAAACCCCCCAAATCTATAATGGCATCATTCAAAATACTAACAGTACTGTTAATTCTCCTACTTACTATCAAAACCCATGTCTGTCTCCATGGAGGCAAACAAGCAATACATATAATCACTCACACCAGAAAGCACGTGAGAAACCTCAGAGGAGAAGAAAAACACACAAATAACAGTTCTTTCAACCCAATCGGAGGAAACAACCTACCAGAAAAACAATATAGCAGAAAATACAGGAACAAGCACAAAAGTTGCAATAAAAAACAACTAATTCAAATAACATTAAATACCACACACAAGAAAAGCTACCTGACCATCCCTATAGGTTACATAACACAAGATCAGTGTTAAACAAAGTACAAATCAGAGGCTGGATCTAAGGAGAAAAATTAGGACTAATGTTAATAATAGAAACATAGATCCACTCAAAAGAAGACCCATAGATCCACTCAAAAGAAGACCCAATCCTAGGTGAGCTATGTCCTACAGGCTACAAATTATCACATTGGATCAGAGAAAAGAAAAAAGGGACAGGAATAGCAGTGAAATAAAAATTCTCTTTCAAAACGAAGACCGTTTTGGAATGCATAGCTTCCCAGCTGGAAATAACCACTTGTAAAATGACAGATGAATGACTAATGGGCGAACTATGCCTTATCCTATTTTATAGACCACCAGCCAATTTGGAAGGAGTTACAACTGGACTTGCAATTATATCAAACACCTGCATGACATGCTCAAACGCCATACTTTTAGGAGACATCAACCTACACCTGGATGAAATAGAAGACAAAAATACCAGAGAATGCAAGGAAATACTAAAAATTTGGAACTTCCCACATCTAACTGTAACCAAGACTCATGAAAAAGGACATGCACTCTACCTACTAGCCTACAGACTCACCACTAATCAAGAATTACGAATAGAAAACTACAAATGAGAGACAAAACTATGGTCCGATCATCACAGACTGCATCTAACTCTCAATTGGAAAGAAATCTCATACCAAACCAAAAGAACACCAACCCTGTATAAAATTAGAGGCAAGATTGACAGCAAAGAGTTTGAGAAAAGAATCCTCAACAACACTAACAACCTAATACCCAAAACCACAGAATTTCTCAATACCTGGGAAGAACAATACAAATTCATACTGGACGAAATTGCCCCAGTAATGAAGAAAAACAAATGCAGAACCAAATCATCCCCATTGTTCAATGACTATGAAAACAAGAAAGGAGATGGAGAAAGCACAGAACCGATGAGAACAAGCTGGAATGGAAAAAAGGAATAAACTATAAGATAAGCATAAGACATGCAAAATGGAACCGCTACAAAGAACAAGTAGGAAATGACTACAGAAACACTTAAGCTTTATGGACTAGTACGCAACCTACTTGACACAAAGCCTGGTAGCATCACAGAAAGAAATATCCCCATCTGCCCAAGACCTAGCAAAGTACTTTGAGAAGATTGCAGACCTAAAGGAGGGGCTAACAAATGATCACAGATACCTATACACATACATAGAGGAAATAGAAATGAAATAAGAAGGCATCATCACAGACTGACTCTGGATATCATTCAATCCTCCCACACTTTTGACACCATTAATCAAACTGTAAAAAAAAAAAAAATCCTCCAGAGCATTCTATTGGCTAGACAAATGCCTCAACTACCAAATGAACAATGCCCGAGAACATTTCATAGAACAAATTCAATCACATACAGTGTACATGCTATGAAAAGGTATATTTCCAAAAGAAAAGGGCAGAATAGTTTTTACACCGATCCCAAAGAACACACACGAGCAAAAGCGAGATCTCCAACCATAGACGAGTGGCCTCCACACCTCTGATGATTAAGGTCATGGAAGGCCTAGTAGTCAAACAGCTCATGGAACACCTCAACAATTTCTCCATACTTCATGACCCACAATCGGGATTCCAGCCACAACAGAGCACAGAAATAGTACTACTAACATTATTAGCCAACTTCAAAAGGGAAATCAACAAAAGCAAGAAAATTGTACTCCTCCAATTTGACATGGTTGATCACCAGATCCTGGTAAGACAAATGGACAAAATCGGCATTGGTGGAGAAGTACCAGAGTGCTTTAAGGGATTTCTAACATCCAGATCATGCCAAGTAAAGATGGGTAACACATTCTCCCCCAAATGGATGGCAAAATATGGAGCCCCACAACGATCACCAATATCACCCTTACTTTTCAACATAATCATGGTCCTCTTATCCAACATACTAGCAAGATATGGATTCAACCCATTCATCTATGCAGATGATGTATCAATCTACATACCTTTCGACAAAGTCATGACAGAAATGGCAACCAAGATAACCCAAGGAGTAAATGTCCTAGAATCCTGGGCAACTGCAGTCAAATTAAAACTAAACAGCGAAAAACACACAATTCTTAATTCTCACATCCACTCTGAATGTGGATATACTCACCCGATAGCAGACAGCCTGAAAGTAAAGTACTAAGGATTACAGTAGACAAAAATATGTCATTCAAACAACATGTCGTAACAAAAATGTTACAAACAAAGTGGAAACTAAGGCACATAAGAGGATACTTTCCAAGAACAGTCTTCCATATGCTAGTGCAAACACTAACCTTAGCACACCTAGATTACTCTAATGGGATATATACAGGATGTAAAGCGCAAGTCCTAAGAAAATTACAAACGGCACAAAGCTCCGCAATAAGTCTGATTCATGGAAAAAGACTTGACAGAGCCACACCACAAGGCCATACACTGGCTCCCAGTCAAAGGAAGAATATCCTTCAAGCTATGTATGCTAGCATACAAAATCATATTCATTCTAGTGCCAAATTACATGGCAGACATAATAACTTTACTGATACAAAACGTAAGCACAGATTCGAGAAATTACCTCACACTGCGCTTCCCCAGTTGCAAATGACTAAGATACATGTCAGCTTACTTATCAAGATTCACATATCTATGCACTAAGAACTGGAACGCACTACCAAAACCCTTAAACATGAATTGCTACTTGATCTTTTGAAAACAACTTAAAGCGTTCTTCTTCAAGAAGTTCTTCTATGAAGAAATACAGGGACAAACTAAAAATGTCAATCAGATAGCCAGTTGTTAATGATTATTGCCACTAAAATGTACACATACCTTCGTTCATGCCACTAACACAGATCATTCCTTCAGACGTAACCATATTTTGTTTGTAAGCCGCATTGAAACAATGTAAATTGGAAAATGTGGGATATAAATGCTGTAATAAATAAAAGTTAAATAAGCATTCATCTTGAGGGTGCCCTTTTTGTTATGATGCTAGGGGAGGCAATAATCCTAAAAAAGCTAGAGTGATTTCAGCTTTTCCACCTGCTTGTCCTGAAGTTGCATAAAAACCTAAATAATTTAAAACAGTTAATGAGCTTTACATTAGTTGATGTCTGGAAGTACCTGCAAACATCTTGGACCCTCCTGTGCTGTGAGAACATTTGGTAAGGGTGTTGGTTTTCCCATTTCCCGGCTGCCCAGATTAGCCTCCCTGCTCTCTTGAAACACTGCTGACTCTGCCCTTGGTGACATCGCTGAGGTGTGCAGATTGAAAAGATGTAGTGGGGACACTGGGGTGCATGCACCAACTGTGTCACATCAACAAAGGAACAACACAAAGGAGCGCACTGCTCCTTGAGTGCGCCTTTGGGAGGACTTGGGGCAGCTAGGGTGGGAGTATAATGGTTGTTTTTATTTTAATGGTTTCTGTTGATATTATAATAGGGAGGGGGAGGTATGGGAGATTGTCTGTTGCTAGCTGCAAAAGATCACTTTCTGGTCCCATATATGTTTTACAAGTAGTTCCTCTAATGAACTGGAAAGATGATAGTGAGTATTTAAGAGTGGGTTTGATTAACACTGTATCTGTATGTAACAAGACCAACTTATTATTTTGAGTTTGGAACACAGATTGGATGTTGTGTGTCAGAATCATGGTTGTTGCAGACAGAGATATTAATTGTTAAACAGTGTTGCCTTCCAGATTATTCCTGGAAATGGTCCTATAGAAAGTATAAGAGGGGAGCAGGGGTACTTTTTATTTATGCTGAAAAGTTTTGTTTTCAAAAGAAATTGATAGAACATGATTTTATAGCTGATATTTTACTTGTGACAAATTGAGTGATATCTTTTTGTTAGGTATACTGTTCTCCAGGATTGTTGATGTCGGATACTTCCTCATTGTTTGATTTTATTTCAGTTTTACCTGTGAAATTAGAATCCTTATTCATTTTAAGAGATTTTAATTTGTCGTTTGACCTCGATTCAATTAATTTTATGCAGCAGCATCATTTAGCATTTGGTATGTTTTTTTTGTCATTTTTTTGTTTGTTTTTGTAATTGGTAAGACAACATACTCTTAGTGGAGGATGTGTTAGATTAGATATTTGTAGATATTTGTTCATAAAGCATTGAATGCTCATGTTATTTCATCCCCTTCAACAGTGTAATTGATTTGGACTGTTCATTTTTTGGTGTTTTTCACCTTGGGAGGAATAGTAAAAAAAAAAAAAAAGTATGAGAAATTGTTTTTCACAACAGAAAATCATAAGGCCCAAGAATGATCTATCTAATGGTCTCCTCAATTGCAGATTACTGATTTGAAGACTGTTGATGTGGTGGATTTATGGAATAAGTCCCTTGCAGCATCACTGGACTTGATTGCTCCTGAAAAGATAGTAAGGATAAGAGTAATCTTCATCTACACCTTGGAGAAATCAGATTATGAAAAACTTTCATTTGGCAATGCAAAAGGCAGAAAGAGATTGGAGGACATCAAAAGATCCTGATTATGATACACACAAATTATGGCTATAGGAATATTTGAGTGCATGTTGATACTATAACAAATGATTATTTTCAGATGAAGATTACTGAGGCAATGAACAGGTCAAAAGAACTGTTTCATACAGTGCAATTTTTGTTAGAGGGGAAATGAGCAATATGTGGATAATTCTCTGTTAACAGTGGATATGTTAGCTCTGATTTATTTATCTTTTTTAATAACAAGGGCAATTGGTGGTACAACAATTAATGTTGCAACAGAGAGTCTTGAGATGTTTTGTCTGTTGATCAACAATTTGATGAAATAGAAGAAAGTGAGCTGGCATTAGTTTTGAATAGTTTCGTACCAACTGAAGCCATTCGTTATTGTTCTGCAGCAGTTTTGCATGTTTTAGATGAGACTTCGGCAGAATCCTCAATGGGAGCAGGAGTCAGAATGGAGACCTGGTTCATTCCATGAATATTAGGTACTATCCCTGAGGATTGGCTTCTCCCTATGTTCTTCCACCCACCCCCTGCAAACAGTGATGACATGGTGTCACTTCCATGACAGACGAAGTAGTTAAAAGAACTTGAGCAGGTTGCTTGAGAAAAGTACCTTTTTTGGGGGGATGGGACCCCAGCTTACCTTCTCTTACCATTGGGATCATCAGTTTTCATTAGCTCCTGTGGGCTTCCAGTATAGTTGGTGCATGGTTAGGAGCCAGAACAACCTAGTGCCATAAGCCTTCACTCAAACTACTTGGGAAGTATTTCCTTAGCTTAAAAGTATCACTACAATAACTAGGTTGAGTAGGGAAATAAAACAAAGGGCCATATAGCAAAGCACCCTCCAGAAACCTGCATTCACGGACCCTAAATTGGACCACTAGGTGTGGTGGCTGTGCAGTGACTGGAGCAAAATCCTTTCTGCAGAATCCTCAGAGCTGGGCCCCTTAGGAAGCAGAAGACCTGACTTGGGTATCAAACTGCAGGGCTGGACCAGAGCTATTGTATTCTCTCTTGTGTATTAAGCATGTGAAAACAAAGTCCATTCTATAGTGAATAAAGTGCATATCTGTTTCTTTATCACACATCTGACTTGTTAATGGAGAAAAGATGATTAGAGTTCTTAATGTATTTGCAACCACAGATAGAATGGATGAAGTAGCTTTTGTTTAAAGTTCTGTTTTATTATAACCTGTGCTCTCTAGCAGTCATTCACTAGAAAGAGGGCTTTTATTTTATTGAAATATAGTATAGGGAATGACAAATTTACAGAATCAAGCAGTTAGGCATTCTGTAGTTGTGAATAATGTGGTTGGTGCCCAATAAATTGTTTTATGCAACTACTAGTAAAAAAAAGGCCCGTTTCTGGAGCCAATGAAACGGGCGCTAGCAAGGCTTTCCTGTGCCCCCCCCCCCCCCCCCATCGTCGATGTTGGTGAATTGCTCCGCCTCCGCCCTCAACGTCATAACGTTTGACGCGAGGGCGGGGCCCAGAGACTGTGTTTTTCGAGGCTTCAGAGCTTCAAACATACGAACCTTGGCTTCAGTGATGTCAGAAGCCAATAGAACGTTGAGGGTGAGTTTTATATATATAGATAGGATGATTTTGCTTGATTATTATGTTAAATGAGGCCACATGGCATTTACGTGAAAGCCTTCATTGGTTTTCCTTGAGATTTTCTCAGTCTTGTTCTTTAACTAGTTAAAACATCCGATAGACCAACCTCATTCTGATTATATAATTATTTAAATAGAGAACTTCTGAGTAACTGGTATACAGTACTCAAATACTATAGAAGAGAGCAGAAACCACCAGCTATGGGGATTAAAAGGTTATGGTCAACTGGCAATAACTAGTAGGAAAGCAGTTCTATATCTGGTAAGGGCCTATCCTATAAAGGAATGTAGGCACCTAAAATTCTAGTGTAACCATCAAAATATGTGCCTCTATAGTAGACATGAACACCTGTGCCTGCCGTTGAGCTGGCCTAAGTGTGTGAACTTAAATGCTGGCGGTATGCATGTAACGTGGTACTCTAAATCACCTGCGTAAGCATGAGTCCCTCCCATGCTCCATGCCTGACTCTGCCCCTGTGGATGCCTACCTATCAAATGCACACTATATAAGATGCACACATATTTACAGAATAGCACTTGGGCAGAATTTAGGCATTTACATGCGCATGTGCACATATGCACACACATATGCCACAGATCAATGAAATATGAGTGTAGTGGAATATAATTGTGAGCATGGACTTTATAGAATTGCCCTCTGAAAGTAGAAATATTACTTCCCATTTTCTTGACTATTAGTAATCTATGCATTTACACCAATGTAAAGCAAATATGTCCTTTTAATGTGAACTTTTTCACTACTACAGAAAGCTACTTATCAACATGGTGCTAGATATCTGAAAAAGGTTATGGGAAAATCTGACAAATTTTGTGAGTGTCTGACACTATGAATGCATATGTTTCATTATATGCCCCTACACAGCAGAAAGAAGTATTGTATCATATTTAGCATTCATGATAAATTTTGTTTTGTGAGGAAGGTCTTATTAAGGTCGCTGGGTAATGTGATGTCATTTATCATGCCTTTCTACTGCTGCCAAATATAACTGTGCCACAGACACAGGTTAAATCTTTGTATAGCCTAGACATCTGAAGTTGTAATTTTATTCTTTATCTTTTCACTCCACTTAGGATGGTATAACCTCACTCATCCATGTTATCTTCATTTCTTTAGAAAGCGTTGCAAACGCATTGCATATTCACCTTATTAAAAAATAGTTTGGTAGGAAAGTGTTTCATCTCATGGTTCGTTATCTTTTTTTCCTTAAGGTTTCTTAGGCAAGGCTTAACATTTTAAGGTCTTGTTTTACAAAGTGGCCCTACCAATTAGTCTGCGCTGAATGGGAAGAAGCCTATGGAAATTGAATGGGCTTCTTCGCCTTCAACACACTGCTAATTGGTATCACAGCTTTGTAAAAGGAGCCTTACATTTAGATGTAATTTATTAACTGCTTTATACATGTACATGTGTTTCTTTGTTTAACTCTATTTATGATATACAGAAGAGCACTTTTTGTCTGAGATTATTTTATGAAAGCACATCCCATTTATACAAAAAATAATTATGGCCTTTGACCTGAATGCCATTATCTGGAAAAATGTTTGGTTTGATTTATCTGAAAATTACATCTATTATCCTGCTGTAGGTGATGTCTAAACCAGAAGCATGTCATTGTTTTAGTATACAAATCATCAACTATACTTTATACAGCTGTTCTTTCTCTTTCTTTTTAGCGTATTTTACAACTTCTGTTAAAAGCCCTTAGTGCCAGTTCTTGGTTTTATACAGAGTTGAGGTCTGATTAATTTCCATAATGTAATTGCAATGCACTTTTATGTAATATGCAGTGTGTGTACTTAAGGGGGTTAACAATATGTTTACATTTATTTATTATTAGGATTTATTTACCACCTTTTTTGAAGGAATTCACTCAAGGCGGTGTACAGTAAGAATAGATCAAACATGAGCAATAGGCAATTACAGCAGTAAAAATATTCAAATAACAATACAAAGTATGGCATGGTATACTACTTACAATGTCAACACAATACAATATAGAACACTGTAATTGATAGTGAAGGGTAAAGCAAAGATGTAACATATAGACAGGTAAGAGAGTAAGAAGAGTTAGAAAGTAAGATGACTGATTTAAAGAAAGCCTCACATGAGGTCAGAGAGATGGTTAAATATTATCTCAGCTAGGGTAGGAGTGGATAATCATGTCCTGCTGCAGTATTGAAGGTTTAATATGCTTTGATAATGATTGACTTAACTGCATATTACAGGTACCATAAGTGCGAGTTTGTTTCTAGTTACATAACATTTGTTGCCCTTAAAGCTGCTGTTCTCCTACATTCCTCATGAGACATGGCATGTTTAGCTTTTGTTGCTATGGTGCTAGATGATGAGACTTTGGATGATGCGAGCAGGGCATCATGTGGTCTCAATTGCTTGCCCTATGATTTATCTTAGTTGAAATAGCTGTTAAAGTAAATGTTCTCATATTTTCATGGAATGTTTGAACGGTTTTAAGTGTTATTTTACAATTAACTCTTAAGAGTCAAATTCCAATTGTCAACTCTTTTATGTTCAAATATACTGATTAATCCTGCCCTCAAAATGATCATTTCAGTATATTGAGGGCTTTGAGTACTCTTCCTCTCAGCTGCAGGTGGTGGGTAATAAGGTGCTGCTTTTTTTTTTTTAATCTAATTTCTTAAATGGAGTTATGCTTATAACTGCAATTTTTGAAAGCCTGTTTTCTGCAGGAAAGCATTTATGCGCATAACACAATATTCTATAAGGTTAGTGCATAATTGCTTGATTTGCCCTTGTTATACCCATCACCAAAAAAACAATAGGGCAGAAGGTCCAATGTGGTAAAAGCAAAGAAGAAGAATTTTATTCACAACTAGTAAAAAAGGCCTGTTTCTGGCTGAAATGAAATGGACGCTAGCAAGGTTATCCCCCCTCCCTCCCTCGGTCCCCTCCGAGGAGTGGAAGTAAGCCTATGTAGTTCACTGTAAGCAAGGAAGGCAATTAGGGTAATCTCTGTTTCCCCTGTGCCATGCAGCCGTCATTGCCATACACTCAAAGTAAACCAATGCAGTACACTGTAAGCCAGGAAGGCAATTAGGGTAATCTGTTTCCCCTGCGCCGTGCAGCCGTCATTGCCATACACTCAATTCAAAGCAAACCTGTGAGGTGCTGCATCCACGTTGTCGTTCACCGTCCTCCCTCCCCTCTCTTAGTAGAGAGGAGTGGATGTAAGCCTATGTAGTCCAGTGCGGGTCCAAGGGCGGGGATGGAACTTGGAGGAGAGGGAGGGTGGTGGTGGCGGTTTTTTGAGGGCCGATTTTGCTTACCCACATCGCTGTCGCGCATTTGTTTCACTTTCCCCACTTTGCAACAAAACAACTCAGGCTCCAAGGGGCGGCAGTTTTTTCGCCAGCTTGGGCGGCAGCGGTTCGGGAGAGGAGAGGGAGGTTGGCGGCGGTGTTTTGAGGGCGGTTGGCAGGGGAGGAGTAGGGAAACTACTCCTCCCCCTCCACATTGGACACTCGCAGCTCCTCCCCTCTCCCTGACGTTTCCCTATTCCACCTCCACAGTGGACACTCGTGGCTCCTCCCATCTCCCTGACGTCACAATCTACTCCATGAAGGACACCACCACCGGAAGCCACCAGGCAGCCTCAGAATGTTGGAGATGAGCTTTATTATATAGAATAGATAAAAGAACCAGAAGCCCAACTTAGGCCGTGTTCTGCCCTTTGCAGGGCTGCTTCAGGGGCAAAAAAGACCACTAGGTGTATATAGTAACTCTCTCTCCAGCACACTCTGAAGCACAACTTGTTAGCTGCAAGTTGTGCTGCACAGTTCGCGAGACAGAGAACTAATATTTTCATATAGGTGGTGGTACCTATGTTTTACATCTAGTGGTCTTTTTGCCCCTGATGCAACCCTGCAGAGGACGAAACATGGCACACAGTACTCGAGGTGCGGTCGCACCATGGAGCAATATAAACACATTATGGCATCCTCATTTTTGTTTTCCATTCCTTTCCTAATACCTAACATTCTATTTGCTTTCTTAGCCTGGTTTCAGTTGGTGTAAATTCTCATGCCTAAAGTTTTGAATGGATCCTGGCACTATGCACTATTCTATGAACTGCACACAACTTGAAGCGGTCTTTATAAAATAGTGATCTGTGTGGATTTTTTTTTTCAGTGCCCGTATTTTGGGTGCCATTTGCCGAATCTAGTCCTAAGTGCCAGTTTAACAAATTATGATCATAACTGGTGCTATTCTATGACTGGGTGCAACCTATATAGAATTAGGGGGAGAGAGATTAGATGAGTCCATATTGGCTCATTTGCAAACGACACATACAGGCATTATCTGCTGTCATCTACTATGTTATAGCAGAATAACCTGTTTGCCTGCAGTATAACTTATAGGCCAATACATGTCACAGTACTGTGAGCTTACTTTATCTGTAGCTCTGAGGTTAAATTTCCTGAGTTTTTAAAAGATCAGCAATAAGTAAAACAGATTTCAGAGCAGTAGGAGCAATTTGCAAGTGGCTTATTTTGACCACATGTCCCAACTCAGCTGATGCCCTGGTTCACCCCATCCACATTTGTCATCTACTCTTTTTCTCTACAGTACCATCACTGTGACTGTGAACAACTTCAGATATTGCTGCTGACACTTCATGCCTGTTAATCTCACAGCAGAACTGTTGCTGTGAGATTTGAAGTTGCACATTATCATGTGTGGTGCAGGCAGAGACGAAACAAAGTGGTAGGCTTCTGGGTCTCCAGTGTTCAGTGGAGTTTTCCTGCTTTTGTGCAGGAGATGGCCTTCATGGAACTGGAGACTCCTGCTCAATGTGGGAGACTTGGTGGGTCTGAACTTATAACACATTTTCTGCTGCTTTGAAAGTAATATCTAAATTGTGCATTAAAAAGAATTAACATGCTTTTGCATGTACAAGGACTATTTTAGTGCATTTCGTTAACTAAGCTAGAACCTAATATTATATCATCTTGACTCCTTTGACTTCAGTTAAGCAAACAGGCTTTATCAACATTATAGAAATGTGGTATAACTCTTAATTCTTCAGCCATACCTTTTTTTTACTCAAATCGACTGGAAATGTGCTAACCAGGACTTTGGCTATTCTGTCTGTTAAATTTTGCTGATTGAAAAGAGATGTGCACTTTATCTTTTCTCCTTCAATGGTTTGCTATCTTTGTATGGAAGACATTGCTTTTAATTTTGGTGATGTTCTGACCCTTGAAGGAGAAAGTAGACCTCACATTTGTTTCATTATTGCAGCCTTTAGCTTTCTTTCTAAAGGTCACTTAACTGGCTTCCATGTACACTGTGATTAAATTACCTAAACCATTGGTTCATTTATGTATAATGCTAAAAAAAATCACACAACTATCAAACAATCTATTCTATTGCTTTCTGATCCAAGCAATAAAAATGGATGTAATGGATATTTTGAAGTACAATTTAATTCTTGTTGGAGAACTGCATCCTAAGCTTTCAGTAACGTAATGAAATGGGCTACAAACCTTTTTTAAATTGGATTATTTAGATTAACAATCTTTACTTGGATTACAGTTGCATTACTATGGAAATCTGATATGTATCCTTTTCAAAAAAGAATAAATATAGCTAAACAGAATCCTATCTTGTAAATTTTCAAACGAGTATGAGACGCAGCACATGTATTTTGATATTATAAATAGAAGTAATTGGCTTACAGGATAATTACAAAACACTGTCAGCCTACAAATCTTAATACAGCAAGCAATATGTTATGTCTGGGGCTTCTCTTTTAAGTATTTATAAAATTTGTTAATTTTCAAGCTAATTTAGAAGTTCTCTGAATGCAAAAAAAAATTGGTGTTTTCACACCATGGATACTATAACAGAGTACATAAGCACTGCCACGCTGGGAAAAGACCAAAGGTCCATCAAGCCCAGCACTCCATCTCCGACAGCGGCCAATCCAGGCCCCAAGAACCTGGCAAAACCCCAAAATTTAATAACGATCAATGGACTTTTCCTTCAGGAATCTGTCCAGACCCCCTTTGGAACTCATTGCCAGAGAAGGTAGTGATGGCAGCTGGCCTTGCTGAGTTTAGAGTCTAACCACGCGCTGAGTAAAGAAAAACTTTCTCCAATTTGTTTTAAACCTACCACATTCTAATTTCATCTTGTATCCTCTGGTTCTATTATTGTTAGAAAGCGTAAACAAACGCTTCACATCTGTCAGCTCTACCCCACTCATTATTTTGTACACCTCTATCATATCACCCCTCAGCTGCCTTTTCTCCAGGTTAAAGAGGCCTAGCCTTCTTAACCTCTCCTCATAAGGTAGTCGTCCCATCCCTTTTATCATTTTCGTTGCCCTTCTCTGCACCTTCTCCAATTCCTTAATATCTTTTTTGAGATGAGGCGACCAGAACTGAACACAATACTCCAGGTGCGGTCGCACCATGGAGCGATATAACGGCATATAACATCCTCATGCTTGTTTTCCATCCCTTTTCTAATAATACTGAAAATTCTGTTCGCTTTCTTAGCCGCCGCAGCACATTGAGTGGAAGATTTCAACGTCCTATCCACGATGATTCCCAGATCCCTTTCTCGGTCCGTAACTCCTAAAGCGGAACCTTGCATGACATAGACATAATTCGGGTTCCTCCTTGCCACGTGCATCACTTTGCACTTGTCAACGTTGAACTTCATCTGCCATTTGGACGCCCAATCCCCCAGTCTCACAAGGTCCTCTTGTAATCTTTCACACTCCTCCCGCGATGAGACAACCCTGGATAACTTTGTGTCATCTGCGAATTTAATTACCTCACTAGTTACTCCCATCTCAAGGCCATTTATAAATATGTTAAAAAGCAGCAGTCCCAGCACAGACCCCTGAGGGACCCCACTAACTACCCTTCTCCATCGAGGATAATGACCATTCAACCCTACTCTCTGCTTCCTATCTTTTAACCAGCTCTTAATCCATAATAATACACTGCCTCCGATCCCATGACTCTCCAGTTTCCTTTGGAGTCTTTCATGAGGCACTTTGTCAAATGCCTTCTGAAAATCTAGATATACAATATCGACCGGCTCCCCTTTGTCCACATGTTTGTTCACCCCTTCGAAAAAAATGCAGTAGATTTGTGAGGCAAGACTTCCCTTCATTAAATCCGTGCTGACTTCGTCTCAGTAGCCCATGCTTTTGTATGTGCTCTGTAATTTTATTCTTAATAGCCTCCACCATTTTTCCCGGCACCAACGTCAGACTCACCGGTCTATAATTTCCAGGATCTCCTCTGGAACCCTTTTAAAAAATCGTCGTTACATTGGCCACCCTCCAATCTTCCGGTACCACACCTGATTTTAGGGATAAATTGCATATTACTAACAGTAGCTCCACACGTTCATTTTTCAGCTCTATTAATACTCTGGGATGAATACCATCCGGTCCCTGTGATTTACTACTTTTTAGTTTGCAGAACTGCCCCATTACATCCTCCAAGTTTACAGAGAAATCATTTAGTCTTTCTGACTTGTCCGCTTCAAATACCTTTTCCGGCACCAGTATCCCTCCCAAATCCTCCTCGGTGAAGACCGAAGCAAAGAATTCATTTAATTTCTCTGCTCCAGCTTTGTCTTCCCTGATCGCCCCTTTAACACCACCGTCGTCCAGCGGCCCTACCGTTTGAAGACTGAATCAGATACATAGCCTCTATAGCCAGGGCTGGCCTTGCCATTGGACTGCCTAGGACACCAGCACTTGAGTGTGGCAGGAAAGCAGCGTCTCTCAATCTCTACACTTCCCCTGCCCCATGTCCAGCATTTCTTTCTTCCTCCCTTTCTCTGACACTGCTGCCCTACCTCTCTTGGACCTACTGAAATTGAAAGTATACTCAACACAGGCCTGTACTCAAGCACTAGCACATTTTGTCCTCCTCAGACAGAGGAGGTGGAGTTTTACCAACAACTTGTAGAGGGGCATTATTACTGTTTCCTTTCTGCTGGCTATTTTCCTTTCTATGCAATTGAGTATCCAAGATATAAGAAAAATATTAAAAACAAACAAACATTAGAATGAAAAGCATATTTTCAAAAATCTAATCTTTTAATTTACTTTTTTAAAACAACCTAGTTTGGAGGAGGAGAGAAGATGGGCAATATCTTAAAAGATAAGAGGGTGACAGTGGCCAAAGGAAGGAGATGGTTGATGTGGAGAACACAAGATAAATCTTGTAAAAATTGTCATTGAAATACCATATAATGTATAATTGAGAAATTTTGACTTCAAAATCCCATCAATAAAACAGGGTTGTCTTACCTGTAGGTCATTCTCACCAATTCCATAGCGCTCTTGCTGTTACTTCATAGAAGTATGGTAGACGGACTCTGACTGTGATTGTTTTCGAGGATAGGCTCAGTGCTATATATGTCCCTCATATGGGAAGAACTGTTAATTCAAAGTGAGCTTGTACATATTCAAATTAGAGAGGAGGTTTGGAGGAGGTGTGTAAGTGATACTTGGGGAGTGTTAAAAAGAAATAGTAGTGATTTGTTTAAAATTTGTAAATGTTCTGGCTGGTCAAACGTTTGTGCCAAGCATGTGCATTGAGAGGAGAGCATGCCTGCAGGGAAGTGTACATGACCATTATCAGGTAACATAGAGACAGCTAAAAGAAGTTTGGCTGATAGCTTGAGCAGTAGGTTCAAAGAGGCATTTTTGCTGAGTCGGTTGACGTGGAAATTCTGATTTGCTTCTTTTTTTGGATAAAAGAAAAAACAGGAGTGTGTGTGGGTGCTGAGAAATTCTGATTCCTGAATAAAACATTCTCCTTGGATAGGAAGGGTGAGTGATTTGGGAAAATATTTTTCTAGAACATTTTGCTTTGGTGAACTTACCAAAGTTTACAGTGAGAGAGTGGTGTATAAAACTGAATTTAAGACTTAGTGAGAGGAAATGTATAATCCTCGCATACTGAAATTTGATGATTGAGCTTAAAGGTAGGTCTGTTCTGACAGCTATGGGCTGTGAGAAGGGGGGAGGGGGTGGTTTTGGGAAAGGAAAGAAGAGATGCTTGAAGTGAACCTTCTGACATTGTTGGCCATCCACATAGTCAGCAAAGACAACATTTAAGTGGATTTCCTCAGCTGATTTTTGCCAGACCTGGGGGAGTGGGAGCTGGGGCAGGTGGCATTTCATTTCCTCCTGTATAGGTGGGGATGGCCATCTCGTGTCCTTGGGCAAGAATTCCAAGGCAAAGTGCTTCCTCAGATGCAGGAAGAAATCAGCCTTGATGAGTATAGATGCCTTGGTCCAGTAGTGGGTCATAGAGGACCTTCTTTGTCTTTCCGCTGTGGCCCCTGATTGGCCTGGTAATGCACAGAATACCATGGCATCCCTTTTTTCTCCTTCTGGTGGCTCCAGACTGGCTGCAAAGACCATAGTATGTGGATCTGGTCCAAGTGTTAGTGGAGGATCTGATTTCCTTTGTTGTGGCCTGCTCAGGCAGAGTCTGGTGGAAATGGAGGCTCTGGATCTATGCTGGCTTGTGATTTGGCCCTTGAAAGGGGGTGCTTAGTAACAAAAGGATTTTCCCCTGCAGTGATGTCTGCCTTGCTGAGGGCCCGCAAGCCATCCATTCCCTGGCTTATGACTGGAAGGTCTTTGAAGAATGGTGCAGCCAATGTTCCCCTCCTATCTGGAAAGCTCAGATTATGGATGTGCTCGGTTTTCTGAAGCAGGAGTTGGCATTGAACTCTCTTAAGGTTCACTGGCAGACCCTCTCCTGTTCTCAAGATAAGATTTTAGGGCTTTTCTTGGTACCTCATAAGGACGTAACTTAGTCACTTCCCTCTTGGTATTTGAATCCAGTATTGAATATACTCTCAGGAGCGCCATTTCAGCCTCTCAGGTCCATTTCAATTAAGGATTTCACTTGAAACATGGTCTTTGTGGTGGCGATTTCATTGGCCAGGAAAATGTCAGAACTTCGGGACCCATAGCCCTCCTTTTCTGAGGACTCCATGTCCATCTGCACTGTTCCATCCTTTCACCTGAAGGTGATCTGTGTGAACCAGGAGGCCTGCTTGCCCTCCTTTTTATGGATCAAAGTTCAGATTCATTGGCCAGGAGGCTTCATGAACTGGATGTCTTTTGAGTCTTGCAGATGTTGAATGTCTTTACCTCTATAATAATTTATTTTTGTTCCATGGTCTCTGAAAGGGTCAGGCAGCCTCCAAGGCTTCCATTGTGCGTTGGATAAAGGAGGGCCATCAAAGCTACCTACATCTCTAGGAGTAAACGAGGGCCTCCAGGGTTGAAAACACACTCAACTTGGGCACAGGAGACTTCTTGGACGGAGACTCGGTCTCCTCAGAGGATAGCTGCAGCAGCAACCTACTTGGTCTTCACTCCATTCAGACTGTGCTGGCCAGAATTCATTCGGACTCAAGGCGCCTTGTCTTCCCCTGCCCAGTGAGTTCTGCTTGGTATATCTTACTAATCAGAATATTGCAGTCTAGTCATACCTATTAATTTTTTTCTTTAGTCTGACTGCATAATCCTTCCCTCCACCTCGGAAAACTTTGGCTGATGGGAATCATGAGAATCTCTCTGTAGCTTGAGGTGTTTAAAAAGAAAACAACAATAAAAAAAGTTCAAAATTTTTTGGTTCTGAATTCATGCATAGCTGCAGTGAAGGGCCATGGGTGAGGTATATGGGACCTTCTTTCACTGCTTTGGCAGAGGCATACTGGAGTTTTCCACAGAGCACCATACCCTTATATTGGTGGTGTCGCTGGGAAAAGTCCGTTTCTCTATCTACGTCTGCTGGTAGGTTGGGTGAGCAATCCACTCAGGATGGTGGAGCTAGACAGTGGAAAGGAAACTTAACAGGTATGACTAAATTTCACCTTTTTCAGCAATTACAAGAATCCTTATTTAAGTCATAAATCACAAAAGTGTCCAGTCAGCATTAAAAAGAGAACCAATTAAATTTATGTGTTCAGTCTAAAAAGTCAGGTTTTACTTTGTACTGAGGTTATATCACTTCTGTTCCCACAGAGCTTCACTGAAACACACAATTTGACCCAGGGGTGCCTAAATATTTACTTACAGGTGTGCATATATAGTATTCAAAAGGATGAGTAAATATTTATATGTGTTTCTATGCAGATAGGCTCCAGCAGGTTATCCAGCTGGATGATTTATTATGTGATGTGTTCATGCTTTTTTAGCTCTTCGGATTCATCTTTCTGAAAGTGCTGTCAAGCCTGCATTTTAAATCACTAATGTGTCAGTAACATGCCTGTAAAACCCTACTCTGCTTTTCACTGAGCTTCAGTCTATTAATAGAAAGATGTAATCTTTACTATTTTATTTAGGGTGCCTTTGCTGGAGCTCTTTAAGAAGTAAAAAATAGATTACTTAGAACACCTCACTGCATTAAAGTTGGCATAGGGATTTTTTTTTCTGCATCCAGAGTGAAGTTTAGCAATTTGGTACCAAGGCATGAAAGGAATGTCTAATAATATTCATTGTCTGTAATAAAAACTAAAGGCTGCAGTGTTGCCCTAGAAACTTAGTCCTCTGGAGCCCCTTCTATCTCTGCTTTTTGAGCATTTGTTCTTCCATGATTTTTCCTCTTTTTTTTTTTTTTTTTTTCCTTATTTGCATTGTTTCGTAGGTGTTTTATATTTTGAACAGGTTATTATTTACATGATTAGCAAGTGTAGAAAAAAAATAGTAGTAGCATTATAAATAACTCTAGAAATTCAGACATCCAAGGTTAATGCTCCAGTACATTGTTTTGAGTTTGCTTTTGGAACCCTGGCGTCAATAGAGTCTCCAGTGAGTTTTTGAAATATATTCCTCAAGTAGATTTGGAGTAAATGTTTTTTTTGGAATGCAAAGGGAATACATTTCAGACTCCTTTGTGGGATCATTAACTAGGACCGAACATTATGTTGCGGTCTTATTGAATAATGTATTACTGTTTAGCATGTCTGCATTTCAAAGTACACTTTAAAGTTGGACAGCTTTGAGCATTTTGGCAAGATATTTAGACTCATTTTTTTTTAAATGTTTTCTTTGCTCTTCAGGAAGGATCAGCATTTGCTAAATTGTTGAAATCACATATAAGCATAGGAAAGGACATACCATATTCAAAATGCTAAAGTTATTAAAAAGTATATTGCCCCGTTTTGAATTTTCAACACGTTTCTCTTCTGAATAGTTGTTGGCAGCATAATTGTTTTTTTTTTTGTTTTTTGTTTTATTTCCAGTATCAGTATTGTCTGGTTAAAATTGGAATCTTTATAGATTGTGATAATCTTTTGTCCACCAGATGTTATACATTTTTGTGGTATTATACATTTAGGGACCTGTTTATTAAGCTGCGCTGTAGGTGTGCACACTTTTTAGCGTGTGCTAGTACTAGAGATACCCATAGGAATATAATGGGTGTCTCTTTTGTTAGCGCGTGCTAATTTGTAGCACACGCTAAAGAGCGTGCACACCTACAGCATGGCTTAGTAAACAGGGCTCTTAATCTTCAAGGTCACAGAATAATAGTTCAGTAATAATTGTAAATCTGTATAAATTCCAGATTTAAAATGATAAATGATGACAAATATTAAAAGTTAACTTCATGAACAAAGTAAAAAAGAAAACCAAATCACAAACCATATGAAAATTGTTCTTTCTTGTTAGATATAACTAATTTTAATCAACCCATTGACAACAATGTTGCTAAGATACAAGGAGGCTGCAATAAATATACTCTATGTTCAGGGCAGGATTAACCTTTTGGACCTTATGTAAATAAGGATATTGGGCCCCCCACTCTAATAGAAACAAATGTTTTAAGCCTCTTATAAACGTGTGAACCTGTTAGCTTCTACAGCTAATTATATTATGCAGTATTAATTTTATGGATGTTATACTCTGTAACTCACGCAAAAGTACTCTGTAACTCACTCAAAAGTGTAACAGTGGGCTGATTATATGTGTATGAAATAAAAATGAATGTTTAAAAATAAAATACCCCCTCCCCCCCCCCCCGACCCAGTAAGCGCTATTTCCATCTTCCAGGTGACTCCTGTGCTTTCTGGCTTGGAAGGGTCAATAACCAGCAACCTCTGAGAGCTATGATCTTGCCCCAGGGGCGGAAGACTCTGGAGGGTTGACATGGGAGGGAACAGGACCATTGCATAAAAGGGATTGATACTGTTGCTTCTGGAATGCCACTCTAATGATTGGAGGTGGGGGGCATTGTGCGATGCCAGCTGATAATGGGCTAGTGATGACACCATCTTCTGTTTGGTGTGACCTGAACCAGCAACTTCTACTGGCATCATTGTTTCCTGTGCAATATCTGGTTAAGGCACATTTGATAGCACCCTCACTCCTCTCAGTAGTTTGGGGTCTAGGTAAATGCCTAGTTTGGTCTGTGTTTTAATCTAGTTCTGTTTTATATCCCTTGTTTTTCTGTCGTGAAGTTGCCTAAATTTTCCGGCAATCAAGCAATATATCTGCATATTAATGCAAATTTACATCCATAATAAAGATCTAGTCTCCCAACCTTCTTTTGTATCTGATAAATTTAGTTTGAGCTTTTAGGCTTTTTATGAATGAGCAATTTCAGGTATCAACGTGGAGGAGGAGAGGAAGAAAAGTTTAGGAATAGGGAGAAGAAATAGAGGGATAATTGGCTATAGTAAGGAAAGAGGACTGGGGATGGGTGGTATAAAGAATGAAAGAGCATTAAACACAAGGAAGATAGGTGGTGTATCTTTCTTGTGTTTAATGCTCTTTCAGTCTTTATATATTCAGCTCTCACATACATGAAGCCCAAGTTTTGCATAGGTTAGAAATGGGATGTGTTACGGTGCAGTATTGCTCACTTATGTGGGGAAAATGAGAGCGAAGGGAGGGGCTGCGGGTTGTGGCATTGTTAGGGGTAGGTTTGGGAAGTGGTTGACTGGTGGAGGTCAGGGTTTAGATGTGTGTGTGGGGGGGGGGGGGTAGTTAAAAGTAGTTGGTGCAGGGGTCTGTAATAATAGTTCTGTCTGGTGGGGAGAGTTTCTAGCCTCCCTGGACCTCAAGGAAACGTACTTTAATATTCCCAGTGCTCCTTGCTGCAGAGGGATCTTAGCGATTTATTACCATGTCATTCAGCCTTTCCATGTTGCCAAAGACATTTTTGCAAGATCATTATTATTATTATTTATTACATTTGTACCTGCGCTTTCCCACACATAGCGGTTTCAATGCGGCTTACATAGCAATGGTGGTAGTGGCAGCTTTCCTTCGTGAGGATGGATTGCAGGTTCATTCATACCTCATGACTGGCTGATTTGCAGCTCTATCTATCAAGAGACTCTGCAAATTTCATCCAAGATACCTGCTCGCCTTCAGTCCTTAGGATTGGTAATCAGTGTCACCAAGAGTCAGTATCTTTGCTAGAGTCAAAATAGTGTTTCTTCCCGTTTTGGAAAATAACCAATTTGGTGGGATACCACACTCCAGCCTGGATGCCTCGTGCCACAAGTGCCTGTTTATTATTCCACAGCTCTTTCCTTTTTCGCATGGTCTCCTCGCTGAGGTCCGGGAAGATTTTAAGCTCCCAATTCTCAAATGTACACACTTTTGCCTGGCGAGCCACATTCAGCACATATGCCACCTCCATGTAGTGCAAGAGCTTAACAATAAATGCCTGTGGGGAGAGATTAGGGTCTGGTCTGGATCACAGCTTCTGGTGTGCTCTTTCTGTTTCAAATTGGGGTTGGGCAGGAGAGTCTGGAAAACAGGAGCCCAAAACATTTTGTATATATTCCCACAGGCTTCCCAACCTCCATGCCCTCAGTAATTCCATATATTTTGAGGTTGGACCGGCGGTACCTGTTCTCCAAGTCCTCTACCTTATCAGATAACAGCTGCAGAGATTTAGCCTATGATTCCATCGTGTCCCTGTCATGTTCCTGAATCACTTCCACCTCGTGCAATCTGCCCTACAGACAATCCACTCGCTCCATCAATTCCCCCAACTTTATCTCCAATTCGCTGACCACCATCTCTGCTATTTCAAGTTTGGCTGCACGCAGCTCTGCAAGCACCAAAGTGCGTCATCTGCCACTTTGCACTGGGGCGTGGGTTGAGTGCTACTTTCCTCTGTCAGCATGTTTCCAATCGGGCTCCCAGCCCCTATAGTACCTGCCTTCAGGGCCTTGCCCGTGTACATTTCCTTAATTGAAGAGGCACTCTTACCCTTCAAAATCCATGGCATATCGCTGTTTCAGGCTTCCCCCTACATTCTCTGATGGCCTACCACATAGCAAAAAGAGATGAGCAGTTGCAAGTTGGGCCCTGTTCTCCCTCTGCTACTGAGCCAACAATTTATTTGAACTACTTGATTAAAGCAGCAGCCCGCCTCAGGCAGTAGGAGAGGAAGACATGGCCCAACATGCTGCAGTGCTTCTCCTCCCCTTTCTTTTTTTTCCTTTCCGCAGGGGATTTGGACCAGGAAGGAGTAAGGAATTTAAGGGAGTGGTAATCCAGGAAGAAGGGAAAGATTTTGTTGCTCTCACTGTATAATACTACTACTACTTATCATTTCTATAGCGCTACAAGGCATACGCAGCACTGTACATCATACACAATAGACAGTCCCTGCTCAAAGAGCTTACAATCTAGATAAGACAGGTAAACAGACAGAACACTTAGATGTCTTTCACATGCATCACCACACAGAATAGAGGGAGACCAGGGGTCTTGCTGCTAACCTTATTTTATTGTGCCAGAGAGGTAGCATACTCGGACCATTATGTTAATGAAACTGATGGAAATGAGAACTGGACTCTTAGGCAAGCCAAGTTTTTTATATGTTGAAGGAAATTTTAATTTCAGTATCAGCTTAAAGGAGTTTAAATATGTTAATTTATATTGCGTCCACACTGCAGAAAGAATAATTTCTGCTAGATTTAGTTTCTGAAAGCAGTACTATAGTCCAACTTTTTTTCCTGTCTCTCTAAGTTGATTCAGGTTATTGTACAACGCCTTTGATTTTGCTTCAAGGTCTTATTGCATCAACAAACGATACAACATTTTAAGTGTAATAGGAATTGTGAATGTTGGCATAATTAAATCAGTACTAGACCAACCATCAGAAATAGGTTTCTTAAAGTAACTGCCTCTTTATTTTTATTTTTGGAGGGGAAACATATGTATTTTTTCAAGAACAAATTGTTGAACATTAAGAACCAATTTTTGACATGTGGATTCTTTGTAAAGGAGTAGTCTAATGGTTAGAGCATGGGACTGAGAATAAGGGAAGTCTGGTTCAAATGCCACTGTGTGTGCTACTTGTGACCTTGGGCAAGACTTAAGGCCCTGTTTACTAAGCCGCACTGTAGGCTTGCAAACATTTTAGCGCGCGCTAATGCTAGAGACACCCATAGGAATTTAATGGGGTGCCTATTGTTAGCGTGTGCTAAATCGTTTGTGCACCTACCACGTGGCTTAGTAAACAGGGCCCTTAGATTGTACCTACTGTACAACTTGTCTTCAGCTACAACTGAAAAGGATATGAGCTAAATCCTTAACTTCTTCCCCTTTCCTGCTGTTTATCATCTCCATAATATTCTTGATGAGATAGTATCTCTACCTGTCTATGGCAGATTATATTCACATGGAAAGGTAAACTGTCAGTGAAGACTTGACTCATCTTTATGCATAAATGTTGAATGAATCAGATGATGATGATGATGATTTTTTTTGCACAGTGTTCTGGAGAAGAAAATTGGGTGGACAATCGGACTGTGTATGTTGGTCATCGTGAACCTCCTTCAGGCACTGAGGCATACATTCCACAGAGGTATCCTGATAACAGAATAGTTTCCTCAAAGGTAGGATTGTTTATGGGTTAACTAACTAGTTGTAGTGTAACTAAATAAAATTCTTCCTTGTGTTAGCCTTTTTGAGTACTAGGCACAAAAGCGCTATAGCAGTATTTTCAGTCCATCCACCTGCCTATCCAGCTGGAGACACACTAGCTTCCATTAAATGCAGTAGTCTTGGGAAGAAGGTTCATCATAGCTTTTACAAGTTATAGTAGTAATCTGTTAGATGTTGCATTTTATTGTTTTTAAAGCCCTGTGGCGCTTTCTGTCTTGGCCTCTCGGATCCTAATCAGGAACAACTCTGTTTAGCTTTATATCAACATTTTGTGGTGTCTTTAAGTGTATAGAAATATAAAACAGCACATTGGTTTCCTGTGACACAAATGTGTTCTAGTAGGTAATATTTGTGTGCTGGTCTGGCTAAGATTCTTTACCATTGCTTCAGCAAAAATACAAATACAGATGGAATCTGCTCCCTTAATTGCTTAAACTAATACAAGTCTATCTTAATTCTGTTTTTGTTCACCTTATTAGGGGCTTGTTGTTCCTTCCTCCTTTTCTACATAATTCACATAATCCATCATGCAGTATCTCCTACACTGGTGACTATGTAGTTTAATTATTAGCAGCTTAGTTTACCAGGCTATCGAGAACGCTGCCCACAGAGTAGAACAAATGCCTTTCATTTTACTTTACTTAATGTTCTTGTTAAACATACTCTTATCTTGTTTAAACTCACAGCTATATTTTATTTATTAATCAGTTGCTAGGATTTATACATTGCTCTGTATAGTAGAGAAGGTTACAATAAAATGTGCAGTACAATAAAAATATAGCATGAAATATTTTAAATAAGGAAGAAAATGACAAATTTCAACCACATCTAAAAGCTATCCAAGAGATAAAAGCTATTCATCATCAACGTTTCTCAAGGACACATAGAAGTGCCCTGAGCTCCATTGAGCAACTTAAGATATTGTATTAGCATGTGAGCACTGTAGGCTTGCTCCTATTTTGGCACCTATTTTGTAGGGAGGGCTCATGCGGCTGCAAGGTTAATTGTAGATTTGTCAAAATTTGCCCATATGATTCCAGTACTTAATTGCATTAGTTGCTTGTAATTCAAAAAAAATCAGTTTAAGGTACTGACATTTGTTCATCACTCTCTTCAAATGCACCATTTTATTTTAAACCGGTTTTATTTTATTTAAGTGTTCATATACTGCCAAGACCTAACCAGTTTACAGTTTTCTTTTTCACAAGCTAGTGTTATATCGTACCTGAGGGAATTGAACCTGGTTCCCCAGGATCTCAACCCACTACTGACCGTTAGGCAGCAGCGGGAATCGAACCTAGTTCCACAACCTGCTGCATTAACCGTTACGCTCCTCTACTCCAGGAAGGTCACTGAGATCTGAAAATGCTATGTACCTTTCCTTAGATGTAGCTGTGAAAATGCACTATGCTGAGATAAGAGCCTCTGCCTTTTCTGTGGCAGGTGTCTCTTTATAGCATATACTTTCTGGGCATCTGCATCTGCGTGGTAGTTTAAAAGAAATCCATCACAAAAAGCTGCATTTTCAACATTTTTAAAATTGTAAAAATTCTAAGTTGGTTGTATTTTCTAGGCAGCTACATGGTGGGATATGGGAGGAAGAACTGTTTCCTTAGAGGCCCTCCGGACTGGCCCAGAATGTGACATAATGTAACATAGTAGATGACGACAGAAAAAGACCTGCATGGTCCATCCAGTCTGCCCAACAAGATATAAACTCATATGTGCTACTTTCTGTGTATACCTTACCTTGATTTGTATCTGTCATTTTCAGGGCACAGACCGTAGACGTCTGCCCAGCACTATCCCTGCCTCCCAGCCACCAGCCTCGCCTCCTACCACCGGCTCTGCCACTCAATCTCGGCTAAGATTCTGAGGATCCATTCCTTCTGAACAGGATTCCTCTATGTTTATCCCACGCATGTTTGAACTCCGTTACCGTTTTCATCTCCACCACCTCCCGCGGGAGGGCATTCCAAGCATCCACCACTCTCTCCGTGAAAAAATACTTCCTGACATTTTCTTGTTTGCCCCCCTTCAATCTCATTTCATGCCCGCTAGTTACACCACCTTCCCATCTCCAGAAAATGTTCGTTTGCGGATTAATACCTTTCAAATATTTGAACGTCTGTATCATATCACCCCTGTTTCTCTTTTCCTCCAGGGTATACATGTTCAGGTCAGCAAGTCTCTCATACATCTTGTAACGCAAATCCCATACCATTCTCATAGCTTTTCTTTGCACCGCCTCAATTCTTTTTACATCCTTATCAAGATACGGCCTCCAAAACTGAACACAATACTCCAGGTGGAGCCTCACCAATGACTTATACAAGGGCATCGACACCTCCTTTCTTCTGCTGGTCACACTTCTCTCTATACAGCCTAGCAACCTTCTAGCTATGGCCACCACCTTGTCACACTGTTTCGTCACCTTCAGATCCTCAGATACTATCACCCCAAGATCCCTCTCCCCGTCCGTACCTATCAGACTCTCACCGCCTAACTCATATGTGTCCCTTGGATTTCTACTCCCTAAGTGCATCGCTTTGAATTTCTTCGCATTGAATTTTAATTGCCAAACCTTAGACCATTCTTCTAGCTTCCGCAGATCCTTTTTCATGTTTTCCACTCCCTCCAGGGTGTCCACTCTGTTACAGATCTTAGTATCATCCGCAAATAGGCAAACTTTACCTTCTAACCCTTCGGCAATGTCACTCACAAATATATTGAACAGAATTGGCCCCAGCACCGATCCCTGAGGCACTCCACTACTCACCTTTCCCTCATCCGAGCGAATTCCATTAACCACCACCCTCTGGCGTCTGTCCGTCAACCAGTTCCTAATCCAGTTCACCACTTCAGGTCCTATCGTCAGCCCGTCCAGTTTATTTAAGAGCCTCCTGTGGAGAACCGTGCCAAAAGCTTTGCTGAAATCTAAGTAGATTACGTCTATAGCATGTCCCTGATTCAGTTCTCTGGTCACCCAGTCAAAGAATTCAATGAGATTCGTTTGGCACGATTTACCTTTGGTAAAACCATTTGTCTCGGATCTTGCAACTTATTGGCGCCCAGGAAATTCACTATCTTTTCCTTCAGCATCACTTCCATTACTTTTCCAATAACCGAAGTGAGGCTTACCGGCCTGTAGTTTCCAGCTTCTTCCCTATCACCACTTTTGTGAAGAGGGACCACATCCACCATTCTCCAGTCCCCCGGAACCTCTCCTATTTCCAAGGATTTATTAAACAAATCTTTAAGAGGACCCGCCAGAACCTCTCTGAGCTCCCTCAATATCCTGGGGTGGATCCCTGTCCGGTCCCATGGCTTTGTCCACCTTTAGCTTTTCAAGTTGTTCTGTGACTGATGGGTTGTGGACACCTCCCAGCAGGTGAAAAAAAACTGTGACTCTAGCGAGCCAATAAGAGTCCTTGCCAGCTGGAGAAAGATCCAGTAATCTCGGTCTCCAGCAGGTGGAAAGTGGTGAGCCCTTCAGTCTCATTCTTTTTCTATTCTATATTTTATTTCTCTTTATTTCTCTTATTGTAAAGGGATTATTTGTCTAGCTCCTTTTTTTTAAGAGGCACAGAACCCAACAAATGAAACCTTTTGCTGGGAGGCAGAGGCCCATGGGGGTCTCTTAGCGCCTTGGGGGTGCTACACTCGGGGGGGCCGAGTCCCTCCCCCCATTTCCTCCCTGATATTTAGTCAACTGTAAAGCTCACATTAAAAAAAAAAAAGGCAGTTTTCCTCAAGCTCTTAAGGGGAAGAGCTTTGGAGGCAGGGAGAGGCAGCTACGTAAAAAAAAAAAAAAAAAAGAGAGAGATGTTATTTGATTTGGCGAGCAGGGCAGCTCCTACTTAGTTTTCTTTCTCTGTTTCTTTGGTGCCTTTTGTTTTCATCGGTTTTTTGAGCAGCTGACAGCGATGTCAGAAAAGCTTCGTCGCTGCTCTGTCTGTCAGCGGCGGGGGCTTGGCATGAGCGGTGTTTGTAAATTTTGCATCTCTGCAGAGGTCTTAGTTTTTCAGTGCTAAGTCAGCACTTTCAATTTCAGGCTCTTCCCTTCGGGCTTGTGACCGCTCCTCGTACGTTCACCAAGGTCATGGTTGTAGTAGCTGCGGCTCTCAGAACGGAAGGCATTTTAGTCCATCCTTACTTAGATGATTGGTTGATCAGGGGCAAAGCCCTATCAGGAGAGTGTTCAGGTGACAGCTCGTGTAGTAGAATTCTTACAGTCTCTAGGTTGGGTAGTCAACATGCAGAAGAGCCGTCTTCAGTCTTCTTAATCGTTAAGAGTATCTGGGAGTCCTGTTCAACACAAGGCAGGCCTGTGTGTTTCTTCCACCGGCCCGTGTCCTCAAACTGCAGTCTCAGATTCGTCAGTTCTTACAGACCTCGAGACCGTCGGCAAGGGACTATCTACAGGTTTTGGGGTCCATGGCGGTAACGATCGAGGCAGTGCCCTGGGCCAGGGCTCACATGAGGACTCTCCAGAGATCACTTCTATTGAGATGGTCGTTGCAGACAGATTCTCTTCATCAGAGATTACCACTTTTGCTCCAAGTGAAGACCGATGGTGGCTTCGAGAGGCCAATCTGACCACTACTACTACTACTTGACATTTCTAAAGCGCTACTAGGGTTACGCAGCGCTGTACAATTTAACATAGAAGGACAGTCCCTGCTCAAGGAGCTTACAATCTAAAGGACAAATGTACAGTCAGTCAAATAGGGGCAGTCAAATTGGGGCAGTCTAGATTTCCTGAAAGGTATAAAGGTTAGGTGCCAAAAGCAATATTGAAGAGGTGGGCTTTGAGCGTAAGATCTGTTGATGCA
Source organism: Microcaecilia unicolor (assembly GCF_901765095.1). Lineage (NCBI taxonomy): Eukaryota > Metazoa > Chordata > Amphibia > Gymnophiona > Siphonopidae > Microcaecilia > Microcaecilia unicolor. The sequence goes on along the minus strand of NC_044034.1, from coordinate 267,373,592 downwards.
GGGCCCGGTGGTTCATCCAGATCTGGATTGATTCTGTCTTATATCTTGGCTCTTGAGAAGGCTAAGCTGACTAAGAAGGGTTATTCCGCTAAGGTCATTGCTACTATGCTTCACTCGCGTCGCCGTTCTACCTCTTTGAATTATGTTCGGACCTGGCAGATTTTTGAGGCTTGGTGTAAGGAGTTTGGTCTATCTCCTTTTCGGGCTTCGGTTCCACAAATTTTGGATTTTTTGCAACGTGATTATGACAAAGGTCTTGCTTTGGCTTCTCTTCAAGTGCAGATTGCAGCTCTGACATGTTTTCGTGGCCGTGTCCAAGGGAAATCTCTAGCTACTCATCCGGATGTACTCCGTTTTTTGAAGGGGGTTAATCTCCTTCGTCCCCCGTCTCAATGTTCCTTTCCTCGTTGGGATCTAAATTTAGTTCTTTCGGTTCTTACTAAGCCTCCCTTCGAGCCTTTGTCGTCCTGTTCTTTGAAAGACTTGACTTTGAAGGCAGTGTTTTTGGTGGCCGTAGCTTCGGAGTTGCAGGCGCTGTCGTGTAGATCTCCATTTTTGGAGTTCTGTCCCGATCGGGTAGTTTTGCAACCAGTTCCTTCCTTTCTTCCTAAGGTTGTCACTCATTTTCAGGTATCTCAACCGGTCTTATTGCCTGTGGGTAGGCTCTTTCGCCGGTTCAGAGGAGCAGCTTCGTTTGAAGCGTTTAGATGTCAAAACGGGTGTTGAAGCAGTATCTGAAGTCTACAGATGAGATTCGGCAATCCGATTGTTTGTTTATTCTGATCGAAGGTTCACGCAAAGGATTTATGGCTAAGGCCACTATTTCTCGGTGGCTTAAAGAGATGATTGCCTCAGCTTACCTTCTTTCTGGGAAGACTGTGCCAGAGCATGTTAAGGCTCACTCTACAAGAGGTCAGGCAGCTTCTTAGGCAGAGCATTGTCCGGAGGACATTTGTAGGGCAGCGATTTGGTCGTTTTTGCATTCTTTTTCTATGCACTATCGCTTAGATGTTCTGAGTCATCAGCAAGTTGTTTTCAGGGCACACGACAGCGGGGCTGCTATGGTCTCTCCCATAATCTTACTGCTTTGTTACTTCCAATCAGTCACATTCTGGGCCGGTCCGGAGGGACGCTAAGGAAGGAGAAATTAGACCTTACCTGCTAATTTGCTAGTCCCTCCAGACCGGCCCAGATCCCTCCCTTTAGGTACTCTGAGTCTTCAAGAGTTAAGTGATAATGAGGCATATTTTCAAAGCACTTAGCCTTCCAAAGTTCCATAGGTTTCTATGGAACTTTGGAAGGCTAAGTGCTTTGAAAATGAGCCCCATTGTTTCCTTGGGAGCTGTGTTGCTGGTTTCTGGTTTCATTGTTAGAAAAAAAAAAAAAGAAAACACAAATTCTATGATTCAGTATGTAACCTTTTGTGCATGATATGCAGGGGCATGTCATCGGTCACATTATTGTTGGTGGCACACACTCTGTGTTGGCAATGTGCTGGTGGCTGCTCAGTCTTTCATATGCACAGACCATTTACTTATTGTTTTACTTCCTACTGGATCTTTCTCTTGTTGCCAAGGGCTTTTATTGGCGCTCTCTAGAGACACAGGTTTTTTTCTCAGTCTCCACCTGCTGGAAGGCGTGCACAACCCATCAGTCACATTCTGGGCTGGGCCGGAGGGACTAAAGGAAAGCAAATTAGCAGTTTAAGGCCTAATTTACCCTTAATGCACATTGTGTCATTGTGTTGTATTTGTTTTCATTCTATACAAGTAAATAACCCTGTAATCAATTAGCGTGCAGTAATGCAGATGCCCAGAAATGCCCCCTCTGCATGAAAAAATTAAGTATTTTTGGCACCTCGTTTGCGTGTACACTTTCAAAGATTACCACAGGACACTTAAGCATGACCTACAGTAAGGCATTTTAAGCTGTGGTATTGCGCACTAGTGCTTACCGCAGCTCAGTGAAAGGACTCCATAGTGATTACAGATACCTCGGAGCTAAGTTTAAATTTTTTTTTAAATATTTACTAAAGGTTTTTGGCAACCTCAGCATAATTTTTTTTCTGGAGTTCTAACTTTCTCAGACTTCTGCAAAAACTGTTATACACATTCTAGTAGATATTAAGCCTGCGGTAGGCAGCGCTTTTTTTTTTTTAAACATTGACTATCAGGGGCTAATTATGTCCACGGTGGTCAATTCTGGACTATGTCTGGGCAGTGTTGAATATCTGGGGCTAATTAAAGTTGTGCGGAGGTTATACAGGTTTCTGGTGATATTCAGCTGGGACCTACATAAGGGTTTTTGCCCAGGTCTGCAGTCCCTCCCCGCCTTTCCGATCCTTCTTCCCTGTTGTCCCAGACCACCCCATTTTGATCCCCTTTCTACTCTAGAACTGCAGCACCCTTACTTCCGATTCCTCCCTCCCCCCCCCCCCCCCCCATATACCCTGGGGCCTACCTTTATGGTCCCTGGTAGTCCAACAGGGCAAATAGGCAGGAGTGACTCAGTCACTCCTGCCCAGCATGACATTCTGATCAAAGTGGCTGTGATGACCTCTAGTGGCAGCCTAGCTTTACTACCACAAGCTAAGTTTTGTAATCGTTAGTTTACATCTTAAAGCATTCACTTTAAGGTTTATTCCATGATTGCTAGGAATTAAGCTGGTACAGTAAGAATGCACAGTTAGATTTTGTTTCAGATAAATTCATTCCAAAAAATTGTTAAATGTGTAATCATTTCAATATAAAGATGAATTCATGACAAAGTTATAGGAATAGTGATACCTTTGTCTTAATTTGAGTGGGATATTTTAATATGCATTATAGAAACAAGAAGTGCATTTAAACCTAAGAGGTATCATCAGAAAAAGGCTACTGCTGACATCTGTTCTGCCCAGTTTCATTCCATGTGCAGTGCCACAGATCCCTGTTGACCTTGGTCTTCTGACTATTGCAACTATGGATCCTCTGTCCATGGCTGCCCTGTGTCGAATTAAATTTATATAAACACAAGAATGTAAGAGTTACCATACAAGGTCAGACCAGTGGTCCATGTAGCCCAGTATCCAGTTTTTGACAGTGACCAGTACAAATCACAAGTATGTGGCAGTCCCAAAAAATAACAAGATTCCATGCCACTTAACCTCAGGGATAAGTGGTGGCTTTCCCTAGATCTACTTTAATAGCAGTTTCTGGACTTTTCCTCCAGGAGTTTTCCAGACCTTTTTCAACTCGGCTATATTAACTACTTTTACCACTTGCTTCAGCAGTAAGTTCTAGAGCTTAATTATACGTTCAGTAAAAAAATATTTTCTCCAATTTGTTTTAAATGTGCTACTGTGTAACTTCTCCCCTGGTCTTGTACTTTTTGGTAAGGTAAAATTCAATTCACATTTACCCATTCAGCTCCATTCAGGATTTTATATAAGTATATAAGCATTACCATACTAGGACAGACCAAAGGTCCATCAAGCCCAATATCCTGTATCCAACAGTGGCCAATAATGGGCATAAGTTCCTAGCAAGATCCCAAAAGAGTAAAAAGATTTTATTCTGCTTATCAGAGGAATAAGCAGTGAATTTTCTCATCTTAATAATGCTTTATGGACTTATCCAGACCTTTTTAAAACCCTGCTATGCTATCTCCTTTTACCATATTCTCTGGCAGTGAATTCCAGAGTTCAATTACATGTTGTGTGAAGAAATATTTTCTCTGATTTGTTATAAATTTACTACTTCGTAGCTTCATTGCGTGGCCCCTAGTCCTTGTAAACAGTGATGCATGTCTATCCATTCCAGTCCTCAGAATTTTATAGACCTCTATCATTTCTTCTCTTAGCTGTCTCTTCTGAATGCTGAAGAGTCCTAGCACGTATAGCCTTTCTCATTTGCGAGTCATTTCATTGCCCTGCTTTGTACCGTTTTCAGTTCCACTACATCTTTTTTGAGATGATGTGACAGAATTGCATATGATACTCAAGATTCAGTCTCGCCATGGAGCGATAAAGAGGTATTATAATGTTTTGTCTTATTTTTTATTCCTTCATAATAATGTTTTGTTTTTTTGGTTGCCACAGCACACTGAGCTGAAGATTTCAACGTATTGCCCATAATGATCCCTAATCCTTTTCCTTGGTGGTGATTCCTCACATGGAACTTAGCATCATGTAGTTATAATGTGGGTTATTCAGGTTATTCTTCCCAATGTGAATTATCCACATTAAATTTCATCTGCCATTTGGATTTCCAGACTCTCTCAAGGTCCTCCTGTAATTTCACACAGTCCACATGTGATTTAACAACTTTGAATAGTTTTGTCATCTACAGATTTGATCACCTCACTTGTCATTCCCATTTTCAGATCATTTATAAATTTGTTGAAAGGCACCAATCCCAGTACAGATCCACGCAGCACTCCACTATTCTCTGTCCTCCATTGAAAAAATTGGCCATTTAACCTTACTCTATTTTCTGTCTTTTAACTAGTTCCCAATCCACAACCAGGCATTGTTCCTATCCCATGACTTTTTTTAATTTTCTCAGGCGTCTCTCATGAGTGATTTTGTCAAAAGCTTTTCAAAAATCTAGATACACTATATCAATTGGACCACGCTGACATCAGGTCTACTGGTCTCTAATTTCCCGGATCACCCCTAGAACCCTTTTTATAAATTTGGCATTACATTGGCCACTGTCCAATCTTCAAGTACCATGAATGATTTTAATGATGGGTTACAGATTGATAATATTAGAGCAACCAGTTTTTCATTTTTGAGTTCTTTCAGTACCCTGCAGTGTACACCATCCAGTTCAGGTGATTTTCTGCTCTTCAATTTGTCAGTCTGGCTTATTACATCTTGTAGATTCACCAAGATTTTTTCAGTTCCTCCATTGCTATTCCATTACTATTATCTCCACTTCTTCTGCTAAGGGGTCGTTCCATGAAGGGATACAAGTTTATGAAATAATGAAGTGTTCTATGTAGGGATTTCATTAAAAAAAAAAAAAAACCATGTAATATAGTCAATTTTAAGGGATCTGACACATTCCATCAAGTAATCTGTTCCTGTGTCAGATCCCTTAAAATACTTGCTTTGTCTTTATATATCAATGGACCAGTTTTTCTCTCATTGGCTGATATTTCATCAATCGTTGGTGGTTCTACAAATGCATTCCATTCCACTATCTACTTAAAATATAAGATCTTTTGGAAAGCACATTTCTGTCTCGCTTCCTGTACCTGTTTAAAATGCTAAACATTGTTGCTAATATACTCCAAATAAAAGGGATAAGGGTAATGGTAGTTGATATATCACCTTTCTGTTGGCAATCAAAGCATTTTACATTTATTATATTCAGGTACTTTCTCTGTCCCTAGTGGGCTCACAATCTAAGTATTGTACCTGGGGCAATAGGGAGGGTTAAGTGACTTGCCCAGTCACAAGGATCTGCAGTGGAAATCGAACCTATCTCCCCAGCTTCTCAACCCACTACATTAACCACTAGGCTACTCCTCTAGTAGGGAAAGCATGTCTCATGGAATGCTTTCCAACCACTCTGCACATGTGTATAATATGCATTTATGTTGTCTCTGTATATATATTTGTTGTGGAGGGAAGGGGGTGGTTTCAATGAAGGGAAACCAAACATTCTATTTTGGAAAGAATAATAAAATGTAACCAAGTGTGATATGTCACACCATTATGCCACTGTCAGCAGATTTGAAAGGCTGTATTACATATTTTACAGTTTGGGTTCCACTATCTCACAGCAACCAGCACTAGTTGGCAGTACATATAGCAACAATTAAGAAATCTGTATAGTAGAGCCAGACTGAACCCAGGATCTTCAGAGAGAGAATGGGAGAGACATTTTGAAAGGAACAGTTCTTGGGGATCGGTTAAATTATTTGGAGGTCTGTTGCTTATGGCTTTAGCAACATAATCTCTATTAACTATGTGGAAAGATAATACTGCTTTGTCAATAATTGTTTGGTGGAATGCTGTATGCCTCACTAAGATACAGTGAAAGAGCTGCTGTGGTAAAGAGAGAAAACTTTACAACATTCTACAAAGTTTGGGCTCCTTTAGATCAATATTGTAATCCTATCAGTATTTGAATTGACATTTTTATTTTCATTGTAATGTGGAGCATTTTAATGTTAGTATTGTTTATATGACTTGTGTTTTTTGAGAAGGGTGGAGGGGGGGAGTGTCTTTTCTGTAATTTGTGTTTCGAAGTAAAATTTGTAGTAATCTGAAAGGAGCAATTCCCCAACTGCTATGTTTCACATTACCAGTTTACAGAACTTGAACTGTAAAAATGGATTAGGCCGTTGTTGGGGAAGCTTGTTTCTGTGGAACATCCATTTTCAAACTTATTGTTTTTTCACTCATTTCACCTCCCCCCCCCCCATGCTAAATATAGTCCTATTCCTTTGAGTTATTTCACCCCCACCCCCAGACAGGCAGGCATTCTCAAACTTTTATTTATCATCTGTTTGGTTAGACTAAAAGTTGACCTTCCAACCCCACATAATTTTGCTCAGTGGAAAAGTTCCTTGTAATGAAAATGGCACAACTGTTTATCCAGATAGTTGGAAGAAAGTGCAGTACATTAATAGAATTACTGGAAAAAATTGTAAAAGTGTTAGAATAGCTCAGGAGTGTATATAATCAGACTTTCTGATTTGCAGAAGGAATCCTTGCATGAACAATAGATGCTACAATTAATACAGATTTTTCTTAAAACAATTAGATGTCCACTGTATTGATAGTAAACAATTATACATGTTGTACTCAGAGCTAATTAAAATCAGCCAGGCTGCAACTAAGGAAATTATGGAGGCGTTCTTACTCTGTGATTAAGTTTTGGATGGAACTCTAAATTTGCATATAGGCAGTCATTAAGTGCAGAGAACACTACTCGTGTGTATTTTTTTTCCCCAACTTTAATGTTTTTGCTTGGAAAAAACAGTGTAGACTGCAGAGTTGGATCACCAACACTGGAAACCTAAACCTTTCATTTCTCCAGAGAGCAGGTGTATGGCCGGCTTCTTCACACTGTATCTTGCTGTAGGGCAACTGTGGGTGACTGTCTATTCATATGTAGCCTGGCCTCTATAGAGACTGCCTACAAGGGGCAAATTCATGTCCGGTTGTGATGATGGCTTTTTAGTGATGTGAACAGGCTTTTTGCAATCATTTGCCAGTTCATTGAGCTGTCTGTTTCCATCTCGGTAACAGTTGCAATGTATTCGCCCATATATTTTTGGAACAGAAGAAATGTTGATCTTAATAGGGCAGAGGATAAGCACAGTTTTGCTAACATTAGAGATATGAGAAACACAACTTAGTTGGCAATATGTTTGATTCAAGAATGGGCATTGAGGTTGGTATGGTAGAGGGAGTAATATGAACTAATACCAAACCTAAAACTCTAGCAGAAGAATAATTTAGTGCTTAATTGGTAAAGTGGAGAAAAAGCCCTCAGAAAACACAGGTAAACTACCTGTTTAGTGCGTGGTTATGAACTATTCACTTTGATTTATAACACACGCTGCGGTTCTATCATTGGGCTAAAAAACTTTACTTAACACGGACTACAAAATTTTGTGCCTCAAAAATGCAAATAAACAGAATGAATCACTCCTCACACATTTAGATTAATTTTTCACTCATAAGGTCACTTTCTAACGGCGACCTTAATCACATCAGCATTACAGAAAAGAACTTGCACTTAGCTTAAATCAAGCACTCTTCATTGTCCGTTCTACGGGGACCACCTTTTCACCTAGAAACACGGCTTCTTCAGGAACGGAGTGCTCTAAAGTTGTGCTGAAGTTTTGAAGTGGAAGCATTGAGCATTTCAATATGGCGCCTCCGTTCCTGAAGAAGCCGTGTTTCTAGAAGTGATTCATTCTGTTTATTTGCATTTTTGAGGCACAAAATTTTGTAGCCTGTGTTAAGTGGAGGTTTTTAGCCCAATGATAGAACCGTAGCATGTGTTATAAATCAAAGTGAATAGTTCATAACCACGCACTAAACCTCAGGTAGTTTACCTGTGATTTCTGAGGGCTTTTTCTCCACTTTACCAATTAAGCACTAATTATTCTTCTGCTAGAGTTTTCGGTTTGGTATTAGGTTACGTTTTTTTGCTCTAGCCATACTGCATATGTTCTGATTGATTTTCTTGAGTAATATGAACTGTTAGAAGGCCTAGCAGTAACGAAGCATTCAGTAGTCAGGTTTATCTGATGGTCTGTGATGGTAGGCTTAGCTGTTAGTTGATTCTCTTTGGCAGGTTGCAAATTCTACAGTTATGTGCAAAATTCTGGAATAGATTGTTTGTGATCTGGAATTTCAGTGTCTGCATTCATTTCATTTCCATTTTTAAAATTTGCATTTATTTAGTGCACAATGATTCTGTAATGCTGTTTGTCATAAATGCATGTTACATATGTGAAACAGCATAAAACACAGGTACTTAGCTATACATTGCAATTTCAGTGTGGCTCAGCTGCTATTTAGATGTTGTGTCCATGACATTATTCCTATGTTAAGATATGCTGGTTCTGATTTTTTATTTTAATTGTACCTGTCGTTGGGATCTGTCAGATCCATGTTTTGGAGAATTTTCTACATTTTTGTTTAATTGTTGGCCAGGCTGCCACTTTCCTTGCTGCAGAGTGGATTAAAAATTTGATCCTATAAATCTTAATACTTGTTTGTTAAATGATATCCTTAAAAAAAAAAAAAAAACTGGTGGTGTGCTTGTAAGTGTGCCACGAGATGAAAAGGTTGAAAATCACTGCTCTGGAGGAAGGGAAAATCTCTTTAGAAGAAGGGTTTGACCCTAAAAGCCTATAGGGTTTTTCAGAATGATGAGCTCCCTCTTTTAATTAGAAACTCTGTAGATGCTCTGGAGATGCCTTCCCTAGCTTATTCTTTTTCACTTCAGAGAGATTCCATTAGGAGGGAAATTAAATATCCTTCTGAAGCCTTTTCCATGCTTGAAATTATTCAGGATCTCATCTCCTTGGAGTAGGATTTCTTAGGTGCAAGCCTTAAGGTAGGCAGAGGTATGTCTGGGTTATATCCTTGTTCCCTACAGAGAGAGAAGATTCAACTACCTAAAGTGGATGAGGTGGTTACTGCCGTCACCAAGAAGATGACTATACTTGTTGAAGTGGGTATAGCCTTGAACGACCCCCCAAGGTTGGAAAATAAAAGCAACACAAGCATTCCCATGAAAGTAAGTGTGTTAGGTTGCCAGGCTTCTGTATAGTTGCAACAGGGTTTTCATCTGAATCAGTATTCTCTTCCACATTTGGAACCAGGTATAACCTATTTGGCTGATGCCCTTTATGACTTGATTAGAGTCCTTGCTTGAAGTATAGCCCTTTGTTATAGTTCAGTGGTATCTCTGGTTGAGAAGTTGGTTGGCAGATACATTTTGAATCTCATCTCTGTAAGCTTCCTTTTAAGGGTAAGTTCATATTAGGTAAAGAGTTGGACAAGATTGTCAAGGATTTAGGAAAGGTTATGCCTCACAATTTGCCGGAGGACAAGCCCTAAACCTACTCATAGGATTCCTCTATCAGACCTAAATTTAGGGTTGTTAAGTGTTACAAACTGGGTGTTTTGCTTACTGCCAACATTCTTGTTTCCAGCTTGGTCAAGCTTCCTTTTAGGAAGATAAATGATAAAGCTCAAAGGGACCTCACCCTGCAAATGCCTCTTGAGCCAATCACAATGGGGGTCCAGATTCACTCTTTCAGGATAGAGATAGGAGATTCTCTTTTCAGCTTTCTCCAAAAGTGGACCTGAATAACATCAGACCAGTGGGTCTTGGGAATCGCAAGAGAGGGTTACATGTTTTCTACCTCCATTACAGATTTCTTTTTTTAGTCTCCTTGCAAGACTTTGAGAAAAAGGTGGTGGAATCTACCTTAATTGCTGTCAAAGATTTAGGGGTGGTCATTTCTATTCCCAAGAAGTAAAGAAATCTCTGCAGATATTCGATCCACTTCGTAGTTCCCAAGAAAGAAGGCACCTTTTGGCCCATACTGGACCTCATGAATGTGAATTGTTGCCTCAGAGTTGTTATCTGGTGCTGATGCATAGAGTCTAAGTCATAGAGTCTAAGGCAATACTTGAGATATATATACAATATGTATTGGAGCTTTTTGAAAGACAATTAATACAAGGAGTTTTTCCTAATGATAGAAGGTTAACAGCGGCATATACTTGTTGCCATTGTAAACCTAGGATTTTTAAAAAATTTATTAGGTTTCTGAGGGTTTTCTCCTTGATAAAACAAAACACCTTGAGAGGTTTGATTATGCTCACAATCGACTAGTGTTCAAAAGAGTTTGTTCAGATCTGTTATAGCGTGTGTTCTCCCAGGGAGTTTCTCACTGCCCTAGATCTCAAGGAGGCTTATTTTCACATTTCCATTTGGCTGCCTCACCAAAGGTTTCTCAGGTTGCAGTTCTTGGCTAGTATTTTCAATTACAGGCAATCCTTTTGGGTTGGAAACAGCTCCCAAGACCACTTCCAAGACTGTGGTTAGTAGTAGCTGTTCCTTCATTGAGAAGGAATCAGAGTTCATCCCTTTTTGAACAATTGATCAGGGCTTCTCACCAACAGAGTGTCCACGTTACATCTTGGGTATTGCATCTTTTTCAGTTATTGGGTTGGATAGTCTAATGAACAGGATCCAGCTTGCTCTTGTTGTAATCTCTGCGTATCTTGGAGTGCTGTTCAACACTTGAGAGGGAAAATGAACAGTTTCCATCGACAGTCTTACAACAAACTGATATCCCAGTGATCACTTTTCAATATTGAGATCTCTTTGTTTTACAGAAGGGTCTAAAGTTTGTAACTGCTAATCAGTATGATCCTTAACTAGGGTTGACCTGTTTAGTTTTGAAAGGAAACTCAGAATTGCTAATTTTTTTGCAGATCAGATTCCCTCCAATATTGACACAGCTTTGATTAGATGCAAGTCAAAATGGGTTCCACCTGGTCAGACAGACCCATTCATCTCCGCATTTTATCAGTGTGTATTGAGGGACATAGCAAGTTTAGAGGATAAGAAAGAGGACATTTTTAAATCTCTCTAAGGAAGAAAGCCGAGCCCTCAAGAGTCTCAAAGAGAATAGAAACATCACACTCAAACCAGCTGACAGAGGAGGGATTGTGATTCAGAATACTTCTGACTATATAAAAGAAGTACACCAGCAATTGTCTGATGAAAATTTCTATTGTGTGTTAGACACTGATCCAAGAGAGGAGTTGAGAAAAATACATTTTTGGGTTAACTTTGATTTCGAATCTGGATTTTTGACACCCAAAGAGATTTGTTTGATACAGATCATCCTGTGACACCAATGATATACATGTTGATCAAGATCCACAAGACCCTCACCATTCCTCCTGGAAGACCAAATTTTTCCGCAGTAGGTTCTATCCTTGAAGCCTTCTCCATTTTTATCAACACTTTCTTGAGATCCTTTATTCTGCTGGTGATATCTTACATTCATGACTCCTCTCATATGATCAGCCTGGTAGATGAATTCGACAGTGATCTTAAAGATATTGTTTTGGTCACGTTTGACCTGGAAGCATTGTACACTAATCTCCCTCAAGAACAGGCCTCAAGGATCATTACTGATGTTCTGAATGATGAAACCAATAGCAGCAGGGTGCCTGCTGCATTTATTATAAAACTAGCCTTCATAGCTAAATTTCTTTTGCTTCCAAAGAAAATTTTATAAACAAGGGAACAGCAATGGGGGGCCACTATGGTCCCCAATACTGCTATTTTATACGTGATATTTTTTGAATATTCTTGGAATCGCATCCGTTTCAAGAAGAGTGGAGATTCTGGAGGAGATATATAGATGATGTGCTGGTGTTGTGGAAAGGGAACATTGACAGACTACAGGAATTTCACACTTGGCTGAATTCACTTGATGAAATTTTAAGATTTTCAGTGCATCACAACATTGAAATCCCTTTCCTTCATACCCTAATCAAGAAAAGCACCTATAGTTTCACTACTGCAGTGTATAGAAAGCTTATGGATAGCAACCACTTCCTTCATTTTGAGAGCTTCCATAATCTTGCCGTATTCTCAGCTCCTTCGTTTGAGAAGGCTCTGTAGTGACCTCACTGAATTTAACCAACAAGCGATACCCATGGTCAAGAGATTCAAAGATAGAGGCTGTCTATCGCATTGCATTACCAAGGGCATACAGAAGGCAAGAGCTGCTGTCAGGGAGAATTTATTAACTATGCTTGAAGACCCACCAAAGCTCGATATCATGTGCAGTCTGAGATTCTCCAATCTCTCAGGATAGATTTATAGGATTTTGTGAAGACATTGCCACATTCTAGAGGGGCATCATTGTTTTAAAGGTAAGAGGTTGATGATTGCATATACCCGTGTCAATAATATTAAGGAAATTGCCCTTCTTTCAGAACTATCAATAGTGGCCTCCACATTAGGCCACTATCCTTGCGGATCTTGTTCTGTATGCTCATCAATGTCTGTCACCACCTTCATTCATCCATGCACACAGAAGGCTTACCCCCTCCCCCCAAGACATTTCTCAGATTAAGAACGTAAGCATTGCCATACTGGGACAAACTGAAGGTCCATCAAGCCCAGTATCCTGTTTCCAACAGTGGCCAATCCAGGTCACAAGTACCTGGTAAGATCCCAAAACAGTACAATACATTTTATGCTGTTTACCCTAGAAATAAGCAGTGGATTTTCCCATTTTTAAAACCCCAGAGTTTAACACATGTTGAGTGAAGAAATATTTTCTATTTACTACTTTTTAGCTTCATTACGTGCCCCCTAGTATTTTTGGAAAGAGTAAACGAGCAATTCATTTGTATCCGTTTTGCTCCATTCATTTTATTTTATATGCCTCTATCATATCTACCCTCAGCCATCTTTCCCCAAGCTGAAGAGCCCTAGCCTCTTCAGTCTTTCCTCATAGAGGTCGTCTCATCCCCTTTATCATTTTTCTTGGCCTTCTCTGTTCCTTTTCTAATTCCACTATATCTTTTTTGAGATGCGGTGACAGAATTGCACACAGTATTCAAGGTGCGGTCGCACCATGGAGCAATACGAAGGCATTATAACGTCCTTGTTTTTATTTTCCATTCCTTTCCTAATAATACTAACATTCTATTTGTTTTCTTTGCTGCTGATTGCAACATGGGCAGCTTATATCATTCTCTGGCCATACAAGTTGATATATGTAGGGAAAACCATCCGGAAAGTCAGAACAAGAATGATATAAACAATATTCGGAAAGGTAACACAGCATTCCGTTTAGAACAACACTGGTGTTTCTGGTTTTGAAGACAGTGAAATTATCCTGGCCTGGAGGAGACATTGATAGCATCTTATTAAGACAGTATTTAATTCAAAGATAAATCTTTGTTCCTATTTCCCCCACTGGTCTGAATGTAGAATTAGTTTGTGTGTTTGTTTTATAGAACTGAAGAGATAGACACTCTGTATAGCACAATATCCGCCTTATTTTCGAAAGAGAAAGACGCCCATATTTCGACCCAAATCGGGAGATAGGCATCTTTCTCCCGTGGGTGCCCAAATCAGTATAATCGAAAGCCGATTTTGGGCGTCTTCAACTGCAATCTGTCACGGAAACGGCCAAAGTTGACAGGGGCGTATTGGAGGCGTGGTGAAGGCGGGACTAGGGTGTGTTTATCGGCCGAGATGGGCGTCCTCAGCCGATAATCGAAAAAAGAAAGGCGTTTTTAGCATGAATTTGGGTCACTTTTTTTTTACCCTTTTTTTTCACGAACAAGTCCCAAAAAAGTGCCATAAATGACCAGATGACCACCCCTGACTCCCCCAGTGGTCACTAACCCCCTCCCACCCAAAAAAAGAACTTTAAAAACTTTTTTTTCCAGCCTATATGCCAGCCTCAGATGTCATACCCAGCTCCATCACAGCAGTATGCAGGTCCCTGGAGCAGTTGTTAGTGGGTGCAGTGGACTTCAGCCAAGTACACTTGTGGTGGTAAATGGGAGCCCTCCAAACCGCCCCCAAAACCCACTGTACCCACATCTAGGTGCCCCCCTTTAGCCATCAGTGCTATGGTAATGGTGTAGAACTGTGGGCAGTGGGTTTTGGGGGTGGGGGGGGTTGGGGGGCTCAGCACCCAAGGGAAGGGAGCTATGGACTTCAGAGGTAGTTAACTTTTTGTTTTTAATTGTTACAAGTGCCCCCTAGGGTGCCCGGTTGGTGACCTGGCATGTGAGGGGGACCAGTGCACTACGAATCCTGGCTCCTCCCTCCCACGACCCAATGCCTTGGATTTGGTCGTTTTTGAGCTGGGCGCCTTCGGTTTCCATTATTGCTGAAAAACGATACCGCCCAGCTCAAATCCGCACAAATCCGATACATTTGGCTGGCACAAGCCATATTATCAGAAAAAAGATGGACGCCCATTTTTTTTTTTGAAAATACGGTTTGTCCAGCCCCTTCACGTACCCGTTCTGGGAGATAGACGCCCATGGAGATGGGCATTCGCGTTCAATTATGCCCCTCTAAATCTGTTTAGAACACAAAAGAATGTCCTGTTATATTTACATATTAAGGAAAATAGAATATGTGTCCTATAAATTTCTAGATCTTGTCCAGTCAGCACTATCTTGGTAATATAATATGTGTGTTTAAGGTTTTTCTAATTTGGTATTTATTTTAAGTGTTTTTTTTAGATAGGAGTTGTTAATTGAATTTATAATGGTGCAGTATAGTGAGCTATTTTTGTCCTTACAGCATTCTCATATTCATTATGCAAGCCTTTTCCATGGACATTCTGATATTATGTCTTTATATATTTCACTATGGTGTTTGGCAAGAGAAAATTCAGACGTTGAAGTCATTTTGTTTGCAGTATTGAAATCTGTGTGTAATACCTGGGGTTTTAAGTGCTTTCACTTTTTTTTCCTTCATTTTTTCATTGTTTTTAAGTGTGCTTCATTACATCATCCGCTACTACTGCTTTGTTATAAGCCTTTCTGTGCGCATGTCTTTTTCTTGGTGGTTTGTTGGGAGCCACAGCTGCATGGATGCATTTTGTTGATTTTTGCGGTCGACTTTTACGGTAAGACATTAGAGTTTCATTTTGCGATCCTGAGATGCCTTTCTCAAATGGTCATATTGTATTGCTTCATGTGGGGCAACAATCATGCTGTTTTAATTACATGCATGACGGCGATTATATAAGAACATAAGAGTAGTCATACTGGGTCAGACCAATGGTCCATCAAGCCCAGTATCCTGTTTTCCAAACAGTGGCCAAGCCTGGTCACAAGTACCTGGCAGAAACCTAAATTGTGGCAATACTCCATACTACAAATCCCAGGGCAGGCAGTTGCTTCCCATGTCTGCCTCAATAGCAGACTATGGATTTTTCCTCCAGGAATTTGTCCAAATCTTTTTTTTAAAACCCAGATATTCTAACCACTGTTACCTCATGCTCCGGCAAAGTGTTCCAGAGCTTAACTATTTGATTGAAAAAATATTTCCTCCTATTTGTTTTAAAAGTATTTCCATTTAACTTCCTCAAGTGTCTCCTAGTCTTTGTACTTTTGGAACGAGTGAAAAATCGATTTACTTCTACTCGTTCTACACCACTCAGGATTTTGTAGACCTCAATCATATCTCCCTTTATTCGTCTCTTTACCAAGCTGAAGAGCCCTAACCTCTTTAGCCTTTCCTCGTACGAGAGGAGTTCCATCCCCTTTATCATTTTGGTCGCTCTTCTTTGAACCTTTTCTAATTCCGCTATTTTTTTTTGAGATACGACGATCAGAACTGAACGCAATACTCAAGTTGCGGATGCAGCATGGAGTGATACAATAGGCATTATATTATTTGTCTTATTCACCATCATTTTCCTAATAATTCCTAGCATCCTGTTTGCTTTTTTGGCTGCTGCTGCCGCACACTGAACAGAAGATTTCAGTGTATTATCTACGACGACACCCATATCTTTTTCTTGAGTGCTGACCCCCCAAGGTGGACCCTAGCATCAGGTAACTATGATTTGGATTATTCTTTCCAATGTGCATCACCTTACATTTGTTCACATTAAATTTCATCTGCCATTTGTGCACCCAGTCTTACAATTTCCTAAGGTCTTCCTGCAATATTTCACAGTCCCCACGTGTTTTAACAACCTTGAATAGTTTTGTATCTGAAAATTAGATTACCTCACTTGTCATTCTGATTTCTATATCATTTATAAATATGTTAAATATTACCGGTCCCAGTACAGATCGCAGCACACGCCACTGTTCACCCTCCTCCTTTGAGAGAAATGACCATTTAACCCTACCCTCTGTTTTCTGTCCAGTAACCCATTCTTAATCCACACCAGAACCTTGCCTCTCATGAGGAACTTTATCAAAAGCTTTCTGAAAATCTAGATATACTACATCAACCGGCTCACCTTTATCCACATGTTTATTCACGCCTTCAAAGAAATAAAACAAATTAGTGAGGCAAGACTTGCCTCAGCTGAACTAATGCTGACTCTGTCACATTAAACCATGTTTGTCTATGTTTTCTGTAATTTTATTCCACTATTTTGCCCGGCACCAACGTCAGGCTTACCGGTCTATAATTTCCCAGATCACCCCTAGAACCCTTTTTAAAATTGGCGTGATATCTGTGCCTTTGACTAGCAGCAAGCATTTTAATCCAAGAGGACTGTTTTAATTTCTTGACAACTCTCCCTTCTTTTCTGTAACATACATTTATGAATTTTTTTTCACATTTGTTAGACTTTTAAAGTACATTTTATGTTTCATCATTTTATTTTATTTGTACGGTTGCACAACTATAAAAGACTATATTGGTGATCAATATGTTTAGATCCCCTTCTTTCCAAATGTGTTTTTAAAAACACTGCAGTTGAGCCAGTATACCTTTATTGAATTACATGAATTTCACTTTTTTCCAGTCTGGATTATCTTATCTCGTCAGAGTAGACTTTTAAAGTATATGTGCTGTGGCATTTTTAGAGTTTCTTACATTCTGCCTAGGTAAGCGCCATATTTTGGATTTTAAATTTTGAGTGTGGATTGTTCTTCTTGTATAGATATTTGGATTTATTATTATTGGATGTAGGAAGTACAGTATTGTAGTGGTTTGCACACTATGATTTATTGGGTATTTTCTATTAGTTTCATTTGTAACATTTTATGTGACCTTATTTTTCCTTACTCTGTTTTACAGCAGTGCTGTTTGAATGTTATTGGATCTTTTGTTTTTGTCGAAAGTACTCGTTTCTGTTTGGTAAGAAATGCAGATTTCAATACATACATTCAGTTGTGGCCACTTTTAATACGCATTTGCATGTTATGTATCTCCCCTTTTAATATATTGTGTATAATGTTTTCATTTATAATTGTCGGTTTGTCACTCCAAATTATGTATTTCATCTTTTCACACAGTATGTTATTAATTTTTATTATTTATGATAATTTACGCTTCGGTCAGCACTAGCGCATGGAGAGCCGCTAGTGCTGCTTTGTAAACAGACCCCTTAATTGCCAATTTAGATTTGTCACTTCACGCACCATTTTTATGTTATGATTTTTTACGTTTTGTGCATGTAAACATGTATGGTTATTGAAATTTGTGGTACTATAGATGTCTATTCATATATGTTATTAAAACATATAACCGTAGCTCTTTGTTTATTCACCAACTGCATAGATACCAGCACATCCTGTCTTTTGTATAACATTTTATTTTGTTTTATTCTATTTAGTTTTAAATTTGCATAGGTTGTATTTTAATGTTTTTTTCTTAGACCCCTGAGGCGAAACATGGCCCCTGTCAGGCTTATCTAAATAAAGAACTCTGTCTTGAAGGCCCATTTGTGCTTTTTTTCCCTGTTCCTCTGATTTTCATCCTGCTGTTCTAACAAAATGAATACTCCTCTATTCCACTCTTTGCCAGTAGACTGTGATATTTCAACCTTCTTTATCATGGGGTAAAACGTTAAAAAAGGTAACTTAGTTTTTTTTTTCTTCCTCTTCTTTTCTGTTCTCACATACCACAATATCACTTTGTATTTGTTTACCCCGGAGTCTGCAAACACCTCTCCGGTACTATGTAAGCCACATTGAGCCTACAAATAGGTGGGAAAATGTGGGATACAAATGTAAAAAATAAATAAATGAAGTGCCCTAAGAGAGGAAAGAATGCTTAGTGCAAGAGTCTATCAGATGAGGCTTCAAAGGGATAGACAGTGCATGCAAATTTCTCTCATGAATATTCTTTGTAGTTATCCTGAAAACCTGACTGTCAGGGGACCTCCAGGACCAGGTTTGGGGACCACTGCCATAATGGTTCAGTTCTCCAGCTTACATTATGGAGAAATCGGAAAGAAATCAATGTACCAAAAAGATAGAATATATGTGACTAAAGTCACCAGAAACAGAAAAAGAAAAGCGCTTTTAATGGATTTTGTTAGAACAAAGAATTTGTAATACAACAGTCCAAACCTCATCCTTTTATTTGAAAAAAATAGGTTAAGCCATTCTCAACATTTTATATCCACTAGTTTAGGCACCTTTTGCCAGAGACAGTCACATATATTAATAATAGAACCCAGACACTAAAAATATTTACATGACCATGCCCCTAAAGTACTATCAAAATCCAAGTATAACAAAATAAAGAAATGTCTACAATTTAAAAAATTTTCTCCTTCAGAAATTTTTCTAATGGAAGAGCCTCAAGAAAATTTGAGGAAGAAGGTAGATCCAGTAGGCACACATGTAGCTTCAACTGCAGCAAAGCCTTCCTCTTACACTGAGTACTGAAAAACATATCGTGAAATAAATAGTTATTGTATATAAAAAGGCAAAGCTGCCTTCTGAAATGGAGCCTTAGTATCAGTCATCAAAAAACATTTAGTCACAAAGAATGTATCCTGTGTGGATATAAAAATTGTGTACATTGGATGAGGCAATTGGCCCTTTTTCTGCTGTCATCTACTGTTACTATGTTGAGTATATGGGATGTTCTCTCTCATGAGGTAGTAGAGATACAGTGATAATTTGTGAAATCATTGGATACGTACACGATTCCAAGCTCAGAAATGAAAGAAACATATATAATTAATAGGGGTTAATATTAATGCAGGGTTCCATGTTAGGAGTCACTGACCAAGAAAGGGATCTAGGCATCGTTGTCGATGATACGTTGAAACCCTCTGCTCAGTATGCTGCGGCGGCTAAGAAAGCAAATAGAATTTTAGGTTTAATAGGAAAGGAATGGAAAACAAAAATGAGGACGTTATAATGCCTTTGTATCGGTTCATGGTGTGACCGCACCTCGAATATTTTGTTCAATCTGGTCACTGCATCTCAAGAAAGATATAGTGGAATTAGAAAAGGTAAAGAGAAGGGCGACAAAAATGATAAAGGGGATGGGATGACTTCCGTATGAGGAAAGGTTGAAGCGGCTAGGGCTCTTCAGCTTGGAGAAAAGACGGCTGAGGGGAGATATGATAGAGATCTATAAAATAATGAGTGGAGTTGAACGGGTGGATTTGAAGCATCTGTTTAGGCTTTCCAAAAATACTAGGACTAGGGGGCATGCGATGAAGGTATAAAGTAGTAAATTTTAAAATTGTAGAAAATTTTTCTTCACTTAATGTGCAATTAAACTCTGGAATTCGTTGCCAGAGAATGTGGTAAAGGTGGTTAGCTTAGTGGGATTTAAAAAAGGTCTGGACAGCTTCCTAAAGGAAAAGTCCATAGACCATTATTAAAATGACTTGGGGAAAATCCACTATTTCTTGGATAAGCAGCAAAAAATGTATTGAACTTTTTTGGATCTTGCCAGGTATTTGTGTTCGCCACTGTTGGAAACAGGATGCTGGGCTTGATGGACCTTTGGTGTGTCTCAGTGTGGCAATATTTTTGTACTTATGTAATGCACTAGAGGCGCGTTAGCATTTTTAGCGCGCGCTGTGTAGATGCCCATAATATTCTTATGGGTTTCCACACTGCTAGTGCATGCTAATTTTTAGCACACACTAAAAACACTAGCTTAAAAAGGACCGTAGGAATGAAACTAGGCAGACTAGATGGAACTTAAGGTCAAGGTTGTAAAATGGCTGTTCATTTTTGACGGTTCTGACTTGGATGTTCTTTTCTCTTTCTTCCAACCCAAAAGATATTGGATATATATGGCAGGCCCTTCCCCCTTCAAATTTCTGCACCGTTGCTATGGCTAGTGAGGATCCCCAATCCCAATCCCTGAAGAGGTCCTCCGGCAGTGGCTAGAAACTTCCCAATGTTGGCAGCACTTTCTATGGGTCACCATTATATTAGGCCCCCCACTCCCCTGTGCATGCACAAAAACTGAGTATGCGTGGGGGGCCGGGGTGGGGAACCTGATACTGCTATGGCCCATGGAAAGTGCCATCGACTTCCAGCCAGAGGAGGAGGGCCTCCTTCAGTTGGTGGGGCTTGTGGATACCTGTTAACTCAGGTACTTAAATGCTGAGTTGGGGGTTGTCCTGCCTTCTCCTATTCCCCCCCTCAACCCCCCCCCCCCCACACACACACACACTTTGGCTTAAGGTCCCATTAAATTGAAGGTCTGGCCAAGCCAGTGATATATGGGACTAAGGGTGTCAGTCTGAGAATAAAATTACTCTGACAATTTAATGGGACTAAATTTAGAATGGGGCAAAAGGTGCATCAGGCTTAAAAATAGGCCACATTAGACTCTGCTTTAGATAAATCATCTTCCCAAAAGAACATCCCAGTTCAACTTCTGCAGCGTAGAAATTTTGATACAGTGAAAATTAGGGAATTGTTCCTTTCAGACTGCTTCTCATATCTTTGTTCTCCCAGTCAGACGCAGAGCCAACATACACACCGGTGAGACAAACCTGAAATGGATAGATGTCATTCCGTGAAGATGCCCCACATGTTTTCCCCAGCACATGCTGCTAGACATCTATCCTCGATTCATTGCCTCTTAGTGATTCAGATATATATATTTTTTGTTGTTGTTGTTATAAAAACTGATATTTACTAACTGAACCATATGTTTCTTAATGGTTATGTGTACTTCCAACTGTTAAATTGTAAAATCCATTTTTGAAAACTATTGACAGTGACATCTAATGGTTTTGGTTTTAATATATTTGCATGCTAGGTTTCATTTAATTACTTTTTTTGAGCTAACAATGCTTGGGTCTAACTCCATTCAAGCAGAGCCCTTCCTTCTCTCCTCCAGGTTAAAGGTGCACATAGAGACTCTTCTATACATGTGCATATATAGAAAAGTTGGAAAGAAATCATGAGCCATGCTTTTCCCGCATGTTTTACTATGTCATGCAAGCAGTCAACCCTCTGGGAAAAGGTGATCTCCCCAAACCTTTCCATTAACAGTCTGATTTACGGTGGTGGTTGATCAATCAGTGAAAAGTGAACATCAGTATTTCACCATTTTGGAAATTAATATACCTTTATTCAGTATATATGTTCATTTAACAGTGGTTATTCAGTATATTAAAAATGGTGAGAAGGAGAGTACTTTAATAATAGAGTAACTTTAATAAAATAAATATGAAAGAGGACATGTGAAAACTCTTTACAGTGAACTTAGAAATTGTCTGTTTTTTGTTTTTTTGTAGTATACATTTTGGAACTTTGTACCGAAGAACTTGTTTGAGCAGTTTCGAAGAATAGCCAACTTTTACTTTCTTATCATTTTTCTTGTGCAGGTAAGTAATCCTTAAATAAGTATTTACTCATGCACTGTTAAAGCATGATTAAGCTGATTTCCTTTCCCTTCATAAGAAAAAGGAGAGAAGCTAGCAGAGAACACTGTAAGTTTCATTTCTCTTTTAAACAATGTTTTATGTGGCAGTTTACTCCTCCTTTAGGGGCCCTTTTACTAAGCCGTGATAGAAATAGCGTGTGGCTACTGTGGGATGCATTGAGTGCCCATGGTAGTGCACCGTTGAGCATGAGCTAATACCATACTTTAAAATCTTTTTTTATTTTTCAGTACGGGAGGCGTGCCCTGCTCTAATCAGGTAGCGCAGGCACATTACCACATGCTGCCCAATTACTGTGGGAGTAGCACGGGAGCCCATACTGCTAAGTAAATAGGTGACGGTAAGGACTCCTGTGGTAATGGCCATACACTGGGAAATCGGTGCGTGGTCATTAATGGGAGATATAGCAAAAGCGGCCATTTTGCTGCTGTGCTGAAAGTGACCACAGTGCATGGTAAACCCACGCTCTGACAGCAGCGCCAGCCACTTTTTAACGCAGCTTAGTACAGGGACCCCTTAGTCTTCTAGCTCAGTTGGAACCAGGGTAAGTTTTTCTCTTCCTGTATATTTCTTGCCCATCTTTTCTCCAAAGGTACCAACTATGGTCATTGCAGTGACAGTGGTGTAGCCACTTGTAATTCAAGATGGGCAGTTGCCCACCCAGTGTTGGTGTACATCATTGGTGTAGCTGGTTTGGGGATCCCCAAGCCCCACCAGCTGAAGACCACCTCCACCAGAGTCCCCAGGCTATATGAACACTGTGGCAGTGGGCAGCCATGATTCTAGCCATCGATTACATCATGCCTCATATGCTCATTTTATATGTGAGAACTGAGCATGGGCTAGGTGCTGGCATTAATGGCTGGGATCATGACTGCTGATTGCCACTGTGCTCTGACAGCCTGGGGGTTCTCAAGTCCAAACTTAAAGCCCACCTCTTTACCACTGCTTTTGACTCCTAACCACTACTCACTTGCCCTGTCCTTTATTCTCACCTATTTATTCCCTTAGCCTTAATCGTTCTGTCTGTTTACCTGTCTTATCTAGATTGTAAGCTCTTTGAGCAGGGACTGTCTTTTTGTGTATAGTGTACAGTGCTGCGTATACCATGTAGCGCTATAGAAATGATAAATAGTAGTAGTAGTAGTGATGGATGTCTTAAGCTGGTAGGGCTTGTGGATCCCCACCCGCCAATTTTTTTTTCCCTGTTTGTTGAGAGGGTAGGGGAGAGCATGGGGGCTTGGGGGTAAGGTGCAGAGGAAATGTATGTGCTCGCCAATTACACCTGTTGGTCCACCTGTTAAATATCGCAGGGCCTTGTCATGAAATTATCTTCTGGGTATGCCACTGGTAATGGTCCTTTGCACAGGGACCATACACAAACGCTCTTTCTGGATCCCTTCAATCATGTGCACTAAATCTCGCCATTAGTTGTCACCGGGGATGGACTGATAGTGGTCTGGGCCCCCGGGCACTAGGGATCATGGGCCCCTAACCACCTATCAAAAGTGGTTAAACTAGATGGAGATTAAGGGAGAGTGGGCCCCCTACTGTCGTGGGCCCATGGATGCTGTCCTGTTTCAGTAGTCTAGTCTGCCACTGTCACCCTTGAACAATGACCACTGTGCCCTTGACCTTCCCCTCCTTTCATAGTATCTCTATTTGCAGCCAATCCAGGAATCCTTCACATGCGGAACACTGAGCAGACTGAAATATTCTCCTGGAATGGTTACTTAACGTCTTACCACAATAAAAGATGGCATAAGAGGCATCATGTGCTGTAGTGTAATGTAATAGAAAATCACTCCAAATGGCACTATAATTTAAAAATGTGTTAACATTTTAAGAAATATGTGTTTCTTTTTTTGTAAACGTTCCCAGACTTAGCATGCCATTGAAATGTAAGCACATATACCAGCAGCTTAAAAGTAGAGGGAGCACCTAGAAATAGAATATTTATGGCTTCAGGGGTGCCAGCACATACTTTTATGCTTTAATTAGGTGACATCTCCCCAGTAGCTCTAGGATATAAGAAAATAAATATGTCCTACAGTCAGCAGTGACTTCTGAAAACATGGTATTACCGGAGATTATCATAATTTTAAGTTCTCTAATCAAAGAAAACACATTTAGACATTATTTAAAACGGTATGATTAATATTAGTAGAGGCGGAGTGATATTAAATCAGGGCAAAGTTACTTCACCTATGATTATTGTGAACCATGTATTGTGTGTAGGCAGTCACAAGGCAGAGATTTGCAGGTGGAAGGCACATTAATTGTTTTGCTGTAGTAGACGGGGTGGTGGATAACCACATTTTTATCTATAATTGTCTTAGACTTTTGTGTTGTAATTTTACACACTTAAAATGCACAGCAAAATCAAATCAAAAGATGTAAGCTGTGTATTTGTCACTGTGCAGTAGATTTTTTTTTTTTTTGCTTTCCTAATCATGTAGAGTCAAATGTCATATATAGTGAGATGTGCAAAATGTTTTGTTGACACAGGAATTTTATAAAGCAACAATAATGAAACTAACTATTTTTTTGAATGAGCAGGAAATTTGGAGATGTAACCACTGGCTTTGATTTTGGGGAGCTATTAAAGGGTTCAGCCTGGCAACAAAATTTACTCTCTGTGGCATTCACCACCCCCAGAGGAATTTCTGCTGAATTTCTGGCAAGCAGCAGCTAAAGGAAATTCTGTAAATGATGGTCAGTCTTCGGCACTAAACACAATTCTATAAAGGGTGTTTGCCCCAAGCGCCGATTCCTACTCCTAACGTTAGGCACCAGACTTATGCCTGCTGAAATGTGGTGTAAATGCTGGTGCCAAAGTATGGCGTGTTGAGGCCATATTCTGTAACTGTGCTTGCAGCTTTTCGGAACACCCCTGACACACCTATGACCATGCCCCATTTTGACTTGCACAGTAAGGGGGCCCTTTTACAACGGCGCGCTGAAAAATGGCCTATGGTAATGTAGATGTGTGTTTTGGGTGCACGCAGAACCATTTTTCAGCGCACAAGTAAAAAATGCCTCTTTTAAAAATATTTTTGCCGAAAATGGACGTGCGGCAAAATGAAAATTGCCATGCGTCCATTTTGGGTCTGAGACCTTACCACCAGCCATTGACCTAGCAGTAAAGTCTCGTGAGGTAACCAGGCACTAATGACCTACGTGTGCCAAATGCCACTTGGCACGCGTCTGATAAGCACGGCAGGAAATAAAAAACTGTTTTTTGGAAATGCGTAAAATTACTGCAAGAGCCGTGCGGTATCTCCATTTTGGCGCACATTGGGCGCACGTAGACGCTTACACGGCTTAAGGGCCCCTAATAGAGTTAGGTGGCCCTTTTACTATAAAATATAAAATACTTGTAAAATAGCATGCTGCCAGATGCATATGCAAATTTTAATGAGTGCCAATTAACTTCAATAATTGGTTGTTAGCACCCAGTTATTGATAAGGTCTGATTACTTAATTTGCACATGCAAATCTGGGTGCCATATATAGAATCTAGGGGCATATGCCTTCCCTCACCTCATGTGGTTATATGGCAGCAAGAGATCAGCAGTAGCAGTACGTCATGTCACATGTGTTCTATCATATTGCTTGCATGAATGGTTCTTTGAGCCATGTGGCGCTCTGATGTCCCACACAAACAAATCAGGTTGGTGGTTGAGAGGCTAGGATAGGGGAGGGCAGACTTATACGGGGTCTGTGCCGGAGCTGGTGATGGGAGGCGGGACTGGTGGTTGGGAGGCGGGAAATACTGCTGGACAGACTTATACGGTCTGTGCCCTGAAAAAGACAGGTACAAATCAAGGTAAGGTATACACATATGAGTTTATCGTGGGCAGACTAGATGGACCGTGCAGGTCTTTTTCTGCCGTCATCTACTATGTTACTATGTTACAGTGCAGATGTGGCATCGCTCTGTTACTACTAGCCAAGGGATAGATCATGGAAAAAGGAAGGAGAGCAGAGAATTGACATGAGGGGTGCAGAAGGGAGAGGAGAGGATTGCCTGGAGATTAATTTAGGGAGGTGATAAAGGAGGGAGAGCATTTGGGGAGGAGATAGAATGGAGGGAGGGAAAAGAGGAGAAAGTATTGGGTGTTGAATGCAAAAGGGAGAGAACAGGAATTAGGGTACGTGACCCTGCCCCCCACCCCCCTCCCGAGAAATGCTTCTGCTGCAGGCAGAAGGTGGGAGGATTTTCAGGGAAATCACTAAGACAACAGTGGCTGGGACTGCCAGCCTGATGGGAGGTTTTGTGAAGGGCCAGCCCATGATGGGGGCAGGGCAAGAAGTAATAAAAGGCATTGCCTGGAGAAAATTCTGGTCTTTGGTAGCTCAGCCCTGCTGAGACCCTGGGCACCGAAGGGGAAGTCCTGGGAGCCAAGGTAGAAGTTTGCAGTGTGTGGTGATTGAAGCCCTTGCCAGAGAGTAGTGGATTTCTGCGGAGTGTTCCTGATTAGAGAACTACAAGGAGGGCTTGGGGGAAAAGACAACCCTGAGTGGGAGAAGTGGGAGTGTGAGCACCTCACTTCTGGCAGGACTTTCCTTGATAATATGAATGACCCCTGTTTCGGGATGGGAGAGAGAGAATGGAGTTAATCGTGTTGAAATGATGGTAATGTCCCCGTAAACTTCATACAGTTTCACAAAGTATTTTGTTCAGGTTTGCAAATAGAGGAGATTTGAGATAAAACTGAACTGTGATTTGAATGCCCCAATATCATTAGGAATTTTTGATATTATGCCGACCATCTGAAAAGCCTTGAAATGTGTAGACCAAGTTGACAAATTTATAAACTCTTACTGTTAATAAAGCAAGTTGAAGTTGAAATATGGAGACTGCTGCCGATCTTGCAACATACTTTCAGGAAAAAATTGCTAATTTGCAGAAAACAATTCCACAGACTAATGCTGACATTGATTCCTTTCTCCAATGTCTCATGCCTATCCCCGGTGAGCATCCAGCGGACCGTTTCTTGTCTACCTTTGCCCCACTCACCTTGGAGGCTGTCACCCAGGGGTTTCACAAATTTTCCAAAAAGTACTGTTGGCTAGACCCTTGTCCTAACTACCTGCTCAAATCAGCACGTCCATGCTTTCTTGCAGACCTTACTACCTACCTCAACTTTATGCTCGAGCGTGGTCTATTCCCTGTAGCACATGGCAATATATTACTCACGCCAATCCCAAAGGACTCCAAGAAAAAAAGTGGTGATCTTACTAATTATCGCCCTATTGCCTCAATACCTCTTTTTGTAAAACCGATGGAGAGCATGGTGAAGAAACAACTTACAGATTTTCTTGACCAGTTTTCCGTTTTTCACAAATCTCAGTCTGGGTTTCGTTCTCATCACAGCACCGAAACAGTGCTCATCACTTTACTTAACAGCTTTCAGCAGGAGATAGCTCACGGCAAAAGTCTACTGTTATTACAGTTCGATATGTCCAGTGCTCTTGACATGGTTGATCACACCATACTGCTGAACCTTCTTGACAGCCTGGGAATCTGCGGACATGTTCATAACTGGATCAAGGGGTTTCTCTCTGCCAGAACTTACCAAGTAATTGCCAACTCAGATCTATCAAAGTCGTGGAAAGCTACTTGTGGAGTCCCTCAGGGCTCTCCGCTGTCGCCTACTCTTTTCAATATTATGATGATTCCACTGGCCAAGACCTTAAGTAACTTAGGACTTCACCTGCATATTTACGCTGATGACGTTACTATTACTATATCCCCTTCAAAAATGACCTGTCCAAGATCTCAAGAGAAGTGGACCGCTGTTTAACTAAGATGTACCTTTGGACATCTTCTTTCAAACTCAAGCTGAATGCTGACAAAACCCACTGCCTACTATTATCTTCTCAACACAGCAAGTACAGGCCTCCCACATTAATCACCTCACCTTACGCCTTCCTATACTAGATAGTCTCAAAATTTTAGGAGTTACCCTCAACCGCTCACTCTCACTCGAGCAGCACGTTAATGCCACCACAAAGATGTTCTCGCTGTGGAAACTAAAGAGAATAAAACCATTTTTCCCACGAGAGGTCTTCCGCAGCCTCATACAGTCCGTCGTACTATGCCACCTACTGTAACCGAGTGTATGGTGGATGTAAACAGCAACTGCTTAAGAAACTGCAGACAGCCCAAAACAGCGGCCAGATTGGTTTGTGGTAAGTCTGTTTGAGTCTGCCACGCCCCTTCGAAAGAAACTACATTGGCTCCCTGTCAAAGATCGTATCACCTTTAAACCCTTTAAACTCTGCTCTCTAGTTCACCAAATCCTTTATGGAGAAGTACCTGGCTATATGATCTCATCTCCCTACCGCTTCGGAATACGTTCCGGCTCTCCCGTTCATATCTTACCATCCACTATCCGAACTGCAATGGAATTAAGTACAAGTCCACGTATGCTACCTCCTTCTCTTTCATATGCACTCAGTTTTGGAATTCTTTACTGAGGACCATCAAAACCATCACAGATCATCTAACTTTCCGGAAATCACTGAAGACCATGTTATTCAGAAGTGCCTACCCTGCCGACTCTCCAGCGACTCCACTGCTGGAAGCACACCGATCTAGAGACATTTGGACATACCCCCCTTCCCTCTTAACTTCCCTTCTCCTTCCATCCATTCCTATTCTTCCCCATTATCTCATGTAGGTTTGTTGTATTAGCTTCATTTTACTGCATTGGCGCCTGCCTCTGTGGTGCATTGTAAGCCACATTGAGCCTGACATTGTTGGGAAACTGTGGGGTACAAATGAGATAATAAATAAATGTCATGTGTGAATGAAATAGAGTACTCTTCGGCCTACCAGGATTTAGCCCTGCTGTGGCCTACGCCCAGCTCGATCCTTTGAACTCTGCTTTTGTATATCCTGGTCCCAGGTAGGCGAGAGAAGGGACCCCTTTTATGAGAGAGGCTGCAGTGACAAAGTTGTGAGTGAAGAGGAGAAAACAAGAATGTAGAAAATAAAAGTAATGAACAAAATAAGTGAAAATTGGAATGTAGAAGAAAATAAAAGCAAAAATAAAGAAAGGCATTGTATGTTTAATGTGTTAAACTGAATTCTTGCTATGAAGTTTACTCTAGAACTGCTGGAGGAAAATGGGGCTCTAGCTTTCTGTTTAGAGAATGTAGAAAGCTGGATGCTTGGGCAGTGGCCATGTGGGTATTCATAGCTATTTGTCCACACAACTATGTAATCTAGACATGCGAAGGGAGGGATGTTAAGTGTCAAGTAAGTGAGGCATCTTGTAAGCTCCAGGGTTGCCAGGTAGAAATTTTTTTTCCAGCCCAATCCGGGCCAGAAACCAGCCCAAAACCCGCCCAAACACAAACCCCGCCCCTGACACCCCCACCCCCGCGTCACCGGCCCCGCCCCCGCCGTCACCGGCCCCGCCTCCCACGTCATCGGGCCCGCCTCCCCGTCATCAGCCCCGCCTCCCACGTCATCGGGCCCGCCTCCCTGTCATCAGCCCCGCCTCCCCGTCATCGGCCCCGCCTCCCACGTCATCGGCCCCGCCCAAAACGTCACTAGCCCCGCCCAAAAACGTCACTAACCCCGCCCCCCGCGGCCGAAAAAAATCAAAAAGCCGCCCAAAAAGCCGCCCGGAAGCCTAAAAAACCGCCCAAAAAACCGCAACCCGCCGCGGGCAAAAAATTTCCCGCGGCGGGGTGCGGAAAACCGCCCAATTGGGCGGTAAAACCGCCCACCTGGCAACACTGGTAAGCTCCTCTGCTTAAGAAAGTACAACAAATAAGGAAGACAACAAAAGCTGTCCAAGATATGGAGAGACATCTTACAAGCCATCATGCTGCATGACTGGCAGCTGGGTTATATCTTTACAGGGTAGACAGGAATATTTGGGCAAGCAGAATAGAGAGGTGGTCGTTTTCTGCCATTATCTAGTAACTTTTGCAGAAAAAAATCACTCATTTCTTGCAGCTGTGAATTTTCCCTCTTCTTTTGACTGAGAGAGAATAGAACCTTTTTTAGGATGTACAGTGAGATTAGATTTGTTTTTATGAAAAGTTTACTGGATTGAAACTGCTAACAGTACTACATAGGCTTCTCTCTTTTACAGTGGCTAATATTTATAGGAGAGCATGGATTGCATGTATATTACATAGTAACATAGTAGATGACGGCAGGAAAAAACCTGCACGGTCCATCCAGTCTGCCCAACAAGATAACTCATATGTGCTAATTTTGTGTATACCCTACTTTGATTTGTACCTGTGTTCTTCAGGGCACAGTCCATATAAGTCTGCCCAGCACTATCCCCGCCTCCCAACCACCGGCTCTGGCACAGACCGTATAAGTCTGCCCAGCACTATCCCCGCCTCCCAACCACCAGCCCTGCCTCCCACCACCAGCTCTGGCAATGACCGTGTAAGTCTGCCCAGCACTATCCCTGCCTCCCAACTACCAGTCCCGCCTCCCACCTCCGGCTCTGGCACAGACTGTATAAGTCTGTCCAGCACTATCCCTGCCTCCCAACCACCAGTCCCGCTTCCCACCACTGGCTCTGGCACAGACCGTATAAGTCTGCCCAGCACTATCCCCACCTCCCAATCACCAGCCCCGCCTCCCGATCTTGACTAAGCTCCTGAGGATCCATTCCATCTGCACAGGATTCCTTTGTGCTTATCCCACGCATGTATATTAGACAACATTCATTCTCTAATATAATCCTGTCAAAAAATGTGGAGGCATTCTACACATGAGCCTTATTGGAAGGATCAGAAAAAGCTTTTATGGCTATAAGAAGAGCAGGGGAGAGAGGAGACAGTTTTCAAGACTTGACCTCACATCAATGAGGTTTCTAGGATCAGGATTCCACCCTGCATTTGATAGTTTTTGTCTGCTTAGATAACTTATGTATTTACCTGTCCAAGTTTTGAGATTGGTTGTTGCGTATACTTTGACCCTCTCAGAATTGAACTGTTGTAATTCTTTGTATTGTGACCTTAAGAAATGGCAGCTTGGGAACTTGCAAATCATACAGAATATTGCAGCTGAAATTTTGACATATGCAGGGAGATGGGATGGTGTAACTCATTTTTTGTCAGTATTTCATTGGCTGCCTATTAAGAAAATGATTCATTTCAACCTTTTGTGTGCAACATTTAAAGCAGTACATCAACTTACTCCTATACATCTTGTGGTTCTCCTGTCATATTGTATTCTAAATAGACAATTACATTACTCACAGTAAGGTTATTTGCCCTTACTCTTTTTCAATCCTGTTTTCTGGCAATGCACATGGTGATCTGCTTTTATGTATCAGGGTCCTTATCTTTGTAATAGGCAGTTCTTATAATTTAGAAATAGCCACATCTAATAGTTTGCTAAAAATTCTCTAATCAGCTTCTAATCTGTTTCTTTATTTATGTAAGGTGTTTCTGTAAATTATAAATTATTTTTAAAAGCTTTGAAACTTATTGTTTCATTGTGAACGGGAAATGAAAGACTAAGTTGAATTAACTAAACCCGGGGACATAAGGCATTTGAAATTTAAATGAGCAAACACTGAAACAAAACAAAGGAATTTAATAGGGATATTTGTTCCCTCACCCATTATCAGACATTGTTGTCTTATATGCTGTAAATTTCTGTTTGCCTCCTCTGCAAACACATCACCCTCTCTTTTAGTTTACAACTTTTTTACAGCTTTGAAAAACAACCACCACCACCACTGTAAGCCTGTAATTTGGTTGTATAAGGAACTTGGCTCTGTAGAGGACATGATGACTGGCTTAATACACTTGTACCACCTGTAGCTTCTTTGATCTTTATTCTGCCTATCCAAATGAACGAACATCAATTACACTACTATTGGTTTTGAAACTGATTTCTTACATCCACAGACTTCATGATTTTCAAAGTGCTTAATTCTGTTTTGCAGTTAATTATTGATACACCAACAAGTCCTGTGACAAGTGGACTGCCACTGTTCTTTGTCATCACTGTAACAGCTATCAAACAGGTGAGCATTGGAAGTAAAACAAATTAAAAATAAAAGTTCACCCATAATCTATTTTAAAAATGTAGTAGATAGTGGAATCTTTCAGTTTGTTCTGTTTAGTTACCCAGATTTTCTGGAAACCGAAATGTGCAAGCAGTCATTGCAGTTGATTTATCTTTTATTCCTTGACTTGGTAGATGTGGAGGGGCATTTTTAATATGATGTCTAAATCCAGTTTTTGGACGTTTGTGGGATGTACGGGGAAGGTAGTATTCTTAGTAGATTGACCACACAGATATCCCAGCAGAGCAGTGAGGCAGCCTAGGGGGCACTGCAGTGGACATCACATAAAAGATCCCAGGTACACATCTCCCTTATGGCTGTAGATGTCACCTGTATGTGGGTACAGTAGGTTTTTGGTGGGGTTTGGAGGGCTCACACTTTCCACCACAAGTGTACCGGTTAAACTGGGATATAGGCCTGGGTCACCTTCTCTACAGTTCACTACACCGACCATTAGGCTGCTCCAGGGACCTGCTTGTTGCTCTAATAGGACTGGTCGTATTATCTGAAGCTGTCTTAGAGGCTGGTATGTACTGGTTCTTTCACATCTTTTGGGGATGGGGGCTGGGAGATGAGGAGGTCATGCCTTAATCCCTCCAGTGGTCATTTGGTCATCTAAGACACCTTTTTGTGACTTAATTGTGATTTAAAACGGGTCTAGATCAAACCATCTTAAGGTTTAGCCCTGGACAATTTTTTCTTTGTTCTATTATGGCAGAAAAAGGTCCAAGTTTTGCGACAAAAGTTTAGTTAAATTTAGTTTTGTTTAGTTGAGTATGTTAGACACATTTGTGTATGTAGACTTTGAGCCTACAGTGGTGGAAATAAGTATTTGATCCCTTGCTGATTTTGTAAGTTTGCCCACTGACAAAGACATGAGCAGCCCATAATTGAAGGGTAGGTTATTGGTAACAGTGAGAGATAGCACATCACAAATTAAATCCGGAAAATCACATTGTGGAAAGTATATGAATTTATTTGCATTCTGCAGAGGGAAATAAGTATTTGATCCCCCACCAACCAGTAAGAGATCTGGCCCCTACAGACCAGGTAGATGCTCCAAATCAACTCGTTACCTGCATGACAGACAGCTGTCGGCAATGGTCACCTGTATGAAAGACACCTGTCCACAGACTCAGTGAATCAGTCAGACTCTAACCTCTACAAAATGGCCAAGAGCAAGGAGCTGTCTAAGGATGTCAGGGACAAGATCATACACCTGCACAAGGCTGGAATGGGCTACAAAACCATCAGTAAGACGCTGGGCAAGAAGGAGACAACTGTTGGTGCCATAGTAAGAAAATGGAAGAAGTACAAAATGACTGTCAATCGACAAAGATCTGGGGCTCCACGCAAAATCTCACCTCGTGGGGTATCCTTGATCATGAGGAAGGTTAGAAATCAGCCTACAACTACAAGGGGGGAACTTGTCAATGATCTCAAGGCAGCTGGGACCACTGTCACCACGAAAACCATTGGTAACACATTACGACATAACGGATTGCAATCCTGCAGTGCCCGCAAGGTCCCCCTGCTCCGGAATGCACATGTGACGGCCCGTCTGAAGTTTGCCAGTGAACACCTGGATGATGCCGAGAGTGATTGGGAGAAGGTGCTGTGGTCAGATGAGACAAAAATTGAGCTCTTTGGCATGAACTCAACTCGCCGTGTTTGGAGGAAGAGAAATGCTGCCTATGACCCAAAGAACACCGTCCCCACTGTCAAGCATGGAGGTGGAAATGTTATGTTTTGGGGGTGTTTCTCTGCTAAGGGCACAGGACTACTTCACCGCATCAATGGGAGAATGGATGGGGCCATGTACCGTACAATTCTGAGTGACAACCTCCTTCCCTCCGCCAGGGCCTTAAAAATGGGTCGTGGCTGGGTCTTCCAGCACGACAATGACCCAAAACATACAGCCAAGGCAACAAAGGAGTGGCTCAGGAAGAAGCACATTAGGGTCATGGAGTGGCCTAGCCAGTCACCAGACCTTAATCCCATTGAAAACTTATGGAGGGAGCTGAAGCTGCGAGTTGCCAAGCGACAGCCCAGAACTCTTAATGATTTAGAGATGATCTGCAAAGAGGAGTGGACCAAAATTCCTCCTGACATGTGTGCAAACCTCATCATCAACTACAGAAGACGTCTGACCGCTGTGCTTGCCAACAAGGGTTTTGCCACCAAGTATTAGGTCTTGTTTGCCAGAGGGATTAAATACTTATTTCCCTCTGCAGAATGCAAATAAATTCATATACTTTCCACAATGTGATTTTCCGGATTTAATTTGTGATGTGCTATCTCTCACTGTTACCAATAACCTACCCTTCAATTATGGGCTGCTCATGTCTTTGTCAGTGGGCAAACTTACAAAATCAGCAAGGGATCAAATACTTATTTCCACCACTGTAGGTGTTGCATTTTCATTGAGGATGTGGTTTCCAGTGAATTTTTTTTCAAGCCATGTAAAAAAGTTGGATTTAGACGTACAAGATGCAGAAGGAAAATTTCAGGTTAATAAGGCAGGAAGTTGGATTCTGATGGGCTTTAAAGAATTATAGAACAATAGTTCTGCCGCTAAAAAGACTCTATCTTTTAATTATCCTCGAAAGGAATATCAGGAAGTAGAGGTAAATGCCTAGAGTGTCATCTGTTGATTACTTGATGTATATGAGTGTTTTTTATTGAAATTATTCTGTTGGCTTGTCATTCTTAACTTCTAAGTACTTTCTGCTTAGTTTATTGTCTTTGAGTACCCATTTATTAACTGTGGCAGCATTCAGCAGTAGAAGAAAGTCTGACTTATAAACAATTAATTGCCTAACCCACAAGCTGTAGCCAATGCATATAAAACAATGGTAAAATAGTCCGGTGCACCTAACCACCACACAGATAATGAAAAAAAATTCATGTAAAATATTTAGCCTCATAATATATTAAAATGATATAAATACATCTAGTGCCTCTAGTAGTGCACGTAGCACAGTGTAACCCATAATATATATCTCCAAAGAGGAATTAATAATAAATATTAAAAGTGTTCCGCAGAACTGTTGTAAGTCTGAGGCTTACCCAAAGGTGAGACTAAACAAGTGAGACTGTGTAAATCATTTTTATTAACAATAAAGACCAAAAAAAATATACTCGTGTGTCATTTCTTCTTTTAACACCCCTCCCCCCTTCTCCCTACCATGCCCTTACCCTTATCCACCCTCCCCCTCTATCCAAATAAGAAGCTGAGACACACGTAATTAAATGTTCAAAAGTTGCTGCAAGCCTTGGGAGAGAGTGTATTCCAAACTTTGCTCCAGACTTGTAGAAACATAACTCCTTTGCTGAGATGAGAGATCTTGTACTGCAAGACATTCCATCTTTAAAAGAGCAATCATATGAGAGCACCAGTTCTGCAGTGAAGGTACCTGAGGCAAAAGCCAACAAACCAGTATAGATTTTGTTGTTGTTGTTGCCATTAAAACGGATCTACGTAAGAAACTTTTCATTCCTCTTTGGTGCTAACAAAGAATAATGGTCAAACAGAAGTAAAAGATCCAGTTGAACACCTCTGCAGGTAGAACGTGCTATGCTCTATCAAACTAGGTTGAGGTGGGGGGGGGGGGGGGGGGGGGGGGGGGAGTTTTGTGTTTTTAATTTATATTACCAAGCTGCCAGTCTTCATACTTTAAATGGCTGACTGGTTGGCTGACTCTGAAATCATGGGTAGCCTTAGAACAGGGTTATTTATTGCCGATTCCCTTTTGGGCTGTAGTATGGCTCTCTAAATGAGCACTACAGAAAGTGATCATGCGAGCTCCAACAATTTTCAAAAACCCTCTGCAAATTTGGGGTGCCATACAGGTGAATTTTTTTTTTTTTGGGGGGGGGGGGGGGGGGAGATTGTACTTTTTACGTATGGCAGTTCAGTTTACACCAGGGTTTCGCTCAGGGGGCTCAAATAGAATATATTATCGGGAACAACATGGGCTTCAGTATTTGGATCACTTTTGGGAAGAAGGGGAATTTCTACCTTTTTCAGATCTTCAAGAAGAATATGGGCTCCCCCCCCCCCCCCCTAAAAAAATCACACTTTTTATAGTACAGACAAATTAGGGACTATATTCATCACAGAGGCCGGGATGAACTCCAGCTTGGAAAGGGTGATGCAGGGAGTGAGTGGACTTGAAATGTATTTTCCGGTTATATAACGCATTGTTATTTTATGATTTCCCCATACAACACTATGTGGCTAAATGGGCACAAGATTTGAGAGTCAAATATGAACTCTGCCAATGGGATAAATGTTTTAAGTACTTGCTCGAGGTTTCAGTTGCAAGTACTCTTCAGGAGAGTGTGTACAAAATTTTGTATCAATTTGTATCAAGGCTGCTGGCTCACCCTCAAGACCGGCGGCAGAAAAGTCCCTTTTTTTTTTTTGTCCTTACTGCTGTGGCCCCAAAGTGCTGGCATCTCTCCCTTTTTCTCTCCTCCCCCTGGTTCAGCATCTCTTCTGCTGCCTCTTTCTCCCTCCCTCATATCCATCCAGTGTCTCTACCTGTCCTCATGCACCCCCAGGTCCTGAAATGTGCCTTGACTAGTGATCAACAGCTGCCTGAATTTAGATGAGTGGCTCCTGCCCTACCCTGGGGCCTTTCCTTGGCCGCATCCTGTCTGTGATGCAAATTCCCATTGCCAGACAGGTGGGATGTGGCCAAAGGAAGGCCCTGGATGTGGGCTGAAGCTGCTTACCTGAATCACTGAGCCTGCAAATTGTCAGCAAAGGCACATTTTAGGACCCTAGGGAGGGGGAGAGAAGCAGCGGAAGAGATGCTGGACCTGGGGAGGGAGGGAGAGGCAGTGGGAAAGCCACTGAACTCATCTGGGGAGGGGGAGAGAGAGAAGAGGGAGAAATGCTGGATCTGTCAGCGGGGAGGCACTCAGGAGATACTGGACTACTACTACTACTACTACTATTTAGCATTTCTATAGCGCTACAAAGCATACGCAGCGCTGCACAAACATAGAAGAAAGACAGTCCCTGCTCAAAGAGCTTACAATCTAATATCACTGGGTGGGAGAGATGCTGGATCTGAGCTGGGGGAGGAGCTCAAGAGATGCTGGATTCACATGGGGTAGGGAACAGAATGAGGGAAGAGAAACCACTTCTGGGAGAGGAGAAGGGGAGATACATTGGATTCACTGAGGAAAGGAGAGATGCCAGACCATGAGTGGAAAGTGAAACCCTGCTAAATGCAGTCCCACACAGTCCAGCATCTCTCTCTTACTCACCCTCTGCCCCTCCCTATGGTCTGATATCTTCCTGTCTCCCTAGCTGCCCCATGCTCTGGCATCTCCACAGACCTCCCCCCCCCCCCCCCGCAGGGTTGTCCAGACCTGAGGTATTCATGGGTAGTGGCAGTGATAACGGGCTGCCTGAACTGACCCAGAGCTTTTCCTCCACTACTGTCTCACCCGCAAATAAATAGGAAGTCACATCAGAAGGGCAGGACAGTAGTGGAGGAAAGACTCTAGGTCAGCACAGGCAACCTGTTATTGCTACCCCTGCCCCTGTTGGTGAGGTTTCACAGCCCAGGGAGGAGGGGTCTGGCTGGCTGGCTGAGGGAGGATGAGGGGAAGCTTCTGGACTCCTGGTAGGAGGGAAGAGGAGGGAGAAACTGCAGTGCAACATTGAAAAACAAAATTGCAGTGGTTTGAGTGCCGGACCCATGACACATATCCAGAGTGCTCACAACACTTTGAAAACCACTGTAATAGAATAATTACTTACAGTGCACGACAACCAGTGCCTTCAGAGCAGCCTGTTTAAAAATATTGACTTGTTATACAGAACTTCCATATTCTCTGTATCTTCCACCTTTGCTGGATCCCCCTGGTTTGTGGAATCCTCTGGATATTCTCTGGATACTGTTCTTTATTCTGCATTAACTGATGTGAGATTTGTAATCTCCTGGTAAATTGAGTTTAGATATTTCCTCAGGGGATTACTAGACTGGTGTAGAACTCTCCAGAGGGGGGAGGGAGAGCAGCATGAGTGGGAGAGTGAAGAGCCCAGCCCAAAGGGGGGATTAGCATAAGTGACAATGGGTGTCATAGTTGGGGTGGAGTTGGCAGTTGGATGCACTGGGCATGGCCCCCACCATTTTGGAGATGGCACTGGAAGGAGTGCTACTCCCTTCTCTGTCATTGCAAGGTTCAGGGGGGTGCTAAACCACCAGGGAGGGTGGGAGGTGGAGTAGGGTTGCCCACAGGGAGTTCTTTAGTGGGGTTTGGGGGGGGGGGGCTAGAGGTCCACCAGACCTTCAGGCCCTTTGTGCGCCTGTGTTGGGGGGGGGGGACGGGGGAGGGAGAAGGCCACTTGGCCACCAGCAAAACTTGTCTGGAGGGGGTCAGGGGGGCTGCAGGTCACCGGACCTCCAGCCCCTTGTGTGTGGAGGGGGGTGACTGTAAGCATGCAAATGCATGCTGAACAGGGCTCCCCATTCCTCTCCAGTGCTCTGCAAACCCTAACGGCAGCTCCGAGCTGGTGTTGGGTTTGCCACAGGAGCAGCGTCAGTGTTTGGCATGCTGCCCGCTGAACACTGGGGAGGAATAGTAAATGCCCTGTTTAGCATGCTAGTATGGCGCTAATAGCATCTAGCACCCCCATTTGCTTCTTATCATTTGCCCCTGAGAGAGTCCAGCAGCTGGGTAAAAGCCCAGTGGGACAGCTTGCTGCAGAAAGAGCAGGAAGCACAGCCTTGGATTGTTCTGCCAGAAAGGATGGGTATTGGAAGACTGGTTGGAAGTTTTACTATGTAAATACCCCAGGAATTATTAAGAGACTATTAATTCTATAGTTGGAACTTTCCACCAAAAGTCTTGGACTGGCATCAAAACCTCTTTTAACAAAGTGAACTGTTTTGTTAAAAGAAAAGTATGAAGTTTTAATATCTCCCTGTTGCAGCGTTCCAGTAAAATTATTGCGGTTTGATATAAACCTGGAGTGGAAAATTTCTTTGGAGTGTGAGTGAAGTTATTTTACTCCCAGACTGGTAAAGGAAAATAATAAGAGTGAGGCTTAAACCCTACAGCCTACCGGGATCAAGCCTGGCCCCCATAAAAACTGGCACCAAAGAGCTAGCTGGTGCCCGAAAATGTATGGTGAGACCAGGGTTACAGATATGATTCACATTGCTCTACCTTGACAGTATACTGGTAATGTGTTTCTGCTGTAGTACGTATTTTATAAATCAATAAAAAAGTTTGAAAACTATACTTATTATTTAGTGTTTGCAGGGCTGCTTTTACCAATGGGTAAAAGGTGCAGCTGCCCCAGGCCCCTGCATAAAGGGGGCTCAGCCACAGAACTCATTGGTAAATTTAGGCCTGGCTGTCTGTCTTTCTCCTGCTCTCCGGCGAATCCTGCATCTGGCCCTCTCCCTGTCTCTCCCCCCTTCCCCGCAGCCCTCCATACTTTTTTTTTAGTGACTCGGCAGTGGCAGCGATTATGACAGACTGACAGCTTTGGGGGCCTTCCCTCTGCGAGTCTCGCCTACTTTGTTTCAATTTTGAGTTTTCGTGTAGGTGGTATTCACAGAGGGAAGGCCCTGACGCTGCTGCTGAGTCACTAAAAAAGGTATGGAAGGGAGTGGAAAAGAGCGGGGGGGGGGGGGGGGAGAGATGGAGAGGGCCAGATGCAGGACTGTTCGAGAAGTAGGGGAAGAAAGAGAGAGTGAGGACCCAGAATGGGAGAGAAAGTGAGAGGGGGAAAATGCCACCCGGGGGGGGGGGGGGGGGGGGGGGGGGTCACAGAGGTGGGAAAGATGCCATACTGGGGGGGGGGGAGCACAGAGGAGGAAAAGGTGCCATTTTGTGCATGCATGGGGGTTGAGGGTGGAAGGAAGGATACTGGCTACTGTGTGCAGGAAGAGAGGGCCTGCTAATTGAGGTTACTAAGAGTAAAGGAATGTAAACTAAAATAAGCCCCTTAAGTTATGTTATGCTATTTTAGGCTTTCCTGTATGACCTATGTCTAAGAGGTAATTACTATATGATGAAGGGACCCAAATTAAACCTTCTATACTCCTTGCTTAAAAGTCTGTAAAACAGAGATTAAGCCTGGGGTGAGTTTGGAATCAAATCTAAACAGTGAATTCAGTAACTGCTATGCTCTAACTATTCTAAATTGTGACTAAATTCTAAACTATACTATAAACTGCCTTAGTTAAATAAGCAAAGTATTATTAAAAGACATTCCTATTACCTATTTAATGCCAGTTCCACCTTTTCTCAAGTTTGAAGCAGGTAAAATACCAGTACAGTCTGTGTCTCCGCAGCAGCAGGTTTGGCCTTCGAATGTCTTTGGGACTGTGATAGCACCTGAGCTCTGGTTTAATTAAATACATGTGCTTCTAGGGTTAATGATTCTTTGATTCACACAGTGCAGTTTTCTTCCCTGCAGCAACAGGTCGTTGTCCCCTCCCCAACCAGTTTTCTTCACAAACACAACGCATTTCCAGCACGCATACAACACAGAACAGAGATTTACACACACAAACACTGTTTGTAAATAATTCCCTTTTCCTCTAACCACTAGACTAGTCTTCCTTCTAATTGTTAAACCTTGCATTATATTTACTTGGTTTGTAAGCATTGTGCAAAACTAATCAAAAGGAATAATTCAGCCATGGATCTTCTTTGATAGCTACATTAATTAGTTTATTTAAGAAAATCTCACTTCTTCAGGAAATAGATAATAAGCTTATGTGATGGCAGGGAGACACACTTATTTTTGTTTAAATATATTAGGCTAAAAAATTGAAAATAATATTCTACTTAAAATTAGAATGCTGCCTGCATGTCTTTATTTTATTTAATTTCTCTCTTTTCTAGGGTTATGAAGACTGGCTTCGACATAAAGCAGACAA
The DNA here is from genome assembly GCF_901765095.1 of Microcaecilia unicolor. Taxonomy (NCBI): domain Eukaryota; kingdom Metazoa; phylum Chordata; class Amphibia; order Gymnophiona; family Siphonopidae; genus Microcaecilia; species Microcaecilia unicolor. The sequence continues at coordinate 267,332,737 of NC_044034.1, read as the reverse complement.
TGCAATGAACCAATATCCTGTCCATGTCATTCAGCATGGCAAGCTGGTTAGAAAACAAAGCCGAAAATTAAGAGTAAGTACCACATAATAATATGAAATTTAATTAAAGATATAGCCATGGCTGGAAAGTGGTCTGTCAATAGATACGGATATATGTCATTTGTATGTACTCATGAAACTGAGAAGCCAATAAACCTAAGAACCTGAATACCAGCAGAAAAAAGGACACTGGTCCAGTGGCTCAGATGGTAAGTACAGTGCATTTCCATGTGGACAGTTCCTGGTTTGGAACCTAGGCCTGCACTTCTGGTTCTTGGGTTAGCCATGCTTGTGATGCTGCAAAGGCAATGCTATATTTGCTCAGAAGAGAGAGAGAGAGCTGCAGCCAGTACGTAACTGGTACCGGGCCAACTGATCAGAGGCTCATGGCTGCCAGGGTATGAAGTTATGAAAACAATTCTTCTGAGGTATTCTTTCTTTAGTTGTAGAGCATTGATTAAACACTTTTTTACCTTTTACTATAGTATTGCAGGTGTTTTATTTCTTTCTCTGATTCTATTTGTTCCCTAAAATTCTTCAGGATGAAGGAAGACAGGTCACGTAACCTCTAACCTGGTATTGTTGACATGATGGCCATGTTTTCATATGTGTGTATAGGAGGGGGATACAAAAATGGGAGAAAAAAAACCCAGTGGTGCAGTAGCCTAGTGATTAGAGCACCGGGCTTACAACCAGCAAAGCCAGGTTCCAATCTCACAACTGCTGCTTGTGCTTTTAGTCAAATCACTTAACCCTCTATTTTTTCTGGGGACAGGAAAATTCCTAGTGTACTTGAATATAACTCACCTTGAGCTACTATTGAAAGGGTATGACCTAAGTCCAAATAAATAAATTGTATTAGTTCTTATCCTTGCTCCAAATGAGCTGGAAGACCCAGGAAAATGAGAGAACTACTGGGTCTTAGAAAATAAATTGTCCATATGTTTACTGTGATGTCACATACCTTATTCAGTATATGGTTTTCTCCCTCTGTATTGCAATTGGGTTTGTCGTTTGTTCCAGCTAAGTCATATGATATTTGACTAAAGTATGTTTGCAAAAATTTTTGGAAAATTATGTTTACAGTTGTATTTTGATTATAGGATAACATAATGAAGTGGATTGCTCTCAGAGGTATTTTACTGATGTCTATAGACAACCATCAAAATGGGTTGCACTGGGACTGATGGACCCGGTACTTGATACGTTTGAACAACTAGTTTTAAGGGAAGTGGAGATCTCCGAGAGAAATATCCACTTTCTATTATTTAATTTGCCTAAAAATCAGAGGGACGCTGTTTTGGAGTTACAAAGGGATCAAGCTTTGGGTGAGAGTGGACAAAGGAGGGGAAGTTGATAAGAATTTTTATAGTTTGTTATATGTAGATCCTACAGGTTTATATCAAAAGTGTGTGCTGTTGTGTGTGATGCTAAAGACTGTGGAATAATCATGTCTAAGGAATTTAAATATTTATATAGATGGAATCCTTTTGTCCCTATTTACTTTATTCTTTAGTCCTTAATGAATCCTCCAGGGAAGACCTATCGTCTTGAGGAGACTGTCACTACTAGAACCATTGTCTTGTCCCAATATGTGAGATTCCTTCCACATTTTACAATATTTAGAACAACTAGATTTGACCACATTTTGCCAGTTATTTTGGTAACATTAGATGTCAATTCATTCATATACTAAAATCCTACAAGATGCAGCCTTGCATCTAGTAGATCACTATTTATTGCAATTGTCTATTGCTGATAAACACAGGGGTTTCCTTAAGAAACTAGCAGATATGGTGGTTCAAAATAAATATGTTGTTTTTTATCAGCAATTTTATCTTCAAATTAAGGGAGTGGCCTTGGGACCTACCCAACCATCGTTTGTTTATACATGGCCAAATTAGAAGAAAAGTATCTGTGTTTAGGGAGCAAATTATAGCATGGAGACGGTTTGTAGATGATCCTTTTTAAATCCCAGTTTTTGAAGTATATTAACACTTGATTCTAATGTTACCTTTGTTCCTATGTGGATTATAAACAAGTTGATTTTTTTAGATATTCATATACAAATGGAAGCTGTCTGGTTCACAACATCTGAGGTACATAGAGGAGACCTACAGGGATGTTGTAGAGAAGTCCCACCTCCAGTCAGGTAGCCCCTGTGCTACCTTGGAGGAGGGAGGTCTCCTAGAAGGAGAGCATCACCCTGGTGAAGTAGGAAGTACTCCTTTAGCCAGGACCTGCCCACCAGGGGATGTATTATCCTTTCGCACCGAGGATATATCTCCAAATGTTGCCCGGGAGGGAAAGGTTAGGACAGCTGTTGTACTGGGTGATTCGATCATTAGGCATATAGATAGCTGGGTGGCTGGTGGACGTGAGGATCGCCTGGTGACTTGCCTGCCTGGTGCGAAGGTGGCGGACCTCACGCGTCACCTAGATAGGATTTTAGATAGTGCTGGGGAGGAGACGGCTGTCTTGGTACATGTGGGTACTAATGACATAGGAAAATGTGGGAGAGAGGTTCTGGAAGCAAAATTTAGGCTCTTAGGTAGAAAGCTGAAATCCAGATCCTCCAGGGTAGCATTTTCTGAAATGCTACCTGTGCCACGCGCAGGGCCCAAGAGACAGGCAGAGCTCCAGAGTCTCAATGCGTGGATGAGACGATGGTGCAGGGAGAAGGGCTTTAGATTTGTTAGGAACTGGGCAACATTCTGGGGAAGGGGGAGCCTATTCCGAAAGGATGGGCTCCATCTTAACCAGAGTGGGACCAGGCTGCTGGCATCGGCGTTTAAGAAGGAGATAGAGCAGCTTTTAAACTAGAAATGGGGGGAAGGCCGACAGTCGCTCAAAAGAGCATGGTTCGGGATAAGGTATCTTTCAAAGATATCACCATAACAGGGAAGATAGAGTATCCTGATAGTGAGGTTGCAAAAGAGATTGTAGTAGATCGGGTATCTTTAAATAACAATAAAAATCAGACAAAAGATTGCCAATTAATACTGTCAAGTACTAAGCATGATGTACTTAGGAACAACAAACATAGTTTGAAATGTCTATATGCGAATGCCAGGAGCCTAAGAAATAAGATGGGGGAGTTGGAATATATTGCACTAAATGAAAAATTAGATATAATAGGCATCTCTGAGACCTGGTGGAAGGAGGATAACCAGTGGGACACTGTCATACCGGGGTACAAATTATATCGTAGTGATAGGGTGAATCGGATTGGTGGAGGGGTAGCATTGTATATTAACGAGAGCCTTGAATCAAATAGATTGAAAATTCTGCAGGAAACAAAACACTCCTTGGAATCACTGTGGATTGAAATTCCATGTGCAAAGGGGAAAAGGATAGTGATAGGAGTGTACTACCGTCCGCCTGGCCAGGACGAACAGACGGATGCGGAAATGTTAAAGGAAATCAGGGACGCAAACAAACTGGGCAACACAATAATAATGGGGGATTTCAATTACCCGCATATAGACTGGGTTAATGTAACATCTGTACACGCAAGGGACATAAGATTTCTTGATGAAATCAAGGACAGCTTCATGGAACAGCTAGTTCAGGAGCCGACAAGAGAAGGAAAAATACTAGACTTAGTCCTTAGTGGTGCTCATGATCTAGTGCAGGGGGTAACGATACGAGGGCCGCTTGATAACAGTGATCATAATATGATTGGTTTTGATATTGGCATTGAAGGAAGTGAAACTAGGAAATCAAGTACGCTAGCGTTTAACTATAGAAAAGGTGATTACGACAAAATGAGAAAAATGGTAAAAAAAAGACTGAAAGGAGCAGCTCGCAGAGTAAAAAACTTGCATCAGGCGTGGATGCTGTTTAAAAACACCATCCTGGAGGTTCAGGACAAATATATTCCACGTATTAGAAAAAAGGGAAAAAAGACTAAACGTCAGCCGGCGTGGCTAAACAGTAAGATAAAGGAAATCATTAGAGCCAAAAAACAATCCTTCAGAAAGTGGAGAAGAGAACCAACTGAAAGTAACAGGATAGATCATAAGGAATGCCAAGCCAAATGCAAAGCGGAGATAAGGAGGGCAAAAAAGGACTTTAAGAAGAAATTAGCGTTGGAAGCAAAAATACATAGTAAAATTTTTTTAGATACATTAAAAGCAGGAAACCGGCCAAAGAGTCGGTTGGGCCGCTGGACGAAAATGGTGTTAAAGGGGCGATCAAGGAGGACAAAGCCGTAGCGGAGAAATTAAATGAATTCTTTGCTTCGGTCTTCACCGAGGAGGATTTGGGGGGGACACCGGTGCCGGAAAGAATATTTGAAGCGGGGGAGTCGGAGAAACTAAACAAATTCTCTGTAACCTTGGAGGATGTAATGGGTCAGTTCAGCAAGCTGAAGAGTAGTAAATCACCGGGACCTGATGGTATTCATCCCAGAGTATTAATAGAACTAAAAAATGAACTTGCGGAGCTACTGTTAGAAATATGCAATCTGTCCCTAAAATCGAGTGTAGTACCGGAAGACTGGAGGGTAGCCAATGTTACTCCGATTTTTAAGAAGGGTTCCAGAGGAGATCCGGGAAATTATAGACCGGTGAGTCTGACGTCGGTGCCGGGCAAGATGGTGGAGGCTATTATTAAGAATAAAATTGCAGAGCATATACAAAAACATGGACTGATGAGACAAAGTCAGCACGGATTTAGTGAAGGGAAGTCTTGCCTCACCAATCTAATGCATTTTTTTGAGGGGGTAAGCAAACATGTGGACAATGGGGAGCCGGTTGATATTGTATATCTGGATTTTCAGAAGGCGTTTGACAAAGTGCCGCACGAAAGACTCCTGAAGAAATTGCTGAGTCATGGAATCGGAGGTAGGGTATTATTATGGATTAAGAACTGGTTGAAAGATAGGAAGCAGAGAGTAGGATTGCGTGGCCAGTATTCTCAGTGGAGGAGGGTAGTTAGTGGGGTCCCGCAGGGGTCTGTGCTGGGTCCGTTGCTTTTTAATGTATTATAAATGACCTAGAGATGGGAATAACTAGTGAGGTAATTAAATTCGCCGATGACACAAAATTATTCAGGGTCGTCAAGTCGCAGGAGGAATGTGAACGATTACAGGAGGACCTTGCGAGACTGGGAGAATGGGCGTGCAAGTGGCAGATGAAGTTCAATGTTGACAAGTGCAAAGTGATGCATGTGGGTAAGAGGAACCCGAATTATAGCTACGTCTTGCAAGGTTCCGCGTTAGGAGTTACGGATCAAGAAAGGGATCTGGGTGTCGTCGTCGATGATACGCTGAAACCTTCTGCTCAGTGTGCTGCTGCGGCTAGGAAAGCGAATAGAATGTTGGGTGTTATTAGGAAGGGTATGGAGTCCAGGTGTGCGGATGTTATAATGCCGTTGTATCGCTCCATGGTGCGACCGCACCTGGAGTATTGTGTTCAGTACTGGTCTCCGTATCTCAAAAAAGATATAGTAGAATTGGAAAAGGTACAGCGAAGGGCGACGAAAATGATAGTGGGGATGGGACGACTTTCCTATGAAGAGAGGCTGAGAAGGCTAGGGCTTTTCAGCTTGGAGAAGAGACGGCTGAGGGGAGATATGATAGAAGTGTATAAAATAATGAGTGGAATGGATCGGGTGGATGTGAAGCGACTGTTCACGCTATCCAAAAATACTAGGACTAGAGGGCATGAGTTGAAGCTACAGTGTGGTAAATTTAAAACGAATCGGAGAAAATTTTTCTTCACCCAACGTGTAATTAGACTCTGGAATTCGTTGCCGGAGAACGTGGTACGGGCGGTTAGCTTGACGGAGTTTAAAAAGGGGTTAGATAGATTCCTAAAGGACAAGTCCATAGACCGCTATTAAATGGACTTGGAAAAATTCCGCATTTTTAGGTATAACTTGTCTGGAATGTTTTTACGTTTGGGGAGCGTGCCAGGTGCCCTTGACCTGGATTGGCCACTGTCGGTGACAGGATGCTGGGCTAGATGGACCTTTGGTCTTTCCCAGTATGGCACTACTTATGTACTTATGTACTTATGTCTATTGTAAACCAGCTAATCAAAATACCATCCTACATTATCATAGCTATCATCCTAAGAAGTTGAGAGATAGTATACCGGTGGGTCAATTTTTGCGTTTGTGCAATTTATTTACCGATAAGTGTATAACTAACTATACAATATGCAAACAAATGCAGTATAAGTTTTTGGAATGAAGTTATCCTAAGGATGTGATTCAGAAGGGATATAAACAAACCTGTAATGCTCATAGACAGTAGTTGGTGATACCAGGTCTGAAACAGTTGGCAGCACAATCCAATACAATGTGTTACTGTTCTCATATCAAGCTAGTAATATCAGAAATATCATTTGCAAATTCTGGCCCCTGTTGACCATACATTCTGAATTTTCTAGGTTCCCAAGATTTGCCTTTATTAGGAATCATAATTTGGAGGAAACTGTGATCAGCTAACATATTAGTGGTGCCAGTTGTACAAAATGATATGGGTCATTTTAGATGCAATCAATGAGTGCCATGTTACTGCCAATATGCCATGTTAGCTGATAGTTATGGAATTTAAGACTGGTAAAACATTTTTATTAAGATCTCCTATTAATTGTAACACTCAACAAGTGGTTTATGGCATTCAGTGCCCTTGTGGGCTCTAGTATATTGGGCAAACAAAATGTATAGTAAAAGTATGTATTGCAGAACATATAAGCAATTTAAGGAATAATCAAAGGGAAGCTCTGCTAGTTCAGCGTTGGCAAGAATTGAATCAGTTCCAAGAACCTCAAGTTGTAGTACTGATACAGGTTCAATTGCAATGGGGATGAGGGGTGATATTTCTGCAATCCTGGTACAGAAAGAGCAAAGAGCACAGTTTACCCTAATAGTCTAAATAAGGAGATTGAATTGGCTGTGGGGTAGGAGGTAAAAATTATACATGAATGAGTAACCACGCATGGGCGGAATTTTGTTACAACTGTGTAAATGTTGGGTGTTCTGTGGTAAGTTTGGGGAGTGAGCCATATCGGAGGTCTCACTTTGACAGCACTAAAATATAATTTTTGAGAAGTAATATTGATTGTATATTTAGATTTTGCTCACGCCTTTTCAGTAGCAGCTCAAGGTGAGCTACATGCAGCTACACTGGGTATTTCTCTGTCCCTGGAGGGCTCACAATCTAAGTTTATACCTGAGGCAATGGAAGGTTGTTACTTGCCCAAGATCACAAGGAGCACCAGTGAGATTTGAACAGGCCACCTCTGGATGCCAAGATGGGTGCTCTAACCGCTAGGCTACTCCTGAATATTTTCTTGTTGTGGATATGCATAGTTATGTAATTTAATGCTTGTTTTTTTTGCACTTGTAGTCTTAGCTCCTGATGACACATGTAGTGAAACATGGCACTATGTCGAACAAGGCAAACAGCATTGTAATTTTCAAATATTCTACTTTGAACTTGCGTGGAATGCGCATTGTGGTGTACCCCAAGGTTCTCCATATTCACCGGTTCTCTTCAACATAATGATGTCCCCTCTGGCAAACATCTTATCCAGAGAGAGCTATCACTCGTTTATTTATGCTGATGATGTCACAATTTATATCCCCTTCCGATGTGACCTCTCAGATATCTCCAGAGACATTGATCGTTGTTTGAACATCATGGATTTATGGGCTAACACATTTTGGTTGAAATTGAACATGGAAAAAACTCATTGTCTTATTGTCTCATCCCCATATAATACCTATAAGCCTGCTATCCTCATTACTTCAGCTTATTCACTCCCTATCTCTGATGACCTTAAAATCTTAGGAGTTTCTGTTGATAGCCACCTTACATTAGAGAGTCAAGTTACTGCCGTTATAAAGAAGATATTTTATTCTATGTGGAAATTTAAACATATAAGACCCTACTTTCCAAGGGATATATTCCGCAACTTGACACAATCATTGGCATTGAGCCATCTAGACTATTGCAATGGTTTATATGCGGGTTGTAAAGTTCAGCTTCTGAAAAAACTCCAGACAGCCCAGAACACTGCTGCCAGATTGATCTTCAACAAAACGAGATACGATAGCGTTACACCTCTTTGGCTGAAACTTCATTGGCTCCCAATTAAGGACCATATTACTTTCAAACTTTGTACTCTAGTCCACAAAATAATCTACGGTGATGCCCCGGGTTATATGAATGATTTAATTGATCTTCCAGTGAGCAATAGAATCAGGTTATCTCGTACTTATATGAATCTTCATTACCCAAGTTGTATTGGTCTTAAGTACAAAACCAGCTACGCGTCTAATTTCTCCTACTTAAGTACGTAGATGTGGAATGCATTACCGAACTGTGTGAAATCGCTACATGATCATCAAGACTTCAGGCGATCTTTAAAGACTTTTGTTTTGTCGGGCCTAGCCTACTGCTGCTACTCAATAATCTCTAGTTTGTATTGATTCAGAGGACAATTTTATTACATATTACTTTGTTTCTTATTTTACACATGTACCCCTCCCTTACTTGACCCTATTTATTATTGTCTTGTAAGCCACATTGAGCCTGCTTGTGTGTGGGAAAATGTGGGGTACAAATGCTGCAAATAAATAAGTTTATTGCTATAGGGTATGGACACTGAGAACAGCAGTATTTTACAGAATTTGTGCTTTGAGCGCTTTCAAGATGTTGGAATAATGGTTTTTATGAGAATGAAGATTTTCATTGAAATAATCATAAGCAACTAGATATTGTAAAAAGGTTTAATAAAGAGAAGTTTGTTGGTGTACAGTTAGTAATCTCAGTTTTTAGAATGAGATTTTCTCTCTTGGCCATAAGGACTTCCTCTCTGTCTATCCCATGCGTAGCTGATAATTTTGTCACAGTTTTGGCCCTTATAACATCCATGGAAACGTGAATGTTCACTACTGTCTTGGTGGAAAAAGTCTCTTTTTGCATTTTGATCTATGTATTGGATAGTGTATTCACTTCTTCCTAAATTAAAGGAAGCAGTTTTATAATTTGGCACCTCATTTTAAGCACCTCTTCCCCCCCCCCCCCCCCCCAATGCCACATCTCAGCATTATTTCTATACCAGCATATGGATGCTCCTGTTAATATAGAATTTTAGTGCAAGTCAGCATTGGCACACCTTAAATGTGAACACATATGTATGTCAGTGGTTGGTGTAAATGGTTGCACCTTAGTGCGCCAAGTGACATGCATAACTGGCGATATTGACTTATGCGTTTACATGGTGCCCTCACCCATGGCCAATTCATGGTCCTTCCACCTATCTGCTCACCTTGGAGTTAAGTGCTTATATCATTAGGCAGCTGCTTAATAGAATACGACTAGCCCCGTCTGTGGCCGTTTTCAAGTCCAGACTCAAAACCCACCTCTTTACCACTGCTTTTGACTCCTAACTCACTTGCCCTCTCCTTTATTCTTACCTCTTTATTCCCTTACCCATAATTGTTCTGTCTGTTTACCTGTCTTTCTAGATTGTAAGCTCTTTGAGCAGGGACTGTCTTTTGTGTATGGTGTACAGCGCTGCGTATGCCTTATAGCGCTATAGAAATGATAAGTAGTAGTAGTAGAATAGTGCCTAGTGACTAGGAACGAGCTTATAGAATTGTTCCAAAAGCTTAAATTAACAAATGTTTAATTTGGGATACTTTAGCCTCCATCAGGCTGCTAACATACTTGTTTTGGGGTTAGCTGTTTATTCCAGTAATTACAGCATAGAGCTGTGACCCATTTGTTTATTTCACTTGTGACTTAATGGGTTGAATCCACTGTTCATTTTAATTTTAGCCTTAGTTATTGATAATTACTGATCTAGTTTAGTTTTATTAAAACTTGATACACTACTAACATTAAACTTATCAGTGCAGTTTAGAATAAATTTAAAATGAATAGAGGCCAACACAGAGATAGGATAAATTGGACTAAGAAGTAGGGAGAGTGAGGGGGGAGAGGGCCACCCTGGAACTGGGAGGGGGGGGACCCAGGAACTGGGAGGGAGGGGGGCCATCCTGGAACTGGGAAGGAGGGGGGGCCCTTGCACACACTCTCTCATTCTCACAGACACACTCGCACCCAGTCTCACTCTCTCTGTCACACACATACACTCACACATTCACTCTCTCTCTATCACACACTCACTCTCACACACACTCTGTAAAACATACACACTCCGAGGAAAACCTTGCTAGCGCCCGTTTCATTTGTGTCAAAAATGGGCCTTTTTTCCTACTATCCAAGATGAAATACAAAACATGAAAGACAAGTGGTAAATGCCAACACTATTCCCTGCATCTAGGTCTTTAAATACTTCGTAAACTGCCCTTATTGTGCTCACATTACAAAAGGAGGGTCAAAAAGCAAAGTTTGACCACTTTGAAAATGTGAGTAAGAAGATTCAAAGCTTAAATATCAGGGCATAGAGTTCTAGAGAGTATGAAAAAAGAAAAAAGAGCAGCGAGCACTATGAAGTCTGACCCTAGAAGGTGTTGGAACAAATAAGCCTTGAATGACCTAAGGCTATGAGCCCAGGCATACATTTACTAAGAAGGTTAACAAGTCTTTGATTTTTCAGAAAAAAAAAATTCAGCGGTCCCACGGATGGTGGCAAGCATTTTGCTGCTTGCTGTTTCAGGGAATAAGGACCATGTGTTGTATTCCTGTGCTCTTGTCACCATCAGTAGGACTGTTGTGTACTTATGATAAGGTTTTAATTTCTAGTTTTAAGGTAGTTTTTTTTTTTTTAACCAGTAAAATCTGAGGATTTTTCCTTCTATAGTTAAAATTTGTTTAAACTTTATTTAAAATTTTCCCAAAAACTATTTAAAAATGATTTAAAAACATTCAAGGCAGTAAAATTGAGGAGCCCCCCCCCCCCCCCCCTGTATTTTCATAAATGGAGGTTGGACTGCTTTTAGTCTAGGCCAGCTTCAGGCTTTAATCTGATTTGATAATCCATGTATGTAAAAGTGTCAGAATATCATTAGTATACCTAAATGAATGAACTAACTGAACCATACAATTTAATTCAATCTCTGTGAATAGTCATCAGATCTCCTTTAATCATGAATCTTATGATGAGGAACTCTTGGCCATAGGTGCAACTTTTACAGCAATTTTTGGAGCTGGAATGTTGATTAGGTCAATAACATAATGACTTGGCTCTACTGCTTCTGACATATCCATCTCTAGGAAAAGGTAACGAAAGTCACCAGAAACAAGCAAACAAAAAAAGAGGTTTTAATTCTTTCAGAGCAAACAATTTCAATATCCTTTTATGTGGAGAAAAAAAAAAGTTACAGAAGTTCAAACATGCATCCTTTTTGCAGACTGCTTATAGTCCCATGACATGAAAAATGGCCATTCTCAACATTTTGGATCTGCTACTGTAGTCACCTTTTCCCACAGATGGCCACATATGGTATCTGGATGTGCCTGATTATTTTATTCCATGAAATAACATTAATACAATTTAGCTTTGTGGTTTTCTTGTAGGTTGGAGACATTGTGATGGTCAAAGAAGATGAAACATTTCCGTGTGACTTAATAATGTTATCATCCAGCAGGGAAGATGGAACATGTTTTGTTACCACAGCAAGCTTGGATGGAGAATCTAGCCACAAGGTAATAAATATCACATACTTTTTTTTTTGTTGTTGTTACATTTGTACCCCGCGCTTTCCCACTCATGGCAGGCTCAATGCGGCTTACATGGGGCAACAGAGGGTTAAGTGACTTGCCCAGAGTCACAAGGAGCTGCCTGTGCCTGAAGTGGGAATCGAACTCAGTTCTTCAGGACCAAAGTCCAACACCCTAACCACTAGGACACTCCTCCACTCCCTGCAAGCACATGATTTTCTGCTATATTGTATCTGTCATCCTTGTGTGTCTCTGTATATCTAAATATCTACATAGATATTTATTTATTTGTTACATTTGTACCCCACATTTTCCCACCTATTTGCAGGCTCAATGTGGCTAACATAGTACCATGAGGCGTTAGCCACCTCCGGTGATGAAACAAATAGAGTGATGATATTGTCAATGAGATAAATGTGTTACAGACATATTAGGGAATCGTAGATAAGAGGAGTTGTATAAGTTAAAAGTATTAACAAGTTGGATACGTAATTATTTTAGTCCTTATTTGATTTTTTTTATCAGATGCCGAGTTAAGGCCCAGCAGTAGCTGCTGATCAAAATGATCATTCAGTCTTTTTACTTCTGATTGGACTAAATTGTCCGTCAACACTAAACAAATATTCACATGCAGCACTGGGTGGTAAAGCGGTATTTAGTTCAGAAAAGACATCTTTGAGAACAGATGTACAACAAGGTCTGCCACATAATTTATACCGTTCATGAAGGCAGATAGAATAGCTTCGCCACTTATGTTGGTGTCTGCACTGTGGAAACTGAAGAAATCATTCACATCCAACCGAGTATGATCAGGTGTGGTATCTGCAGTATTGTGAACTGTGACTGCATTGTTGGCTTGGGTTTTTTTCAATAGCAAATCTATTCCTAGTCATCCTTGCCTTGATTCATGCAGTCTTGAGCTTGAGATGTAATAATGCAGCTGCTTTAAGTTCCTCATTTATTAACTGCTCTTCAAAGTGCTTTTGTATGCCATTTAATAATCCTCTTTACTAATGGCTGACAAGTTTGAAGTTTGTTGTTTTTCTCAAATGTTTGTAGTTAGTCAGCAATATCAGAATGGGCACAGGGTTGCTCATGAATGCTTTAGTTTCGCATTGAAGAATGTCCAAAGCTTGCATGGAGGATTTCATTACAGAGCCATATTCTGCAATAAACAGGATTTCTGATCTAAGAAACTCGGCAACATCAGACTGAATTCAACACATCAACGCCTTTTTCTGCAATTAGACAGTTATTCCATAGAGATGTGGATGGCCAAAGGCTTGTTCAGTAATCTCAACAGACTGTTCCATAATGCTTGGCATTTGGCAAAAGTGGAGCGGGAGTTTTTTGTAAGCTGAATCAGATTCTGCTTCTGAGACATGTCTAGCCACCATATTTAAGGAGTGACAAGCTCAGCGCTGATCTGGCAGCAAAGGGAAATCACCAGCTGATGATGAGAGATATGTAAATTAAGAAGTTCCATTTCATCTTTATAATCAGGTTCTGCTGACTCACTTGATGTGCATGTTGTAGAGATTTGGAAAATTGTTGAAAAACTTTGCAGAAATTGGAGCCATTGTCAGTAGTTTTGATGATTTTATCCTGGAGGTGGAATCCAGAATGGATTGATTCTAACATAGCTGCCATAATAATGACATGTGTAGGATCATTTTAGTCTGATCTCTCAAGTGGACTGTCACCCCAGGGAAGGATCTTTGATGAATAGACCAACAATCTACTGCGGGCTGATTTCTGTTGTTAAAGCACACTGAGCGTAAAAACTCAGCACACACTAGTTTTAAAAAAAATCTTTAGTGTAAGAAGTGAATGAGTGTATTTATTTATTTATTTATTTGTTACATTTGTATCCCACTTTTTCCCACCTATTTGCAGGCTCAGTGTGGCTTACATAGTACCCTAAAGGCGTTTGCCAAGTCCGGTAGAGAAACAAATGCATGGTGATGTTGTGGTTGATTAAGGTTCAGGCACAATGGGGATTGAAGAGAGGAGAGGTTATATAGTGTCCATTACGAGCTTTGATTTTGCTGTGTTGCAGAGTGTAGGCATTTATGTTGGGTCGGTAGGGTATGCCTTTTTGAACAGGTTTGTTTTTAGTGATTTCCTGAAGTTTAGATGGTCGTAGGTTGTTTTCACAGCTTTTGGCAGTGAGTTTCATAGTTGTGTGCTTGTATAGGAGAAGCTGGATGCGTAGATTGCTTTGTATTTGAGATTTACTTGCATTGCATTCATAGGTGGTTGGTTACTTAGCTGTTTTATGAGGCTAAACTGGGGTGGGGTTAGATTGAGGGTATGGGGTAGGGCAGAGCAAGTTTGAAGTCCTTGGGGTGGATGTGGGGGCGCTACACCTGTGTCAGAAGGACGGTGGGGCACTTTTGAATACAGTAAGGAACGGGCCCTATCATTTTATGGCTCTGAGGCAACTACACTTCTTCACCAAGAACAGAAATGGGTGACATGTTCCATTCACGGGTCAGGACAAAATAAACACACCAAAAAGTAGTTCTTTACTTAAAAACGTACTCTCCTATGGTCAGCTCCTGCAGGTCAGTGATGTGCTCTAATATGTCTCCCAAGGCAGCACAGCTTGCTTCTGGCCTAGAATCCCAGAGTTACAGTTTGGTCTTATAAAAATGCAGTACAATTGGCCAGGTTTGGCCTTCAGTTGAAAAGTTACAATTTCATCAGAGCTCCAAGATAAACTTGGCCTACCTGACTAAAACTTCTGCAGCTTACACTGCTCTGGAGGAGGTATAGGGTGGAGGGCTTCTTTTTTTCCTCTTCTGGGCCTCTGACTGATCTATGCAGTGTTGCCAGGTACACGGCCCTGAAACCCGCCCAAAAAGTTCACGCCTCTGCCGTCATCGACCCCACCTCTTCTGTCATCGACCCCACCTCTTCTGTCATCGGCCCCGCCTCTTTCGTCATCGACCCCACCCAAAACGTCACTAACCCCGCCCAAGCATCACTAGCCCTGCCCCAGCGGCCCGAAAAACTGCACAAAAACCACCGAAAACACCCCAAAACCAGCCCAAAAAACCATGACCCGCAGCGGGCAAAATTTCCTGCAGCGGGTCGCGGAAAACCGCCCACCTGGCAACCTTGGATCTATGCTGAGGGTTTTTATCCTGCTCTTCTCTTACTGAGTCATCTCTTCCTTGCTCTGTGGCCCAGCTTTTAAGGTGGCTCTGTGACTGTGATAGAGTGCTGTTAAGGAAGAATGGCAATTTCATATAGACTCCCTGACAATCATATTAAACAGAAAAATATTTACAGTATTCTGGAAATTTATGCAGGTACTTTAACACTTGGCTTCCAGTCAGCCCTAACCCCCAAGTCTATCGTCTTCACATTGACCATGTGAACAGTGATGTTAAGCAGCACAGTAACAGAAATTGTGGTTGCTGGCAATCATAAAATGTTTTTGGTAGGTTGCCAAATGGCCTCCAAGCTCCAGATCTATGTATTAAATGTATTAATTGAACAAAACAGCAGGCTGAGAATCAGGGAAGGTAGGGTTCATAGGCGCCCATTATAAGAGGCTTGGGGAGGCTAAGCCTCTCCAGCCACATGTTCTCAACAAACAGCAGCAGGATCAGCGTTTCTCATTCTCCGTCTTTATTCTTCTATTCCTCCAGACCAGTCCTCTCTCTTCTTTGCAGCGTTGCCTGTGCCCCGCGGTTTCTCCTCTTTTCCTCCCCCACGCGACGTCACTTCAGGGCTGGGCTGCTGGCATGATTGAGTCCTGCTGAGTTCTCCCGCCTTAATTGCTACCACCAGTAGCGCGCTAGCACCGGTACTGCAGCAAATTGCGATTGTTGATTCCATTAGCACTCCACTGTATCTCGTCGTCTGCTTCAGCGCCTCAGCCAGTCAGCCTTCCCTACAGGGCTCCCGTCAGTTGATGCAACTTCCTGTTCCTCAAAGGTGGGAACGTTCGGGCGGGATCCATCACCGAGTAGGGAAGGCTGGCTAAGAAGAGTGGCTGTCTGAGGTGTTCCTTCCCAGAGTAGACGGGGGTCCACGACGGTAGACCTACTCAAATTCATAAAAAAGGAAATTGTGGCACGCAAGGAGAGGTAGGTGCTGACTCTGGGGCAGGTTTTAAGTCAAAATAAAAAATATTTTGTTTCATGCAGATCTCAGCCCATTTAGTTATGTTTAAACAAAAGTGTCTTTTTTTGTTTTTTTTTGTTTAAACGTAACTAAATGGGCTATAACTATAAGCCCCTAATGCAGTCCATTGGCTTTTTTATATTTTGTTTGTGATGACTTTACAGTATACTGTGCCAAAATAAATGTGAAAACTCTTATCGATCTCTATCTGGTCATTAATAGAAGGAGCGCAATGTGAATACTATCCTCCCAGTGCGTCTGTCTGAGCTTGAATACTAGTGTTCCCAGACCTAAATTGTGGCACGCTGCACGATGGATTTCAGGAGAGGTGCTGACTCTGAGGCAGGTTTTATATTATAAGTCAAAATAAAAATATATTTTGTTTTATGCAGATCTCTTTTATTTAAACACTAGTAAAAAAGGCCCGTTTCTGACACAAATGAAACTGGCGCTAGCAAGGTTTTCCTCATTTAGCAGTTGCCTGTGAGGTGCGATGCCCCCCCTCCCGGCACCATCCCACCCACGGTGATGCATCCGGCCGCAGCCATCCGACCCACCGTGCCCATCGCACCCACCTTTGCGTTGGTTTGGCGGCGGGGGACCCGGAACCCCGCCACCACAAGTCCTGTGTGCTGACTACGGCATCATCGTCGGCGTTGGTAGCTGTGCAGGGTGGAGTTCTGTGCGTCTGACGTCATGCACGTGCAGGACATCAGACGCACAGAAGCCCTGCCTCCACAGGCTAGGAACGCCGAAGATGATGCCGTAGTGAGCAGACAGGGCTTGTGCTGGCGGGGTTTCGGGTCCCCTGCCGGCAAAGCAACGCGAAGGTGGGTGTCTCAGGAGGGGGTTGTTGCGGGGGGGTGCTGGAGGTCCTTGTATTCAGCTGCAGCTTTGGGGGGGGGGGGTGAACGATTCTGTGGGCGAGGCTTGTATTTTTTGAGGTTTGGTGCGGGGGGGGGGGGGGGGTGTTGGATGTGGGAACAGTGGTCTCCGGAGTCATTTGCACTCCGGAGCTTTGGAGGTGCGTCCCCTTTCCGTGGGTGGGTTGGCAGGGGGAGGAGTAGGGAAACACGCGGAGCGTGTTTCCCTACTCCTACTCCTCCTCCCCCTGCGTGGGTGCGAACCGTTTGTTTAGTTGATTTTTTTTCCTGCCCTCGACGTCATGACGTTTGACGCGAGGGCGGGGCACGGGTCTGTGGGGTGGCTTCACCACCATGAATCCACGAACTGTTCTGGGAGACTGACTTCAGTGGCGTCAGTGTCCTCAGAACGTTGAGGTTGCTTTTTATTATAGTAGATAACTAAATAGGCTATAAGCCCCTAATGCAGTCCATTGATTTTCTTATATTTTGTTTGTGTTGACTTATAGACATTCCCCTTTCCCCCTTTCCCCTTTCCCTTACTGTGCCAAAATTGAAATTTGAAAACTCTTATCTCTATTTGGTCGTTAATAAAAGGAGCTCATAATGAGGGTGTTCCTATTGCGTGCACTGCTTATGGGAAAAAGATCAATTTTGCTGATATGGAGAAGTGAAGAAGCACCTACAGTGGCCCAATGAAGAGCAGCACTAATGCAGATGTGCTCTTTGGAAAAAAGAGGCGTTAAAGATTTGGCGTACAAACAGGGAATTGTCTTGTGTGAAACCTGGGCCCCTTTCTGGGACACACTCACCCCAATGGCCCGCAGCAGAATCTTGAACTTATAAATGGAGTTACGGGAAGGGTAGATGGGTAGGATAGATGGATAGGGGGTGGGGTGGGGGAGGATTATAAAGGAAAGAAATGAATACCTGTATTCAACTACTGTTTGTTGTGATGGTTGCATGTTATACATGATGTTGTTCTTCTTGGTGGCCAATGTGAAATGGCAATCAAATATGTACCGTTTGACTTGTTAATAAAGATGATATATAAAAAAATAAAATAAAAGGAGCTGATTGTGAATATTATCCACCCAAAAAGGATGTTTTGTAGCTGTACATGAGAATTGTGATATGATCCCTTGTTTCATATTGTTGACACTCTGTGATGTTGTCCATATGGGTGGTATATTGGTGTATTAGGGTCTGCCCAGTGTAATATTTATAATACAGTAAGGTTCTGAGTGTTGTGTTTTGCAGTTGACGGATTGTTGGCCTTATTGAGGTGGCAAACATCAATACTTTAATTTTACTTTGTCATAACACCAGACATGGTTTGGTTTTAGAGTATTTTGGAGGATCTGGTGTTGAATTGTTCCATAGATGTGTATGTGGTTTTGTGTTGGTTAAGTGCTTGAAATAATTGAGTTTAAAATATGTCATTTATGATATATCAATTCATTTTTACACACACACATAGAAGCATTACTTTTCAATAACCAGCATCCCTTTCTTGGGATCAGTCTCTTCTCCACCATGACAAATTTATATACCGAATACACTGCAAGAAACCTTTCACTTGCTTACCTTCAATCTCACTAGAGTGGTACTTGTAACTTTTCACATTCGGGATGGGACACCCTTCACTCCCCTAGAGTAGATTTATGGTGATGCACAAGTAAATAAGGTAATTATGGATGTAAACCCCACCCCTAACCCCACCCTCTTTAGCCTCCCCAAACAGTTGGGCCACCGACTGCCTATGGTAGGGTTCAAATCGCTCTGCCAGTCCTTGAGATTGTGGAAAAATTAGTAAACCCTCCATTGCTCAAATTTGTGTGCCCTCTAAGGACAGGAAAATACCTGCTATAGCCAAATGTAACTCTCACTGAATTACAACTGAAAGATACAAGTTAAATTCAAATCCAAAATTCAGTACTAGGCATATTTTGAAGTAATACAAAACCCTACAAAAGTTACTCAGGACCCATAAAGTAGTTGTATCATACCATAACAATACTGAATTCCAAAAGACACAACAAGTGCCTACCTAGGAAAAGGCAACATCTTAAATACTGAAGTGGGCAGTAGAACATCAGTGCATCTATTAGATAACTAAGCAAACTGGATTAGTACAGTTGAATCCTACACAGGTATACCTGGTGTTTTTCACACATATGCAGATCATAGACCCTCACCAAGTATAAAGTAAGTAGCCACAAACTAAAAATAGAACAATGTAATCAGAAATTAAGCTGAATCCCAAAGAAGCCAGACTCTGCATGTAGGGAAATGCCAGAGAAATAATAAACAATGATGCATGTACCCCCTATACTGTGCAAAATATAAAGATGGCAGATATAATTTTCAGAAACTGACATATTCCAATCACTACATTGAACAAATAATATGTAAATGAAAAATAAGGTGATACCATTTTGTTGGACTAAATAATATTTGACTAGCTTTGGGAGGAGAAAACCAGATAGTACACTGCTGTTACGGCATACAGTCCTGACCTAAGACAGGAGATTTTGGCTTCTGAAAATTAGTCAAAGTATTTAAGCCAATAAAAAGGTTATCACTTTATTTTCAGGGGGTGGGGAGGGATCTTTTTATTTATTCTTTCAGTTGGCATTCTATTCTGATTTTCTGCATTGTATTTTATGAATGTTTGTAAACCACTTTGACTATATGAAAGGTGGTATATAGAGTTGTAATAAACTAAAGTGGACTAACAAGGCTACCACATTGCTTCATCCTAAATTAAAAAAAAAACAGAAACCTTTCACTACATCCAGCTCCAACATTGATCTGTTCCTTTCAGCTGTCTTCCATTTTTTTCCTGCCTCTCTATCTGCTCAGATTTCATTCATTCTTATCCAGTTTTCACGTTCCCTCTTTTTACTGCATCTACCTAGAGCTTTCCATGTCTTTGCCTCATCTTGGCCCTAACATTCCCCTTCCTGTTTTCCAATATTTCACTAACATTTCTCTCTCCCACCATCCAGCCTCTCTGTACCCTCCCTTCATACCATCCAGCATCTTTTTGCTGTCTCTGTCTCTGTGCATTCCAGCATCTCTTCTCTCTCTCTTCCCTCCACCCCTTCCCACATTGCTCCGCTCCTGTCTCTCTACCCCTGGCATGCAGCTTTGCTCCTGTCTTTCTTTCTCTCTCTGTCACTTCTATGCATTCTTGCGCTCTCTCCTATTCCATCCAATATTGTCTCATTTTTCTCTTCCTCTACCCACTCGCTGCCAAGTAGCATCTTCCTTTCCTCCTGCTGTCAGCTTTTACTGGCTGGATGAGTATATCAGGACTGGCTTGAGAAGCGCTTTAGTTTAAATTTGTGTGATCTTAATAACTTTTAAGTTTGTGTGTTTTACTTTCATTTCAGACATATTTTGCCATTCAGGAAACAAAGGCATTCCACACTGAACAAGATATTGATACACTACATGCAACTGTTGAATGTGAACAACCTCAGCCTGATCTGTATAAGTAAGAAAATAGTTTTATATATAATAAATATTTACATCCTTCCAGTAGCTATGTATTTTAGCTTACAGCCAGTTTAGTATATACTGAATAGATTTCAGCATTTTAAAGTAGCTGCCAACAGTAATCCAGCTTTCCTTGTCTGGGAACTTTAGCACGGTCTTGCAAATGTCTTAAAGGGCAGTTCTATAAATTGATGTCTAAGTTATAGAATAAGAGCTTTTATTGGCCCCACAGATTGGCGTTTACATGTGTAAGTCCTAGATGCTCTTATATGCACCAAAATTGCTTAGCGTGTGGGTTCGAGGGGGGAGCACATGTGATTCGGGAGTGGGCAGGTCATGGGTATGACTTTGAGATATATACATAGAATGCTTTAAGAGTTTTGTGTACTTCAAGGTACACATAGGCACCAACAGTTCCAACTGACATTGATTGGTGTTATTTTTGGCGCCTAACTTTAGGTTCATCAATTCAGACGACCTCTTATTCTATAATGGTGCACAGATGCCATTAAAGAATTGGTGCTAACACATGGCATCAGGGTGCCTATGTCTTGGCACTAATATTATAGAATTGCCACCTTAGCTTTTGCAGTTGGCACTTCAGTTCTTAAATTCTTTGGTCAGTTATACCTTTCATACATTTGTGTCCTCACGAGCTGCTGAGCAAGTGGTTGAGGCTCCCCATTATTCTGCTTTGATTTTGAGTTTGATATACAGTCTTTCCTATAATATAGCAAGGCAGTTTACTTAGGGGCCCTTTTAATAAGGCGCATAGGTGCCTATATGCATCCAACACGCATCAAATTGGTGCTACCGCATGCCTTAGGTAGTAATTCCATTTTTTGCATGCTCCCAAAACATGCGGTAGAAAATACTTTCAATTTTCTACCTCATGGCGCTTACCCGGCAGTAATTGACAGTTGACGTGTGTTGAACACTTACCACGTGGTTAGCACATAAGACCTTACCGCTAAGTCAATGGGTGGTGGTAAGGTCTCGGGCCAAAAATGGATGTTCGCTGGTTTTAATTTTGCCGCATGTCCATTTTCTGGCACAAAAAGAATGCTTTTTTTCCAGGCGTGCTGAGGAAATGAACCAGCATGTGTCCAAAACACGCGCCTACACCTGTGCAGACAACTTTTAGTTATAATTCCATAGCATCTTATTGGACCAGTCCAGACCAATGGGTTGTGTCCATCAAACAGCAGATGGAGACGAAGAAAATAGTTCTTTTGATTTACCCCTTAAGGCTATTATGCAGCATAGAATGTTCAGTGTTTCCACGCTCCCAAGCGGATGGGTGATGGGCTAGCAGCCCTGCTCCTGATTTGTAGCTAGTTTCAATTGAGCTTTATCTATCCTTTTGGGCTTTTCTGAGCCACTTTTATACTGAGTTTTGGGTTGCCTGTTTAGCTTGTTCTCCTGAACCAACTTCTCAGTTGTGTGCCAGTTTGAGTTGGGGGTGCCCTCCTGGGCTTGTTCTCCTGATTCAGTTTAATGCCTGGGGTTCAGTTGAGTTGGAGTGCCTTCTTTGAAATAAGCTCCTGTTTAAAAAAAAAATAAATAAAAAAGACAGTTGTTCTACGGAGCTGAGGTATATCTCAGAGGTCTCTAAGATCCCTACTGCACCTCCCTCCTCACCTCCCACTGGATCAATGGACAACTAGCATTTCCTGTGAAAGTCACCCTGCATTGGGTGAGCCTGTTCTGATTTATTTCAGCACTCTGGTATTTATGCCTCTGTTCCTTATCAAGCTTTCACTGGTATCTGGCTTGACTATTTCTCACAGCAGGAATTGCCAGTAGGAACTTTTGTTCTTCTGGTTTCCATAAGCGGCAAAATGTACTATGTATCAAAACTTTTCTTTGACTTTCTTATGTGAAAGATTAACTACTCCTGTTTCTGTGCGATATTAAATTTTCCTCAATGTTCCAGACTATTACAATTTTTCCCGCCAAAATTCTTTTTCTGTTTCTGTCAGCTGGTGTTTCCTGACTGATTGATTCACAGTGAGCAAATCCAGACATTTTTTAGCTCTTAAATAAAAAAAAAAAAAAAAAAAGAGATTTTACAGTAGCTGCCTAAATAGTTAAATATAGATTCTACTACATTTTTCACTGTTTAATATGAATATCAATTAGGCTCAGTCTGTTCTTATCTTCAGCAGTCAGTCATTAACTGTAGTTTGTTTTTTCCTGTGGATTTTCTAAGAATTAACTGTTCTTATCTTCAGCCAGCTGTCTATATTTTGGCATAAATAGCCAATTTTCTTTTTTCCGCATCACCAGTATTTTATATATATATATATATATATATATATATATATATATATATGTCCTATCTGGTCAAAGCTGTACAATGCAACTCTTGGCTGTGTTCTACCAAATTTGATGGATGCGCTCTGTTTCAACATGAGTTACTCATCTGGATTGCTGGATTCAGGATAGTTGCATTAGTTTTTTTCAGTTAGGGAAATAGTGCAGCTAAACAAGTTTGGTAGCCATTGATGTTTTGAACCTGTGTCAGTTGCGTAGTTTTTCCATTCATCTGTGGTTCACCTCCACTTAAAATGCATAGTTCTTTGTATTTCTTCTGGGCATGTTGTCCACCTGGGTTGCACACTTGTACCCATTGGCACAGTTGCGCAGTGGTAATTGCGCACTAACTGCACACTGGTATTAGTGTGGTGACATCCAGCTGTGTTGCGCAATGGCAGCGGTTAACTGCCTGGCATGGTTGCGCGGTGGCAGCGGTTAACTGCCTGGTGAGGTTGTGCGATGGCAGCAACCTGTATTGCTCTCCTAAAGCAGTTGCCAATGTAGCTGTCCTGCAGCATCTACCTGTGTTGCTCCTGCTACCATCACCTCTGTTGTGTAGATTCAACAGTCACTGTTGCAACAACTGTCAGTACTACTCAGTTTAAGCAGCCAGTTATTTTCTGTGCCTGCAACAACCACATGGGTTGCACAGTACTGTCTTATATGGTTGCACAATCAGCTCTGCTGTGCAGCTGAAATAGCCAAATTTCTTCTTTACCTTCAGCAGTTGCCTACATGTCCTAGCGTTCCAAGTTGGTTATATAGTGCTGTTCTAGTAGCCAACTGTGTAGCATAACTACTCCGTCACCACATATGTGCAACTGCTACAAAACAGCAGGTAGGGCACCAGCTGTCTGTATATCACAGTTTCAGCAACTCTATGGCCCAGTTATGGAAGCTGTGTGTATGTCAGTTTCAAACCTACCTATGTGGCATCACATGTTCCAGCTGTCTGTGATACATTGGATGAACATTTATGTGACATCCTGGTCACCAGCTGACTTCCTGTCATTGGTTGTGTTAGCCATAAATAGGGCATAAGAGTCAATATCCACGCATTTGTCTGTGTGAGGCAGTGAGGGACAGCGCTGGGAATTTCAGTCTGGTTAGAGGCTGAACTGCAGAGCTAGAGAATAGTGCATTATGGGTAGGGTAGGCTGCCTGAAGAGGGAGGTGTGGATCCACAATGCACAGAAGATGGTTAAAAGCCCATGGGAGGAAGAGGAGACGCCCCAGCGTATGCCCTGACTGAAGACATTCCAGTGCTGTGATCGAGCTGAGGTAGGCATTTGTTGCCAACTGTTTAAATTTTGTGGGTTACTGGAGGTCTGGCTGGAGCCAGACCTTGACAAGTAAGGTAACAATTGAAGCCTGTGTTTGAGGTGTGGTAGCCATGCAACAGAGGATTGTGTTTGAGACTGCCTCCAGAGACTGCTTACTGCCATTTACCAAACTCAACAGGGTTTTCCCTATTGTATGTCTCAGGCGCTGTTAAGAAACAAGTCTGAGAATTCTTATTTCTATTAAAAAAAAATTTTTGTTGCATACTACCCTGCGTTATTCTCTCCATCCACACCCTAACCCCACTTGGGGTCTTGCAGTCGGCTATGGCAAGTGCATGTGATGATATATTGCATTCAGCATTGACACATATGGCTTCAGTTATGAAGGGAATATTGCAACTACAATGGAAGTCCTGGAGGAGCTGAATATGCAGAGAAAATTATAGAATGAAAACTATCGGGTCCTGTAAAACCACTGTGCTAAGCACCCTGTCCACACCTATGACAACCAAGGAAAATTAAGTATCACCTTTCACTGATAGTAAAAAAAAAAAAAGTGAGACCAATGGGAATAGCTATTGACTGACCTGGTGTCAAAAAAGTGCTCTATTCAAGGGTAGGATGCAACACTAAATATTCTTAGTTTTAGGCTGTTGCCTTCAAAGATTAATTTTATTTTACTTACATGCTGTATTTTTCAGATATCACGGATGTACGTTTTTCTTAATCTATTGTATGTCACACATCTCCTGACTCAGTGAAATATCTGCATGTCAGTAGTGTATGTGCCTCTTTACCTGATTGAATTAACTTGGTCTCAAAGTTTTTATTTTTGCCATTAGGCAGATTTTGGGCACCATTGCTTGGCTATCTAAAATGCTGAACATTCTGTGCTGCATAATACCCTTAAGTGGTGAGCCAGAAAAACTATTTTCTTCCTCTGTCTCCATCTGCTGGTAGAGGGACACAACCCATTGGTCGTAACTGGTCTGATAGGATTAAATGAAAGAAAGTTATCAAGTAAGATGACTTTTCCCCTTAAAACCAAAAAAACAAGAAAAAAAAGAACTCAATAATAAAAGGAGAAGAAAAAGTAACAGCGTAAGGAGCTCCCTTGTTTACCCACTTAGGAGTCTTCTAATTGGTTGACTGGGTGAAGTTCTCTTTCCTTTGACACTACTTTACTTCAGTTCTCCTCTTCCTATGCCCTTCTTCTAAAATGCTAACAGGGCCATTCTGTTAAGAACACTCAAATGTTTTATGAGTTATAATACAGCAGTTGCTTTTATTTGTGCTCTGAGAATTGTTTCTATGCCTAATCCAAAGGGACCTGCCACTATAAACCTAAGCAACTGCAATATTTGTAGTGTACTATAGATATGTCTGTGTTCCTATCCTTGAGATACAAGGGAGAAAACACAGATATAACAGAATTTGGAATGGTGCAAACACTTTGTCAGATAGGAAACCTTCATTTCTTTAGTTTAACTGAGAAGCCAATTTAATTTGCAAACATCTTTAATCATTATTGCATATAATATATTTAGTTGGCACAGAACAGAATTTCAAATGTGTTTCTTACTATTTTACTTTTTTTTTTTTTTAAACAAGATTTGTTGGTCGAATTAATATTTACCATACTGGAGATGAACCTACTGCAAGGTGAGTATCAAACTAATTACTTAAAAGCAAGTAACTTCAGTCAAAAATATCAGCTCACAAGGTATATTACTGAATACTGTTACCATGATATTTTTTGCCCTACCTAGTGGTTAGTGCAGCGGACTCTGATCCTGGGGAACTGGATTCGATTCCCACTGCAGCTCCTTGTGACTCTGGGCAAGTCACTTAACCCTCCATTGTCCCAGGTACAAATAAAGTACCTGTATATAATATGTAAACTGCTTTGGATATAGTTGGAAAAACCACAGAAAGGCGGTATATAAGTCCCATTTCCCTGATTTTCCATGGCTGCCATTTTTCACTTTTTTGGCAGATTTTGGAGCATCTGAGGTTAAGGACTCTGGGTCTTCGTAAAATTCCAAACATTGCTATGATATCCAGCGATGCACAATTCATCCTTGGACAGCTGTGATTTCTACCCTAGAATAAAGTGGTTATCTTTGTCATTTTTGATCTTGTGGGGAAGTTGATTGATTGGAGGTCAGACCACGACATGTTAGAGCCATGCATCTCAAATTTAATATTTGAGTAGCTACTGACTACTGCAGCAGATAGAACCATGCATCTCAAATTTAATCACTCAGTGTGACACTTTGAGTGACCTGTTGTTAAACAGTATTAACCTGTCCTTTTCAGATGCAGAATTCCATGAACCTGCAAAGAAGCATTAGTGAAACTGCTATTCAGTGGCATAGCCAGACCCAGTATTTTGGATGGGCCCAAAGCTAACTTAGATGGGCACGGCACTCCACAGCTCTCTCTCTCCCCCCTCCCCCCTCCAGGGATATTTTAAAAAGATTATAGATTTTTTTTCACCTACCTCACATCAACATCTGCTCTTCTCCATGGCATCCCGGCATCTATCTGACCGTCGCTGAGCCCCATCCCTCCTTGGTGTACCTTAAAGGCATCTCCGCTGCCTGCACTGACTCCGCAGGCTTCCATCGGCCGGGTCCCGCCAGAGAGGAATTGATGAAAGTGAGGGCGAGACCCGGCCGATGGAAGCCTGCAGGGCCAGCGCTGACAGCAATAATTGAATCGCTGCAGGTGCCGGGGACGCCTTTAAGGTACACCAGGTAGGAACAAGGTTCAACGACGGGCAGCCAGATGCTGGGACGCCGCGGAGGAGGAGAAGAGATATTGATGTGGGGTGCTGCCGCTGGGTGGGCCTGAGCCAAGAATGGGGTGGGCCTGTGCTCACCTAGGCCCACCCATAGCTACCCTAACTCTGCTATTGGGACATTACTGGCTTCATGTAAAATGGCCAAGCACAAGCAAAAATTTCAAATTGCCATACTGTGCTTTTATCACAAGTTCTTCATTGGACTAAACTTTCACACGGTGTCCAGTTTACACAACAGTTTATGTAAATTCTATATTAATGAGCTATTTGCATTGCAAGTGTATGTAAAACAAGCCGTTAATGTGGAGGTTTGCAATAAATGGTGCACTGAAAAGACTTTATGCACAGTTTTCTATGAAAGAAAATAACTATATCATACTGAGGGGCATTTATTTTTTAAGCTTAGCAATTTAAAAGGACCTACTCCTAACCTGCTCCTGGCAAGTGTGGGAAAGCTCCCCCACCCCCTACCCCCCAACCACTGGTTGGGCAGTTTACACCCCTAGGAGGCTTCACATCCTTGGTTTCCTACTGACTTTGGTTCTTTCCTCCCAATCCTGGTCCAGGACTCAGTGATGGAAAAAAATTGTTGTCCAAACCTTGCCCCTTAAGGAATTTGCAGTTTTAGGTTAGTTGGGATTCAGTGGGTGAGGAGGAGACTTGACAGGCATCACCTGTTTTGGAGAGAGAGTATGGCTTCAAGCAGTGGATAGGACTTTAGCTGGCAGGGTAGGAAATTATAATCTTTTGAGCCACAGAATGGGACGGGGAGGGGGGATGTTGGGAGAATTCTTTCACAAGGATGAGGCTAAGGGGGGAATCGAGACCTAATTATGGTATTAAGTAATCACATAGAATTACAGAATCTCATAAAAAGAAGCTTACCTAACATTGCATCAGCACTGTGCCATAGGCCAACAAACCCCAATGTGTTGCATAAAGGCATTTAGAGAATCCAAGATTGGCCCACTGTTTTCAGGTATTCCCATCATACTGTAAATTCTGCATTCCAGAGGTAACCACAGGAATGTCACAAGACTATTCAAGAGTAGAAAAAGAAATGTGAAAGAACGAAGTTATGTAGGGTCAGTCACACAGATGAAAAGTAGCAAACGTAAACACAGATGAGTATACTAGTTCTTATGCAGTAGGAAAACATGGTAATGACTAATACAAAAGGCAGATGTACTTAGAGGAGTCTGCTACCTCTGCTGTGCAGGGGGGTGGGAGGGGGGTACTTAAAAAAAATTCTCATGCATTGCCACAGCCAGGAATGCACAAAGTTCCAGGTCATGGTGATTTATGGGAAATATTGTGCAAACTTGAGCTACCTACCTTTGTAGCTAGAGTACAACATTTTTCATGGGTTCATTCTCTGGGGACAGAGTTAATTGAGCAGCTGGATCTTTTTTTTTGGGGGGGGGGGGGGGGGGGTTGCGACCATGAGTGCATGGATATGTTCTAATCTGGCTTTTGCTACTGCACAGACAAGCATCAGTGTTGATTGGGCTTAGATAGGGTTGAAACTTTTCATTCTTTTGGACCTAACAGTTGTTTTCAGTACTATGGACCACTCAATCTTGCATGATCTTGATGTTGGAAGTTGGATTCTCCAGTGATTTCTAAGCTTTCTCATGGACAGATCTCATTTGATACTCTAGAATGGAAAACTCGCCATTCATTTAGACTGCCATTTCTCAAGAAACCTTTATTCAAAATTGTTAAGTCTCATAGTATCTGTTTGAACTCTTATGCTGACGATTTTTAGATTTATCTTTTTGCATTGACTTTTCCTTCATGTTTACTGTTAAGTATAATCGCATGTTTAATGAAAGTTTGAGTGTCTCATGGATAAAGGACTATACCTCAACCCATCCAAGACTGAAGTACGGTCTCATTGGATGGGTTTTCTTTGTTAATCTAAGCCTGGGGGTAATCTTGGATCCAGTTTAGAATATGGAGAAGTACTTCCTTAGAAGTGTTTGGCATGAGCTTTGTCTGAATTGCTGATTTGAAGATCCTTTGTGTGTTTTTCTACCAGCTCCCTGTTTAGACAGCTGGTTAAATTATTGGCTATTTCCAAAACTAGTAATTTTCATTAGGATTGTCTCTCAAGAATATTCAGAGTCTGCAACTGATATATAGTGCAGCCACCTGTTTACTATTGGGGCATCAAAGAGCATATTGCTGCTTTGGTTTCCCATTCTATTCAGGGGCCCAGTCTAAAGGAATGTATCGGTTTGTTTCAAAACGAAAAATTGGAGGGAAGTTTGCTAACCCACTTAGTCACAAGCCACAGTTTGGAGAGCTGTAGTTTATCAACTGCTGCTTCTTCCACTGTGGGCTTCCCTCTACAGTCTGCGTTTCATAAAACTAGGTGGTTCCACCTGCAAAAGGAAGCCTACAGGGGAGGAAGCAACAGTAGCAACAAGTAAGAAGTGTTTATTTGTTTTACCTTGCTCTTTACCCCTGCTTTTGCCCCCCTCCAACCTGAAGGAAAAGGACAGACTTGGATTCATTCCCACCCACCCCCAACCGCCCGCCCGTGGTGGCTGCAGTCTTAGCTGGTTGGCAATTCTCTTTGCTAGCAGCACTGCACACCAGTTGAATTGCTTTTTGAGAGGGACTGAAATGCTGATGAAAATCAGTTTATACTGATGATGAAGCTGCTCTTTTGCACTCTTTAGCTATATGTAGGTTATATATCACCTGGCCATGAAATTTAAATAAAATTAATATAGGGCTAACTAGATGAGCCAACTTTTCAAAAATTATTGGGGTGTTAAAACCAAGAAAAATGACCTCTCCCTGGACACAGTCAAAGAGTTTGTTCAATATAGGGAGTGCTCAAGCAGCATCCACAGCACCCACAGAACTAGCACCTATAGGGCTAACAGTGTTTTTGTGGAATGATCTGATTAGGCTGTACAGAAAGAGGAGACAGAGTTCAGATCTATTAAGGTTCCAGTAAGACTTCTTCCATTGATGCTCTTTGTGGGCAAGTGATTTCTTGCCTCAAATACAGACTTAGATCCCTGCCCCTAAGAGCTTACAATGTTTCTATTGTACCTGAATTTATAAATCAACTTGAACTTGGAAAGATAAGCAATTATAAGGAAGCTACGGAGTGATGCTGCTCTTTTTCTATGTGCATTTTATAAAATCTCTATTCCCGTTGGACATGCTAGAACTACATATATATTTGCCCACATCCTTATTTGGATTTAGCTCATACCGTTCCCATATTAGAAAGGCAAGTTGCTTTCAGGTACATTAGGGACCTCCCTGTCTCCAGAGGGCTTACATTCAAACTTTTGTACTTGAGGCAATGGAGGGTTAATTGAGTTGCCCAAAATCACAAGGAGCAGCAGTGGGATTTGACCCTTGGCATCCCTGGTTATCTACCCACTACTGCTACACAATTACTGCAGTGCCAGCACAGGTAAGGATCTCAGGGTTAAGACCCCATCTAACATCACATTGAAAGCTGCTTGGTAGATCATCGTTCTTAAGTAATTACACCAGTTGATCCAAAACAGATCTTTCGAGCACCTTGCTTCTAAAAGATATATTAGAAATGGGATGATAATTAACTACAGTTTATAGTTTATTTCTTGATATACAGTATCAAGAAAAACCTAGGTGGGTTACAATTGCATACAAAATAAACACCTATGTAATGACCCGGACCTCCAATGCTACAATATAATTATTTGTCAAACTGACCTCAATACCTCCACCCCTGGTCTAACACCTATTGGTGAAACAGAACCTTTATATAAAGGATACCAGGGATTCTGTGGGGTTATTTCTTATCATAGGTCATAATTTAATTAATATTCAAAAATTCTACTCATGTGTTTACCAATAAAAAACTACTTTGTTTGCATTGGCTGACCTGAATCAACACATACTCTCACATCTTACATAAAAGTATCCTAACTACAATGTGTAAACGGAGACCCTTTATCCCAATACCCAATACCCATTTTCTATTTTTCATTTTTCAAATCTGTCCACATTTTCCTTCCGTCCCAGAACAAATTGCACTTAACTGAATTATATTCAATCTTCTCCAGCCGGCTGGTGCCTACTCATGGGCCCGTGAGGTTTGTGGCAGTGCTTTCTCCGGTATGTGGATCCCTTCGTAACTCCGTTCTTTTTTTCGTTGTATATTTCAACTTTAATTTTCCAACTCCGTTCCTTCGTTTTTCTTTGTTTAATATTTCAGTATTGCAACTTAGTATTCTATTCCGAAAGTTGCTAGAACTATGACAAAGCTTTATCCTGTTTTGTCTTCTGAAGATGAGAAATTTAACTTATAAGGTAGATGCCTTAATTACTGCAGTGAACAAAAATACTACAATTCCTGTAGAAAGTGGCACAGCTCTTAAGCTTGAATCTGCTCTTAGACTTTCTTTTCAAATAGCAGCTCTGTCTACAATCTTTAGTCTGTGATTCTTATGCTGCAGGAACTTCTTTATCCTGGTCTCAACAGTTGTCTACTCAGATATCGCCTCTAGAATTTGTTTCTTCACTAGGAGCAAGTGTTTCTTACTTGGAGGATGCCTTGTATGACCTTTTCAGAGCTTCTGCTAAACAAATGGCTTTAGCAGTCTCAGTGAGACGTTGGTTAAGGCACTGGGCAGCGGATGTGACTTCTAAATCCTGCTTAGCTAAGTTGCCATTTAGAGGCATACTTCTTTTTGGGGGAAGACCTTGAAAAATTTGTTAGAGCTTGGAGGCTCTAAATCTCAGTTCCTTCCTGAGGACAAACCTAAGACTCAGTTTAGGTCAGAAATCTCATTTCAGAGATTCCAAGCGTTACAAACCTGGCAAAACTGGTCCTTCTTTTCAGAAGTCAAGTTTGCAGCAAAGGCAGCCTTCCCTTTTAATGAAAAGAAAAAGTTGTTTCAGCTACCTCAAGACCCTCCACTTCTGCTCATTCCTCACAATGACGGGATTGAGGTTCACTTCTCATTCGAAGTTATAAGAGGATGTCTTACCTTGTTTAACGAGGAGTAGACCAAAGTGACTACAGATCAATGGGATTTAGACATTATAGTCAGGTTACAAGCTAGAATTTTGCTATCCTGTTGCAGATCTGTTCTTGGACTCACCATGCAGAGCTCTTCTCAAATGTCAAGCAGACCACTTGACTCTACAATCTCTACTGTACTCAACTTACTGTATGAGCGGGGATTCAAGATGGCGACCAAGCAGGATGTACGATGAGGACGCTCCTAGAAAAACTTTCTAATAGCGATATTTCTTATAATAATTATGCCGAAAAGGAAAGGAAAGCCGAGGGGACCACCTCTCCCGAAGCAAATTCCTTCCCTACCTGGGCAGCAGTCCATATCCGCATATCTGGTTTCAACTCCTATTGCGGACGTATCCGCTAGCGGGGCAG
Source organism: Microcaecilia unicolor (assembly GCF_901765095.1). Classification (NCBI taxonomy): domain Eukaryota; kingdom Metazoa; phylum Chordata; class Amphibia; order Gymnophiona; family Siphonopidae; genus Microcaecilia; species Microcaecilia unicolor. Next base: position 267,300,726 of record NC_044034.1, on the reverse strand, counting down.
GGAAGAGCCCCGCTCAGGAGAGCGATGTATCGCTCAGTCCGCTGGGACCTTTGACCCCTACGCCGCTGCGGACGCCCGGAGGAGCTGTGCCGAGCTCTAAAGGAAACGAGAGCTCGAAGGAGTGGCGCTCTCCGGAGACGCCCGTGCTGCCCGTGGAGACGTTTGGGATGGCGCAGGGAGACCAACGAACACCAGAAGATCTAGCTGGGGCAATTGGCGGGAACTCGCCTGAAACAACTGCGCAAGCAACGGCTTGCGCCTTTGCGATTGAACCGCTGATTAAGCCTCAAGTGGTGTCGCTGGACTCTATCTGGGCAGCCCTGGAATCGCTTCACAAGGTCTGTACCTCATTTATTACGTTATCATTGAATAATTCTTCTCAGATAAACTCTTTAAAAGTTCAAATGGAGGGAATATCACTAAAGCAGACCAGTCTAGAAACACAAGTTGAAAAATTGAATCGGCAACAAGCTCAGATCTCCGGGGATCGTCTATTAATCCATAGAAAAATTGAAAATATGGAAAATTACTCAAGAAATCTGAACTTGCGATTATTAAACTTTCCAAGATCTCAATTTGTGTCTCCTAAAGACATGTTTGCTAAATTCTTGAAGGAAATATATAAATATTCTGAACAAACAATTCCCCCAATTCAAAAAATCTACTACTTGGATGTGAAGACTCCTCCATTACAGGAAAATTCTGCACAGGATATACCATCTGAAACGCTAGACTTGACAAACTTTCTAGAACAGTCGAAGGATAATACAGAGACTAGAGCTACCCTGATTGTATCTTTTGTTTTTCTACAAGATAAAGAATCTTTATTGAGACTTTATTTTAAAAACTTGTGTCCTGAATTTAAAGGAAGCAAGGTTTCTGTATTTCCAGACATTGCTCGATGGACTCAACAAAGACGGAAAAAATTCCTGCTTATGAAACAAGAATCATTAAATATTGGAGCAATCTTCCAATTACGTTTTCCATGTAAATGTATATTGATACTTAAAGAGAAGAAATATGTGTTTTTCGAACCAGATCAATTGAGATCATCCCTTGATATGAAGCGAGACTAGGTCTAAATCCAGATAAATGCATCCTATATAATTATGGATAACCACTGCTTGTTTTCTTTTAATTTGATAGTTTTTAGCACCAACTTCCTTTGGTATTATTATATCTTGAATCCCTCAATTTGTGGACTATAATAACCAACTGAATATATATTTCTGTTTGTAAAAATTTATCTATTAAGTTAGAATATTTTTTTCCAGATTGGTTTATCTTATCAAAGAGTTATTCTTTGTGTATTTCATATTAAAATGATAAATAAAGATTAAAAAAAAAAAAAACTTACTGTATGAGCAGTTCAGCCCATTCCTCATGTAGAGAGGGGCCCTGGAAGATACTCCATTTACTTTGTGGTACCAAAAAAATGGAGATTCCTATCATCTTGGTCTCGATCTCAAGGGAGTGAACAAATCTTTCAAAGTGCAACACTTCAGGATGGAAACATTAAGACCGGTTGTTGCCTCGGTCTAGTCGGGAGAGTTCTTAACCTCCTTAGACCTGAAGGAGGCATATTTCCACATTCCAAATTGGCCTCCTCACAGAAAGTTTCTTCATTTTTCAGTACTAGGAACTTCTTTCCAGTTCAGAGCCACGCCTTTTTGGTCTGTCAATAGCTCCACGGACTTTTTCCTTGATCATGTTAGTTGTGGCTGCATTCCTGTAAAAGCAAAAAATTCAACTTCATCCTTACTTGGATGGTTGGTTAATCCAAGCCCTGTCCAGTCAGGACATTCTGTACATATCTGAAAAAGTAGTTTATCTCCTGTCTTAGGCTTAGTGGCAAATTATTCCAAAAGTCATCTAGTTCCAACTCAATGTCTAGAATATTTTGTGTTGACACATAAGTAGGGAAAGATTTTTCTTCCCTCCTTTCGTCAGTTGAAAGATTCAAGACCAGATTCTCTTTCAGTTCCCATGCTTGGGATTATGTCCAAGTTTTGAGATCAATATGGAAGAAGAACGAGACTTGGGGTGATTGTGTCTGACGAACTTAGTGGCCAAACAGAAGAGGCGACAGTCAAAACCAGAAGGATGCTTGGGTGCATAAGGAGCACGATGACTAGCAGGAAAAAGGAGGTAATAGTACCCTTGTATAAGTCTCTGGTGAGGCCCCATTTGGAGTGCTGTGTGCAATTCTGGAAACTGCACCTACAGAAAGATATAAACAAGATAGAGTTGGTCCAGAGGGCGGCTACTAAATTGGTCTCAATCATAAAACATATAAGGACAGGCTTATGAACTTCAACATGCATACTCTGGAAGAGAGGTGGGAATATGATAGACGTTTAAATACCTTAGTGGCATTAATGTACAGGAGGAGAGCGTTTTTCAAATGAAGGAAAACTCTGGAATGAGAGGACATAGGATGAAGTTACGAGGAAATAGGCTTAGAAGGGATCTAAGAAAATGCTCTTTCATGGAAAGGGTGATGGATGCGTGGAATGGCCTCTCAGTGGAGGTCGTGGAGATGAAGACTGTGTCAGAATTTAAAAAAGCATGGGACAGGCACATAGGATCTCTTAAGAAAAGGAGGAGTTAGTGGTTACTGAGGATGGGCCATTTGGCCCTTATCTGCCGTCATGTTTCTATATTTCTAGCAACACTGGATGTGCTTCCATGGGCTCGATTTCACGTAAGGCCTCTTCAGCAATTTCTATTAAGTCACTGATCTCCAGTGATGGAAGATTATGAAGATTATGGACCTTACAGGCCAGGTTCAGTCTAAACTGGTAGCTTCATCCATCAAATCTTCAGTCGGCACTCCCTCTACACACTCAGAATTGGTATGTAGTAACCACAGATGTCTGTCTCTCTGGCTGGGGAGCTCATTGTACTCATCACACAGCTCAGGGTTGCTGGATGAAAGTGGAAGCCTTTTAGAAACATACCATTTACCACCACTCTCTGTCTCCTACCATTCAACCAATTTTTACCCACACCGAGGGCACTCAGTTTATTTATCAGAGAGGAGACATGATAGAAACGTTTAAATATCTCAAGGGCATTTATGTACAGGACAAGAGCCTTTTTCAAATGAAGGAGAGCTCTGGAATGAGGGGGCATATGACAAAGTTAAGAGGGAATAGGCTTAGGAGTAACCTGAGGAAGTATTATTTCACAGAAAGGGTGATAGAGGTGTGGAATGGCCTCCCAATGGAGGTGGTGGAGTCGAGGACAGTTCCAGAATTTAAAAAGGCATGGGTAAGCATGTAGGATTGCGTAGGAACAGGAAGAATTAGGGGTTACAGAGGATGGGTAGACTGGATGGGTCATATGACCTTTATCTGCCGTCATGTTTCTATGTTTCTAAATTCTGTTGTCTATCAATATCAAAATCCTTTAATCTCCTCTTAGTGTAATGGTTCTCAATTGCTATCACAGTAGAAATGGAGGAAAAAACCTCAAGAGACCTTGGATTACTCCGTTGTTAACAGCTCAATGGCTTTCAGCTTTATGGAGCACTCACTGTCGTCATCGGCATAAAAACCTCCAAATATTCCTATGATCTCTTTATTCTTGAAAAAAATCTTATGTACTTTTTTTATTTATATATTTTTCACATTTTTCCAAATAAACTAAGACTTATCTTTGTAGTTGCACAGTCTCTTTATCTTTCCACGGCCAACAATGGCCAAGGTTTCTGGTCCTCCTTCAGGGTCCGTGGTCCTTTCAACTGTCTGCAAGAAAACACAGGAATCTCCACTAAAAATGTCCTTACAGCACCTCACCCTTACTGAGAAGCCAATGTCACCACCTCACTTCACTTTTGCAAACTATTCTTCTGTATGGTACTCTTCGCCAACATGGCGCATGAACTTATCCGGTGACATCACACACCACCGGCCTGAACTGCCCAATGAACAGACTGTGTAACTGCAAGGATAAGTCTTTGTTTATTTGGAAACATGTGAAAAATATATAAATAAAAAAGTAGATAAGATTTTTTCAAGAATAAAGAGATCATAGCATTTGGAGGTTTTTATGCCGATGATGACAGTGAGTGCTCCATAAAACTGAAAGCCATTGAGCTGTTAGCAGAGTTATCCATGGTCTCTTGAAGTTTTTCCTTCATTTCTACTGTGATAGCAATTGAGCACCATTAGGCTAAGAGGAGATTAAAGGATTTTCATATTTATTTATTTATGGTTCATTTCTACCCCACATTTTCACACAAATGCAGGCACAATGTGGCTTCCATGAGTTACAAAAGTTAACACAACACATGAAGTTTACAGTAGAAAAGGATAACATGCTAGCAGCAATTAGGAAGGCTAAACAGCAGAGTTACTAATGGGATACACTTTTTCAAAAAGATACATTTTCAGCAGCTTCTTGAAAAGATAGTGGTCAGCTTGCGTTTTCAGGAACAGGGGAAGAGCATTCCAAGTCTTCGGGCTGGAGTAGTGGAAAGTAGAGGCAAATAGAAGCTTGTATTTAACACCCCTGCAAGATGGGTAATGTAGTTGTAAAAAGGTACGGGCTGTAGTGATGTCTTTTCTAGGTGGGAGATCTATTAGAGGAATCATGTATTCCGGAGCTAAACCGTAAATTATTTTGTGTCAATGTGCAGATCTTGAATGCGATTCGTTCTCTCACAGGTAGCCAGTGTAGTTGGAAGCGTAGGGGCTGCGCAGGAACCATGCGCGATTCGCCCAAGATGATATTGATAGGCTTGAGTAGTATTTTGATCTTTTTTGGCTCTGGTATTGGATTATAACAAAGTGTGTTGTGCCAGAACTCGCACTGGTCATGATGGTTATTTGTCAAGATAAGTACTTAGCCAAGACTGTACTTGTAGAATTTTACTGCTTTTTGGCTCGTTTTTCAGACAGCATATCTTTCTCATTTATCAAGTATCGTACTGCTTCACCATCCCATTTAAGGAGGAGTTTAAAATTTTTATGAATAATTATTTTTAAAGGGAATATTGATGAATCACTACTTATAGATAATTGTTGCTGCTATTATAGAAAATTTAGAATGTTGACAGAATGAAAATGAGAAAATAATTGATAAGTATGAAATTTTCATAGCAATAAGATGTTTGAGGTTGTTTTTATTGTTTTGTTTTTTTTTTTTTTCAGAAAATCTGACAATAGTCGGAAGCATTGGAAAGGGTGGGTGAGTGCCTGGGTCACTAGGTCCCAGTACATCTCAGCAGGGAGTTGGGGGGGGGGGGGCAGTGGTGTATGCTACTGCTGCTGTTGGCAGTGGTGGTATACCTTTAAGAACTCCCATTGCTGTCTCAACAAAGGGGGATGCTTCATCCATATAATTTCGTTCCCCTCCCCCCCTCCCCTGGTTGCTAGAAGTTTAGAGAAAAATACCCCTACCCCCAGATCATTTCATGGTGATGATTAGCCCAGCAACAGGCTAAAAGCAGTATTGACTTTTAGCCATTAAATATGATGTCCCATAGTTTGTCAGTGTGTTCTATAAATAGCAGATTATATACACCTCACACAAATTTCACCTTGTTAATAATGGCAAGTACTATATGCACTGTTATAAAAATCAATGCATAAACATTGTATTATTTCCCCTTTGAAATTACCAAAATTTGGTTTTGTCAGGGAGATCCAGTTAATGACATTATATCCCTTTGTTTATTTGTCATCAATGTAGTATTAACTGCTGCCTGGTTATCTTACAAAAGCTGATAATTTTTATCTTTGTAGGCCATTAGGATCTGAAAATCTGTTGCTTAGAGGAGCTACTTTAAAGAATACAGAGAAAATCTTTGGTAAATATGTGATCTTAATTTGTGACTGAGTTATTGCAGGACTTAATATGCAGATTCTATACAATTGTTTGTTTAAATACATGCTTTAGGCATTTTTTTTCTCTTTAGTATTGTCATGCTAAAGAAATGTACAACAAGACTGATTGCTGTCATTACTGACACTCAGATAAGAAATTAGTATTGATGAGGGCCCACAGTCTTTTCTAAAATGACACTGGTAGCAGAGCGATAAGGTGTACAGAAAAGAGAACATTTGACTTTTGCTTTGGTTCAAATAAATCTGGTGTTTGTAAAGGTTCATTGTTTAAGAGATGTTTTCACAACTATATCTGAATGGCTCATGCCATGAACTGTTGTCAGTGTAATGTAGTATTCTGTTTACAGTGATATGAAAGTACCAGTAAAGACAGAGAATGAAAAATAGACTGGTTCACTTAGGACAGCTCTAGCACTCTGCCGCATCCTTCCCTCCTCCCCTCGGCTTCAAGTACTTACTTAAAACACCAAGTGAACACAACAAAGTCATATCTGTTAAACTGGATTGCAGCTTTATTTGCAAGAATTCCTAACCCGAACCAATTTGATTAGGGGCCAACATAAAGCCACATAAATGTCGTTCCCCCCCCCCCCCCCAGCCCCAAAATACACCCAGCCAGGTTAGAACCAACAGCTAGCTGCAGTTCCGTCACCTTTGCTCGCCCTTACCCACAGTCTTTGCTTGGCCCAATCATTCCCACTTTTGCTGAATTCCTCCACCCTCCCAGAAGAATCCAGGGATTACTATTCTTTCCTCTCTTAAGCTGCACCCCTAAAAACCCAACAGTCTACGAGCTTAGATTATATCTTGTCACCACCTCCCCCCCCCCCCCCCCCCGTATGGCTCCTAATGGCTCAGGCTTTCCACTGTAGCCACACATAGGAACTACACGCAGCCCTCCCACAAATAAAGTGTGAATCCTAATGTGTCCCACTCCAGAAAAGCTTTCCCAAGGCCTCCTTCAAATCATCATTAAGCAAATCCAGGCTTATGTCTGAAATATAGATACTATCCCGTCGGAAAAGGCTTTCTACCCCCCTCCCCCTTCAGCCAATCATGACTAATATGAAACCCACCCTGCTCAGTCACCCAATGACTAATCCGCCTATTAATTTTCTGAACCCAAGAAGATCACAGTGGTTTATCTGAAAATTTTGGTTGAGGAATAATTTACGACCGATTAATTGCCACTTGAGGACACTGTCCCCACAATGCAGAAAATTCTTTCCTGATCCTCTCGATAAGTTGCCACCCCGTAAGCCTACCCAAATCATTCTCCCACTAATGGACAATAGCGTGTGGAACCCTCATGTCCACTTTGTGAGAGTGAAACTCAGGCAATAACTGATTCCAAAGCATGCATCAAATGCCCATCCAGATGACCACCACTCCCGCAGCTTCCAAAGCCAAGGGAGGGCAATAGGGCTGAACTTAGGGCTCGCTGAAATGCGCAAAACACGTAGGTATGGCCCACCACCCAGTCCATTCTTCTGAGCACATGAATCTATAAGAAGAAAAAACACAGTGAGTACCCCCCCCCCCCCCCCCAATTCTCATGATGTATATATTTGGCATAGGCTGCAGATTTCCACCTACCAATCCGTTGAATCATCCCAGAATCCAATCCCACAGCAGCAGCCCCTGTCGCAACACTGATTCTAAAAGAATGTGAGCTATACTCCCTAGAGTTAAGGCCGAAAGCCTCCAATGCCTGCCGCAGCATGACCATAGACTGGAATCAAGTCAGTGAGGATAAGTCAGCATTCACCAAAAAATAAGTACACCCTACAGGCTGCAGCTCCACAAAGGAAAGTACATTCTGAATAGGGCACATCCAAGACTGAGGGGACTTCCTTCAACTGCAACATCTCCTCCCACCCCCTTTGATCCATCTTGGACTGCCCCACCCAATCACCCTCAATATACACATGTCCACAAATAATACCAAGACCCCCCTCCCCCAACAGCCCGTTTAGAATGAGCAAACCATTCACCCAATCGCAGTGCCTCAAAAAAAGCCATAACAAAACCAGTGTATAATAAACAAACTTCATATGCAGAAAAACAATGGATCCCAAGAACCTACCTTAGAGCTTGCAACAAATCATGCATTATTAGTTGATGAGTATCCACAGTTAGACCCACCCCACCCTACTAAAACCCACTTAAGGAAAAAACTGCTCATTGTGTTACCCCAGCCTTTCACGTTGTGGAAAAAGGAAACAAATCTGCAACTACCACCGCATGAGATCTCCCCCCGCCTTTTGACATCAAGACTAAAATCAAGTAATAGAGTCCTGTGCCTTACCGCCCCCCCCCCCCCCCCCCACATTCCATTCCCATTGTCTCAGGAAGAAGCCCACCTTCTTCAGTCCTGCCTGGTGAAACGCCCACATCACTTTTGATCATCACTTTTTCAGCTTATTAAGCCACCTTGAGATCAGCAGATACAATCGCCTCCAAATCTCACTCTTCTTTTGTACACAGAAGTACTTCACCTCCTATACTATACCTTTCCCTTTGATTTTTGCAACCTAAGTGTATGATCCTGCATTTTTTAGCATTAAATCTGAGTTGCCAACTGCTGGACCATTTTTCAAGCTTTGCTAGATCCCTCCTCATGCTATCCATGCCCTCCAGAGGGTCTACCCTATTACAAAGTTGGTATCATCTACAAACAGACAAACCTTACCAGACAGTCCTTCTACGATATCGCTCACAAAGATGTTAAAAAGAGCCGGCCGAAGCACCGATTCCTGCGGCACATTTCTTCGCAAACACACCAAAACAAAAGCCCTGAGCAGTTCAGACACCTGAGGGCATCTGGATGACTGGTAGCTAACAACCTCAACCTCCACCACCAACAAATTATTGCAACAAAATATCAATAGCCGATTCCTCAATTTCTCACCACAAATCTCCAACGCCACCACTAATGGGAACAACTCCAAGAGTGCAGTACTCTTGGTCAAGACCTTGTATTCCATTCAACCAGCCAAGCCGCTACCATTCATTCACCACCAAAGTATGCCCGAAATCCTCCCCCCCACCAGCCGCATCCACAAGTAACTCGCTCATCTGAAGACACCCCTCCTTCTGACAATAGACAATACCATTGAAATGTTATAAAAAGGTCCTCCACAGCCGGAGATCCTCCTGCATCGGCTTCTTGACTCTAATAAAATGCAACAGCTTCCATACCCCTCTTGTAGCAACAGACAAGTGCCACACAAAAGCCAGACCCATCGGCTGCCAATCAAAGACTGCAGCATGCACAGCATTACCTTGCAGGAACCTGCGACCTCCTGTACTAAATCCATCAAGGCACGAATCTTTTCTCCTGATGGTTGGTCAGGTGTCTTAACAAAGTCCAGCTCGATCTCCAAAAAACACAAACTTTTGTAGTGCTGTCCATGTTCATGTGCATAATCCGGTACCTCTAAAGACTCCTGCTCCAAAAAAATCCCCTCGATAACGGGTACAATCCCCCAAATCTGTGCAACCCACAAATGAAAATGTGTCCAAGTAATGGATCAAAACATCTGTACCAAATATAAGAAGGAACTAAACATTTCAAAATAAATGCATGAAATGGAGCATTGCATTGGCATGCACTTATGCAGTTCACCGGGTTCACAATCAAAAGATGTGTATTTAGCCAGGCACAAGTCCTTGGGCATGAAGCTGTTAACCAACTCCCCCACAGGCACTGACAGATTAAGGATTAGTCTGCATTTCCCACACCTCCATTTGGGATGACCGCCAGCAGGAGAACTCTTATCGCAGAGAATGGCGGGTCAGCAAGACCCCGCAATCTGTCCTGCCTGAAGTTTTTCATCAGTCTTAGTCCCCGCCATTCCCTCCAACAAGTGGACTGATTTAGAATTCTGTAACCATCTACCCAAAAACAGGATCTTAAAATCCTCCCGAAACCCTGCCTGCAACAGAGCTGCCTCTCATCTCTTGGGATAATCCAATGAATAATGAAGCCAAACCGAACGGGCCACAGATGGCACAATACCATTAGCGCAGGGCACCTCTGTGTTGTGCTCCACACTTAGGGCACGTAATAGTCAGCTGCCTCGATCCGAGCAAACGTGACCAAATTTGCAATCTGGAAAGCAGCAGGCTGCTGTATTAAACCTCCAGCAAATGTCACCAGTTCCAAACCCAGCTGATGCAACCATAGAAACTTGCACTCCTGATGATCCCGATTGAAGACCTGTTCTTCTGCTCTAGCTTGGCCATCAATCGCACCACTGTAGCCGCTGGCACCGCTCACTCCAGTCTCAAACTGCCTACCCAGCTATGCAACTCCAGGCCTCTCTGCTCAATGGACCTAGCATGTCCTCACTGTCAAAGTTGCCCCTGAATAATTTTAAATTCCCCACCCCATCCCTTGGAAGACACCTGCACCCTCTAACAGAGGGGCCCAAAGTGAATCCTAATTAGAGGGGCCCAAAATTTGCCCTGGGAATACCAAGGGGCTGGAAACCACCCAGGGCCCTATGGACCAAAGCCCTGCCCCATTTGAGAAGGACCCCCATAAGTCACGTTATTAAGGCCAACATCATCCCCTTATACACTGGGACTATGACTCAAACTCAGGGAAGGGACTGACAAGCCCAATGGACCCCCCCCCCCCCCCAAAGACATGGGCAAAGTAAATGGTCCCACACTTGACTCCAAGGAGGACAGCATCAGGAAAAGGTGGTGCAGTGTGCCACCAGCCCCATTCCCTACCAAAGTGCCTCCTCAGCCCAGCAGAGAAGTTCCTCCTTGAAGTCCCCACCAAAGCTAAACCGGAGGAGCTGGAAGGAACTGCAGGAACAGGCTGCGCCACAGAGGCACCCACCACACCAGCCTGACCCTTTCCCCTCTTTTCAACCTCCATCAGGAGGATTACTCACTCCACACCTTTGAACTCTGGCTTAACTAAACCCTGAACAGTTTCCACTGCAAATATTTTAGCCTTGCTTGCTGAATTCTGAGAATCCCCCTGAACAGTAGGGACAAACTAGACTGGCATTCTCTCAGGCAAGCAAAGCTCCAAGTCTTCCCTCGTCCCTTCAGACTCACTGACCCGAGACTTAGCAGCACCCTCAAAAGAAGCCACAGGAATAGGCAAAAACTGTACAACATTTTCTCCCTTGCTTTACCGAGTCTCCTGCTGCTGGTTCTGATCACCAGTCAAAGCCTGCATGCTCTCCATTGCCACTCACCAAGAGAGGCCAAAGGTGGGACTTGAAACAGCAGTGTCAGCTTTTTTTGTCGTATGTCTGAGGAAGTTGCTCTAACCATTGAGCTCCATCTAAGCCTCGGCACCCCACAAATTACAACAAGCTGTAGATACAGCTTGCACAGCCTCAGTCCACAGCCTGCTCACTGCTGTTCCCCGCAAGTAACTTACAGTTCGTGGCTGGCTGGTAAACGAATCAGTGTGCGATGGGTTTGAAAAGTTCCAGTACACACCCAGTTTTGCCAGCCACGAACACACTCAATCCCCACATACCTCCGGTCCATCTTTCCCTGCCGTCGGCATGCACATGCACTGCCATGTTACAGAAGATCTGTGTGGGCTGTCCCTCCTCTCAGACCAGTTACTGCTGTCTGCCAGGACAAGCCCAGCAGCTTCTCTTCTTTTTTTCAGACACAGATATTGTATGTGAAACAGAACTAGAACATAGATGCCTCTGTGTTAGTAATGCAAACTAATGCCCATTTTAGGTTTGATTTCTGAATGTAACCTAAAAAAAATATATATAATTCTGTTGGGGTTTTTTTTTGTTTTTTTTTAATTGTAGATTGAATATTTTAATAATGCAATCTGGATTGTGTTATTAGCATTGTTGACCTTGTCTTTTTTTTTTTTCTGTTAACATTTTAGGTGTTGCTATCTACACTGGCATGGAAACCAAGATGGCATTGAATTACCAGTCCAAATCACAGAAACGATCAGCTGTTGAAAAGTAAAGCTTTCTAGTTCCTAATGGCAATTTTGAGATTGTAGTGTACTTTCACTTACACAATAATAGCTTCTGTAGTAGAAATTAGACATCTCCATGTACAACAGTGTGTTTTTGTGTTGATATTGATATCTGCAATATGCATGACTGTCTTTATTGTGTATATATTTTTTTCTGTGTATATAGATGTATGTGTATAGATATAGATATGTGTGTGTGTGTAGATCTATCTATCTAATCTATCTCCCCAAAAAGGGGACACGGCCATGGGAGGGTCAAGGGTTGATCAGGGACGTTCCTACATTTTAAGTACTCTGTTATAGAATAAGGGGGATCCACGCCTAATTTAGATGTGAGGATTTATACCAGGGTTTACTTGGAGTACATCCACGCGTCTAAAGTTAGGCACCAATTGTGACACTTAGCGTATTCTATATAAATGGCATCTATCTTTCAGCGCCATTTATAGAACAGCACTTAGCATGTTATTTTTTCGGCAGTATTTATAAAATTTGGTCCATAATGTATATAACATTGAAAGTCTTATGCATCTCTTCCATTGTTTTGGATAATTCTTGGGCTTAAAATGCAGTTCCTTGTCATTAGGCCTAGATGAGTCCAAGCCTTGTTGGTTTGTGTCCATCTATCACCACAGGTAGAGATACAGAATTGTGCTGTGTCTTAATAGAACCCTGTATAACTCAGACAATTCAGTATTCTTCTATCTCCAGCAGGTGGTCAGTGTGAAGCTCCTAGGCCCAGATGATGAAAAGGAAATGCTGGCACTAGAGGCCATTAGTGCCAGACTAGCGCCCATGTTTGCTTGCGTCCCAGGATCAGAGATAGCCAGCATGTGTAACAATGTGCTTGCTAGCTATGAACACTAATAGCATGCAAATGCATTCTAAGCAGGGACATTAGTATTCTTCCGCAATGCTCAGCAGGCAGCGTGCCAAACTAGTGAGCTGATACCACTGTAAACCCTACACCAGCTCAGAGCGGGGTTTACAGAGCATTGGGGAGGACTGTGGATGTGCTGGGCAGAACTTCCCTACCATATAAGGGAGTTTCTCCTGTGTTTCTCCCTTATATGGTAGTGAAGCATTGCCCAGCACATTCCAGGATGCACTGGGCAGGGTGATGTCATTTTGAAGGTGGCACTGGAAGAGGAGGGAGTCTGCTACTCCTTCCTTCATCACAGGGGAGGGGAGGGGTTCACCACTAGACTGCCAAGGCTGGTGGGGGGTTGTTTTGGCAGCCCACTTGGGCCACCAGGGATGTTTTTTTTTAGATGTGAGGGAGGTTAAGGGTGGATCTCCAGTCCTGAATACCTTATGTGGGGGGGGGGGGGAGTTCTGCTGGACCTCCAGCCCCCGTGTCGCTGTCAGGGGGTGGGGGGCTTAGGAGAGCACTAGGCCAACAGGTATGAAGCGATGGCAGGGGTCCAATGGACCTCCATATCCTGTGTTTGGCAAGTCTGGGCTTTTAACAGCCTGGACCTGTCAAACAAGTGTGGGAGGAATGCTCAGGCAAAATCATCTTGCACTTTCCCCTATGATCAGAGCTAATAGCATGCCTAAATTTGCATGCTATTAGCTCAGATCATACGGGTATTATAGCCCCGCGCTGTTCTTATCTGCTCAACAGAGTTGCAAGTTGCACTGGATGCTTCATTAGTAACTGCTTCAAAAAAAATTGCTGTTTACACCAGCACCAACCTCTTCAATGGAGCTGATTCTGTACTTGCAGCTCCTGATGAAGCATCCAGTTAAACTGGCAGCTTCGTTGAGCAGATGAGAACAGCTTCAAAGATAAGTGTTGAGAAACATTTGCACTGCATTTGTATTGCATTGAAAATCTCTTGGACCGAATAATATGCAGTTTTGTGGACATTGTATTTGAACTGAGTCATCAAGCTTTAAATTATTGGGACTATAAAGTATTAAAAGAAAAAAAAAGTCACACCTTTAAATTAAATGAGGGGTGTTTTTGTAGACTAAGGATGTGTCGGTTGTGAGCTATTTCATAAGCCACTTCAGTCACTGAAGTCTTTTCCTCCTCCTATTTGGTGAATCAATGTGAGTGGATAATTTGTTGTTAGCATCCAGTTATTGGTGGTTAACAGCTTGTAGCCAATTACGTTGTGTGCACATCTTGGGAGCATGCTCAAATCTGGACACCATATATAGAATCCAAGGGTTAATGGGTATTGGAGAAACTATTGTCGATACTGGATCACAGTTTTTCGGGATCATTTTTGTACTTCCCTGTGATTACTTACTCACTGCATCAAGAGAATTAAGTACTACAAATAAGGACTGCAGACCAAACTGACTCAGTTTAACTATGGTGCTATTGTTGAAAACAAAGAAAGGACAAAAGGCAACCCAATTACATTAGTTTCCCATACAAAAAATTAAGTATAAAAATAAACACTTGAATTAAATGTCAATCATATGTGAAATTCCAGTTCAAATATAATTAGTGTTAGCACAGATAAGGATTTGCGCATGCTTCTGGTAAGGTTGGTCCTCCTTTTCATTGCCAATATTAGATTCTGTTAAATTTTATTTTTCTAATTATTCATTTTTACATTGTTTATTGGATCCCTACCCCAGCTATTTACTAAAGACTGCTCTGGATTTATTTCTTTGTCTCATGTCGAATCTGTCCTTTACGGTATCTTAAGGGTTTTTTCCCTATAGGTAAGGGCTGTATAGTTATTATTTCTATCCCGGCGAACCCCTCGGCTAGTAGGAGTGAAGTATCTAATTACAGACCAATGGCCTCCATCCTATTGTTAATAAAGGTGATGGAAGATTTGGTATCCTCTCAACTCATGGAATTCCTTCACTCACATTTCATTCTACATAGCTCTGTCTGGGTTCAGGCCTGCATATAGTACAGAAACTCACCCTGATAGCCAATTTCAGAAAAGAACTGAGTGTAGGTAGGAAAATGCAGTTTGGCATGTCCAGTGCTTTTGATACAGTTGATCATTGCATATTACTAAGCTTGATGGATCATTTTGGTATTTGCAGTACAGTCTTGCAGTGGTTCAGTGGGTTTCAAAAGTTTTGACAGTTATCGAGTAAAGCAGGCTGGTCTTTTGTCTCCATCCTGGCCCTCGATTTGTGGTGTTCTGAGGGCTCCCCTCTTTCCCCTGTCCTGTTCAATTTGATGAAGACTCCACTAGATAGTTTACTGGAATCAAGAAGTTTTAAGGCCTTCATATATGCTGGTGATGCTACCATTGATATTCCGCTTTTGGAGAATTTATCAGAGATCTTGCCTACCACCCAATCTGACTTGAATCTGATGGAATCCTGGGCCACTGAATATAAACTTAAGCTTAAAGGCAAAACCAGATTCCTGATTCTGACTCATCCCTATCACCCTGTGGTTATTCAGAATTTCATGATAGATATATCTTTTCCGTTAGATACTGGTCAATGGTTATACCCAGGATTTTCATAGTAGTAGCTGTCTTTTGACCCTAAGGTGTCTAAAGTGGTTTCTTGTGTCTTCAATACATTGTGGAGATTGAAGCGATTGCGCCCTTTCTTTTTGAACTCTGAATCAAACAATGGAAGACAAACAGTCCTTTCCAAATTTGATTTTTGTAATGCTGTTTACTCAGGTTTGAAGTGCTCCTTAGGAAATTACAATCGGCGCAGAATACCACTGCCCGCCTTGTGTATGGAACTCCTTGCTATTCTAGGGCAACGCCTCTCCTGGTTAAATTGCATTGGTTTCCAATAAATTCTCAAACCACCTTTACGCTTTGCAAACTTGTTTACCAACTTTTGTATGGCTTACTGCATAGTTGCATGCAGAACCTGATATACCAGCCTTCAAAAAATGTTTTTCCTACATCTCATGCTTCACTATCGAAGTTGTAAGAATCTTCATTATATATCTGTTCATACTGCAGGTTTTATCTACCAGGCTTCTAAGATGTGGAACTCTTTGCCAAATGCATTGAGATATGTTACTGGTTATGTATCATTTTGTAAGTTGCTGAAGGCATTTCTATTTGATCAATCCTTCACCTGCACTAGTGCTTGTTAGTTCCTGAGCATGTTAGGTGTCTTGTTTTGGTTACTGTACAAATGTGATTTTTTTTTTGTTTGGGATAATGTGGGGTATAAATAAACAAAAATTATTCCATAATGCTGGGCACCTAAATCCCATAGCGCACAATTCAAAAGGGGGCATAGCCATGGGAGGAGCATGGGTGGGTCAGGGGCTTCCAAAATGTTGCACAGCATAGTGTAGTGAGCCTAGAACCAGAGGAACTGGTTTGATTCCTACTGTGACTCCTTGTGACCCAGGGTAGGTAACTTAACCTCCCTTGCTCACTAGGGACAGAGAAAGTACCTTTATATAACACGTAAACTGCTTTTGGTTGTATTACAGAAAAGCAGTATATCGGATGCATGACCTGTGACCAATAATGGGTGAGCGTGCCCAACTTGGGCGCCAGGATTTATAGCAGAGCAAGTCTGGTGTCCAGAGAATTGGCACTAAGCACTATTCTATAAAGAGTCCTTGCCTTTTATAAAACAGTGCATAGCACCCATCTTTTCTGTCTTTTATATTTTTGAGTGCCATTTATAGAATCCCCCATCTAAGTATATAAAATGTGCAACTTGATTTGCCAGGTGTGCAGAAGGGAGTTATAAGAAGAGAGGGAGTTATAAGAGAGCATAAAATTGCTTGCTGTAGCAAATATCTTTTTCCCTTGGCTGAGTTAAGGTACTGCTTTTACTTTTTAAATTTGTCCTTATCAGGGAGTACAGTTAATTTTAAGACCATACCAGTTATCAAACCTGTTTTGGGAAACTCCTAGCCAAATGGGTTTTAGGGATAACCACAATAAATATTCATAAGGTTTTCATGTGCTGCTTCCATTTCATGTAAGGTCTGTCTTGCCTATTCATTGTAAATATTCTGAAAATCTCTCTGGCTTTGGATCCTCCCAGAATGTTTGCAGATCAATGCTGTACACTGTTTCTGAGAAGCCTTGGCTGCTGAGGCATATGCTGTCTGTGGAGTCTTCCCCCTCTACCACCACTTGCTTCAAGTAGGGCAATAGAAAAGACATACCTTTCATCTTAAACCTCCCCAGATTAGTATTGTTACGCTCTGTGTAACTTTTCTTTTTAGTTGTGCATGCACATTGGGTAACTTTCTAAAATGTGAAATATTCCTCAAAGGGAGAATTTGCCTACCCTTAAAGTACTTACTTATATTTCTCATTTATCATACATTAACTGTCAGTATTTTCTATTCTTTGTGCCTGTCTCAAATTAAATTAGACTTAAAAATTATTTTTATAACAGCTAGTATGTGTTTCCTAAAATACTACTTGGGGTTTGTCAGCATATATGATGATTGCATACCTGCTTACTTCTGTCTTGGCTCATCCTCTTCCTTTGAGTCTGTCTCCCTGCATTGAGAACATGTTTTTATTAGTTTTTTGTTATACTGCCTTTCTGTGGTACAACCAAAGTGGTTTGCATATTTACATACAGGTACTTTTTATCTGTTCCTAGTGGTCTCACATTCCAAGTTTTTTGTATGTGGGCCAGTGGAGGATTAGGTGACTTGCCCAGGGTCTCAAGGAGCTGCACGCAGTTCTAACCATTTAGGTACTTCTTCACTCCAAGAAGTTACGATATGAAGCTCTGAGGAAGTGAGAGGGTTGAATCAGTGTCAGAAAGTATTTCTTCAGAGAGTGGTGAGGTTTGTGAAGACAAAAGAAAACTTAGCAATTCAAGAAAGCATGAAATAACACTAGGAGTATTTTCTAATCATTACTGAGCAGCAAATATGACAGTATATAGCAGTGGTTCAAGTGTAGGTCAGGACCCCAAATGGGATCACATAATCAGTGGATGGGTTCACAGAAATAGGACTGCCCTCTCCCTCTAGACTCCTACAGTGACCTTGCCTAGTAGTGGCAGTTACCATGAGACCTGTGAATATTCCCAGGACCCGTTGCCCCCTCCTTTTGTGTGGGGTTCTCGTTATACTGGAGTCTGAGGAAATAGATAAGAGATGGGAGTAGAGGTCTGCTATTTTTGTTTTCATCATGACAGGATCACATAAATTTTTAAGTATTAAAATGGGGTCATGTTAGCTAAGTTTGAGAAGCACTGTTATCCTTAGGTGAATACTGACTAGATTTTCAACTGAAAATTTGCCTATATCCTGCTGGTCATATTTTGACCAGCTAGATTGAAGTCAGTGTGTGCCTGTTCTGCCCAGGCAAATTTAGCTAGCTAGGGCTTCTTCTAAAATTAAAAAAAAAAAAAAAATCTCGATTTTTCTCCCCATATTGATGGTTACTCATTTACAGACACCTTTGAAATATGCCTCAAAAGTACCCTGATCCTTCTGCCTCATAGGCATTTAATAAAAATCAAATAGGTAGTGCCAGCTCCTCTCCAGCTTCCCTTTCTTCCTTCTTTCCTTTCATCTGTAAAATATCCCCCTCTATGTAGCTGAGCCCCCCCCCCCCCCCCCCATGAATACTCCAAAATTACCACAAAGGAGCCAGCATGAGGATTGCCAACTTGGCTTCTCTTGTTGGCTATTGCAAAAAATATATATTTCTATCAATGCATTGGATAGGCTGAAAACTCAACAACAATTATTCAAAATTGTAACCAGTCGACTGAACCCCTACATCTATTTTGAATAGTTTGGTTGAATTTGCAGCTTGGCATTGAGAGAAATTTCATTTTTGGCTACTGTTAAGGTTTTGCTCTATATTGCCATATGTTTCATACAGTTGAGTGTGTCCTCATCTAGGCAAGATTTATGCCATTTTCTTTCCAGTTTACATCCTTGTTGCTTAAGGACTTGTGGTTCTGGAATGAACCAAAGGGAGTGGTTGTGTGTAGACTACAGGGCTTTCTTTTATGGACCCATTTTCTTTCCTAGGGCCATTGCTAAGTATGCATTACAGATATCATCCTGCTCTGACACTGTGGTCCTCTTTTCATTCCCATTGGGGTAGGACAAGACCTCCAGTAAACTCTCAATACTTAGGTTTCTCATGTCTCTCACTTCATTCCACACTCCGTTAGGGCCCTTCTGTTTTAGGTTGTTTATAGAAAATGTTGAGTTCAATATTTTTATTGAAAAATTCCAATATATACAATTCCCAACCCACAGAACATCATTCTCAAATAGTTGAGTTCTCAGCACAATTAAACACTAACATTAGCAAGCTGACAAAAAGCATCCAATGGTGCCCAAACCCTTTTAAACTGTTGAATGTTATGTCTCTTAATAGCAGCCATTTCTTCATATTTACAAATCAGGAGAACAATCCACCAGGCCGTCATTGACAAAGCAGTATTATCTTTCCATGCTGATAAAACCAGTTGTATATCTAACCCCATAAGCATATCAAACAACTTAACTTTATTGTTGCTCAAAAGAGGAGACAAGACTGCTAATTGTATAAGTACTATTTTATAATTCAATCTGAATACCCAACACATCTGCAATCCTTTCCTAAACTGAATCTGAAAATGTTTTAAATTCAAACAAGCAAACAACATATGATTAAAAGTACCCACAACTGACTTGCAGGACTAACACTTATTAGACCCATGCTCAGTCCATTTTGATAACCTTCTAAGGAGTCCATAATGCTCTATGGGTAACATAGAACAAAGATTACAAAACTGAGGCTGACAAAAGCCTGCAAACCCAAACCCCAAATTTTTCCATATCAACTCAGAAAAACTTTCCCCCAAATCGTACTCCCAGACGTGTTCCAATGCAACACATGTAAACATTCTTAAATTTAACATTCCTATACACTGCAGAAGCTTTCTTAGGCATCCCAGCCAGCTAAGCATAAAAATCCTTCAACCCTGAATCCTATCAACTGAAAAATATTATTAGAAAATGATCTGTCCATAATGAGTGTTTTCTTGATGACACTAGCTTCATGTCTGCTCCTTTGCAGATCTAGAATGAGACCTTTTTCGTAGGTTGACAGTTTGATCACCTGTGTGAAACCAAGTGTTGCCATTACATCATGAAATGTCAGGGTTAACCTTGTAAGCAGATCAAGGAGATTTTGTCCAGAGGATGTGTTGCAAGGTTTTCCTGGCTAGATTAAGATGCATTCTGACAGATGGGTGGGAGGAGATAACAATGCAATTTGATTCTCTTGAATTAAGCTGCTACTCGACTCCACTTCCCTGGTCTTGGTTAATGCTGGATGGTGAATCCTGTTCAGCATGGTTCAGTCAGTGGGACTACCCCAGTTTTGTCTTGGCAGCTCTCAGTTATTCCCAGTTATTCACTGGTGACACCATTAGTCAGGAAACTTATTATTGATTGGCCTGGAAAGTAGTATAGTAGTGATAGGGGTTACTAGGTAATGAGAAGCATGTCATTATGTGGTCAAAATAGGTAATTTACCTCTTGAGCCTATGTCTTCTTGATAGTTGGGGGAAGTTCGTTACCTCTTCCCTACATAGGGATGCATGAGGAACCTGGGTTTACTGGGCTGAAGTATTGTACACAGTCAAATTACTTAAGGTGTATGAGCAATCTGTCCAGCTTTGCAAGTATATCAAAGGTTTTCCAGTCCTTAGCAGCAATTATTAGTTAAGTATTAATGATCCATAGTCTTTCAGGTCTCTCCAGAAATGGTTTTTCCTGTGAAGCTGAAAATTTTCCAGGGCAGTGGGTAGTTAATGAGTCCTGTGGAATGCTTTTCTTTCAAGAAGAGGAATATCTGCACTATTTTGTGCTTTTTTTTTTTTAATTTTAAATTTGTTAATCAAGAATTGTGGTATAAATTGCATGTCTAACTTCCTGATCCCTTCTTGCAAGCAGGCTTTGATTTATAATCTTAGAGTTGAACTGCTCAAGATAGTTGTTCAGAAATGTGTAGTCTTGAGGTTTATAAGCCAGGAAGAAGCCCAGCCAAAATGAATGGGATGTTCAGTTTTTACACAGTATTTCTAGCCTATAGAACACTTCACTGTTGTGGTCAGTACCATTGGGTCAGTTTTTATTCAGTATATTTGTTCCAGATCATGATTTCCTTCACCCATGAATGGACAGCTAAACAGCCAGATCATTGATAAGGTCATGCTTAGCTTTTTTCAGATGTAATTGCTCTAAGCTGGAAAAATGGCTAGCAAGTTGCTTTATAAAGCAACATTTATGTATGCTGTGTTTTATATATGTAAAGATTATAGAATTACATTTAAATAAGTACAATTCTTATGTTATACAGAAGAAAGACGGCCACAGATTGTGGTTGGGTAGTGAACTAGAGGACACATGTTTAGTTATGGGAACTAAAAGTAATTAAACATGTTTCTATTTACTACACTCCAGGGTATTTAAAGCTCTACTAAAAGCAAAGCTAATTGAATGGTTTTAAAGGGTGATCTTTTCTGCAGGTTTTAAGAAAAATCTAACTGGCTTTCAGCTGAAAATTCACTTAAGTCTACGTTGTCAAAATTTGACTAGCTAGATTGAAGACAGCTAGGGGGGAGGATTTCTCACCTAAAGGGCCCTGTTTACTAAGCTGCATTATAGGCGCGTTAGCATTTTTAATGCGTATTAACTATGTATGTGCCTACAATATCCCTATAGGTGCCTACATAGCACACGCGCTAATTGTAGGCATGTTAAAAACGCTAATGCGCTTAGTAAACAGGGCCCAAAGTTAGGTGGCTTATACAAGTTGAGTGTGTATCTGGATCCACTCCAATATTTGCCTGATTAAAAGGCAAGAAGAACACTTGGTATAATTCTACTTTGAGATGAAATGTGATTTGAGGAAAGAAAGCTTTTAGATAAAATGTCATATTTGTGATGTGTTAGTCCTATCAACTGAAATTAATTTAATAAAGCAGACTGTTGATCTTTCTAGGCTCTCATCAGTTTAAGGCTATTGTTTGAGACTGAAGTTTTTGACTCAGAAGGATAAATATGATCAATCATTGAATGGTTTTACATCTTTTGATTGAAGAGTTTTTAGGTACATTTAAGCTTGTCCCTTTTACTTCATTGGTTCCTATTAAGGGCAAGCAACAATTAAATGTTAATCGTGTGATTAAAATTTTATTTGCATGATTAATTGTGCCTAATCACAGCATGCATTTTAGGAAATGAAACATAGTTTCTGTTGTGTTAATTGCCACCCCCTTATATGTATATATCTCTTTTTAATTCTAGAGAGGCCATTGAAATAGTCTATGAAAACATGTACAATCTGAGTGAATTGATTGATATTTCAGAATATGTTAGGCATTTCTATTTAAACTAGTGCTAAGCTTGGCTATTTCAGGCATCTTTATCCGTACTATGCTTGGCTAATTTTTTTTAAATCTATTTGGTGTTTTAGAGAGTCAATTAAACATTTATTGTTCCTTATACAGTGTAAGTTGCAATTTTTTTTTTTATTGAGGGCACCTGGATTTTCTTTCACAACAGTTGGTTTCCCAAAGAAACAAGCTGTGTCTTTTTTTTTTTTTTTTGTTTGTTTAATTTTGAAGGGAGATTCTCTTTTGCCCCTTTTCCCATTCTGTCTCCCAGGTTCTCTCATGCCTCATGCTTCACGTTTACCTATACAACAGCTCAGGATTTTTTTCTGTTTCCTCAGTGCTAGATCAAACTCCTAGTCTCCCCCTGCACCACCTGGCTCTACAGATACTTGAGCCACACGGTGCAGGAAGTTGGGGAAGTCTCACAGTTTTAAGATGCATAAGACTTCCCCAACTTCCTGCACCGTGCGGCTCAAGTATCTGTAGAGCGGTGCAGGGGAGGGGGGGGGGGGCAAGGAGTTTGATCCAGCACCAAAGAAGGAGAAAAAATCTTGAGCCCTGCTGTAGAGTTAAACACGGGAGGGGGGGCATTAAGACGAATGGTATGCATTTAAGTAATAATGTGTTAATAGTGTTATTAATGCAATAATTGTACCCCAAGGATTGGGTTGAGAACCACTGGTCTATAGGAACTAGGGGTGGGCAATTAGCCAATCAGGTTTTATTAATGAATGTGCATGAGAGATTGTTGACCATTTCAGATTTTATATATATGTTTTAGTTGCCCATATATGATGATGGACAGATTATAAATCCTTTTTCAAAAATATATAAATTTGGGCACCTTGTAAATTTAGGGGGTTGTTTACTAAAGCTTAGCTCAGGTTATCTGCAACAGGGCCCATTTTATTCCTATGTTCCCTGCTGCAGATAGCTCAAGCTAAACTTTAATAAACAACCCCCTTAGAAAGGAAAGTTTTGAAAAGTGGATATTTCATTATCTAGCATCCTAAATTACCTGGTTAAACCTTTAAAAATTGACTCTATGTGATATATCTGATGTGTAGGTGTACATATATAATTAGGACCTATGATTCTTTGGGGTTCATAGATTGTAAATTTTGGTGTTTATTTCAAGCTGGTTAAGGGAGGTTTTCATATTTGCATGTTGCAAATTTAATTTTAGGCACATGGTTTACATGAATTCCATTTTTTGATGTGACTTGATTGAGAGAGTATACCAATTTTAAATTTCTAACTGCCTTCATCACACTCCCTACCCAGTCTCTCTCATTCTTCCTTCTGGCTCCCATCAGGCTTCTCTCACTCACCCCCCCCCCCCCCAACCTCTTCTGTTCCCCACTAGTGCCTTTTCTCCTGAGAACTTCATACGGAGGTCACACTAATATATTGACAAGTATAGATTTAGCAAGAGGACTTGTGGTAAGAGTTTTAAAGACCTGGATGGGAGGGGAAATAAGGCTGGCACAAGAAACAGAGACGTGATCCAAGACAAAAAAAATATATAACATAAAGTAAAGTCAGGATGCTGTTGTTGATCCAGTTTCCAGGGCTTTTTGAAATGTTTGAGGTGTTGAAAGTACATAAATTTAAGGAATAAAATATATTGACCCACACAAGATCAGTAAACTGGTCTTTATTAGAGCTGTATATTATATCTTATTGCAATAAGGAGGGAAGACTGGGAAAGAACACGCTCTCCTTCCAAGTCCCCCTGGAGTATGATGATCCAGTTATTGTCATAAGATGAACTTTCCTTACCTGTAACCTAATCCACTCTGTCTCCTTTACCCTAACTATGTATTTCTCTTCTCCGGAACTGGTATCACCATTTACGGAACTATGTAAGCCACACTGAGGCTGCAAATAGGTGGGAAAATGTGGGATACAAATGTTAGAAATAAATAAATACACATGAGGTAATTGATTCATCTATACAGAATCCCATAGCATCAGCAAGACATACTTTTTTTTAGAAGGCTGAACTTATTGTAAGCAAGTATGCTAAAAGTTTAAAGTATAAGGGCATAGGTCAATGGAAAAACCTATTACATAGCATTTCTCAACTACTTTTAATTTATGTCCTGTTTTCTTTAGTTAAACACAAAATATACTTTTCCAAAAGAAGACATCTATCACAAATAACCTCTCTTATCAAATGGCCTTTTTTTGTCAATACAGAAAAGGTCTGTAGTAAACATCTTTATTTATACTCACTGGATGTCCCCTAAGTCAGCTAAGCCAGCATTTTGTCAGTAGTTCACCTATGACAATTTATTGCATTTCTTTAAGACATAAGTTTAAATTTTTCCCTGTTCCACAGGGGTTTGCAGGTATGATAGCTGCATGCTTTCCAGCAGTTTGTTAGAAACACTGTAAGCAGGTCAGGGCAAGCACTATATAAAGCTGAGCTACTTCAGCTGTGGCGGTGGCTGTAAATATTGCAAATCACAGTGGCAAGGATTGTGAGAATGCTAAAAAAAGAGGAATCTTATCACCATTAGCAAAAACTCTTTACTAGTATGGAATATCCTATCAATTTTTAAAAATTTTATTTTTATTGCAGTTTCAAAAATAAGATCCCAAGGGAATTAATCATTTGTACAGAAAATAACAAATAACATGTCTGCCAGCTGGATATTGTGAATTAGAAAAATCTCTTAAAATGAACTTGTAAAAAAAGAGGTTTCCGGTCCCAGCGTGGACCATATTTCACCAAAACTTCCTCAGTGAGACCCCAAAATTGAATACAAAGAGTCCTACAAGCGAGCCCCAGAATTAATCATCTACAGAGTAGCTTCCATTTTTAAAGAAAAAAAAAAAAACAAGCCACTGACAGTGGAAGGCTTATACTTATTCAGCTCCAAGCAGGCAAAAGGATTTATCAATGAAATTTTCTTTAAATAAGTGAACAGCTGCTTCTCATAGTTGTTTCTGAAAAGAAAATAGACAAGAAATGTAAAAAGAGTAAACACGTCCAAACAAAATATAGTAATACTAGCAAAGAATGTACCTTAACAAGACACACTGCTGTCTTCCACATTCAAATGAACTGCCTCCACAAAGGAGACTTAGATTTAAAAAGCACAAACTCACAGGTGATTGGTCAGAGATGAAGGTCATATGATATGAAAAAATATAGTGCAAGCCTTAAGAAAAGCTTGCCATTCTACTTCCCTATTTAATCCATGGGGTTCCACAGTTTGCCAGGTATAAATCAAACTGTTCCTTCTGCCACAACAAAGGTGAAATATCTCTCCCCCCCCCCCCCCCAACTCCACAATCTATTGAAAGTACCTCCAAAAACCACAAAATTTGAGATCGTGAGGATGGTAAATATAGGCCAGTGTTGAACTAAAAGCATCACAAACTCCATTATGTATATGACTGAGGTGCTCAAGAATCCTTACTTTAACTGGAATTTGGTATGTCCAATATCTACTATAATAAAACTCACTCTCAACATTCTGAAGACAACGTTCTGAAGTAACTCAGTCACTCCCTGAAGGGTTCGTCAGTTCATGGTGGTGAAGCCACAACACTGACCATGTCTCTCTGCCTCGTCCTCGCATGACGGACCAATCAGAAAAAACACCCTCAACATTCTGAAACACAAAGGACCATCACAAAACTGTTCCCAGGCAACGCTAGGCGACGTAAGACGGACCTATCAGAGGAAACTACGTGGCAATAAGGGAGGAGCATTCACCAGCAGAACGGCTCATTATCTGTGCAGCACAGAGAGCACAGAACCACTGCTTGAACGAGAGAAGAATATTCCTGCTGTGGGTATGTGCAAAAATAGACCCCGGGGGGGGGGGGGGGGGGGGGGGGGAGAAATTTTTAAATGCCTAATGCCGGTACTGAAGAGTGCCGGAGGGCCTATAGCACAGACTATATTTGGATTCGCTTGACGTCCTTCCCTCCCTACGAATCGCTGGAGACTGGCTGCCAAACTAACGGAACAACCGCACACCGACTCACCACCTCCATCATTCGAAAGGCATCCACTCTTTCTTCAACAGAAATGCAAATTAATAATACAAAACAAACAAAGAATAACCGGTTTCTCACGCGGCTGCAGGTAACTCCCCACCCCCTTCCTCTTCCCCTTTTGCCGAAGCGGCCAAGGATGTGCCCAACCATCCCCAGCCTCAGGCAAACCGTCTCCCACCTCAGGGATTCCCTGAGCACCCGGAAAAAGACGGTGCTGCTTCCCGCAGCGCATAAATGTCCCAGCATTCCCCTGAAGTCGGCCTGAAATGGACCGAACATACCGGATCACCCACTGATGGCCCAAGACCGTGCTCCTCTCCCTTCCGCCAACTTAAAACAATCATCCCTGGCCTCAGGCAAGCCGTCTCCCACCTCCAGGATGGCCAGAACCCCAGCCCAACGGAAAAAGACGGCGCTGCTTCCCACAGCACATTTCTCTTTCAGCGTTCCCCTACAGCAGCCCTGAAACGGCCAAAAAATACCGACAGACCAAGAACGTGCTCCTCTACCTTCTGCCCATCTAAAACAACACTGCTGCCTCAGCACAACACAACCCCCCCCCCCCCCCCCCCCCGGAAAAAACAATCCACCACTCAGCAAAGGCTGACCCCCCCCCCAACAACCACATTTACATTTCACCAACAGAAAGACCCCCCTCCACAAACCTTGACCGACAAAACCACACACACACAATACAACAGAAACACCCTCAAAGCCACACACCAATCCATCCCACTTTGCCAGCACAGCACATCCCCCAAGCAAAAAACAAAAAAAAAAAAGACACACATCAACAACCTGCACACACACCCCACACTCACACAAAATAACTCTGTGACACATAAACACACACAAAAAAAGCCACATGCTAGCGCCCGTTTCATTGGTTTCGGAAACGGGCCTTTTTTTACTAGTATTAAATATATTACTTGTGCAGAGAGGCAGGAGGAACAAGATTGTTCAACACATTTCACTTCCTTTGATATATCATTTACAACATCAGTCTCCTAAGTACTTCCACGGACAATAGGTACAGCAATAGTGTCCTTTTTGCACATTTGAAGTGCCAACACTGTAGCTATGATACCAAGATGTGGTTAATAATTTTCCCAGATTTTTACTTCGTGAAAAAGGAAATCTGGGAGGTTCTTTGAAAACATTATATATTTGTAACCCATGCCGAAATTGCAGTATATCAAATTAATAAATGATAAATAAAAGTTTAGATTTTATGTGCTACCCTGATTGATCTGATTTTTGTTTTCCAGATCCATGAATGCATTCCTGATAGTATACCTCTGTATTCTGCTTACTAAAGCCCTAATCAACACTGTCCTGAAATATGTATGGCAGAGTAATCCATCCCATGATGACCCATGGTACAACCAGAAAACGGATTCAGAAAGGCAAAGAAATCTGGTATGGAAATCAATTTTTAAGACTTTTTTTTTTCTACTCTCATTACATTATTGGTGGAATATTGATATTGTAATCTGAGCAGCCGTTAAAATAATGTAATACCAGTGGGAGTGTTTGAATCATGTAAAAAACCTCTCTGGATTTTTTTTTTTCTTTGCAGTTCCTCAAAGCGTTTACAGACTTCCTTGCTTTCATGGTTCTTTTCAACTATATTATTCCTGTATCTATGTATGTTACTGTGGAAATGCAGAAATTCCTTGGCTCTTACTTCCTCAGCTGGGATGAAGAAATGTTTGATGAAGAAACAGGGGAAGGACCACTGGTGAACACATCTGACCTCAATGAAGAGCTAGGGCAGGTAAACAGCCTGTAAAGTTGTGTATCTAAGATCAAATGCATGTAGAGGGTACAGTTATAATAGGCCACCTATGTGAAAAAGCCAAAAGTGTGCCTTTTTTTTTTTTTTTTTTTTTTTTTTGCTCATTTTATGAATCTAATAAAGGCACCTATGTATCATACCTTTCTAAAATAGGCTCATACAAAGATCCCCAGTAGCGTACACATTCTTTTAACGCAAATTTATATCTACTGCAAAGAAGGTGTAATGTTTGCATTTAAGGTTCAACAATTCTTTATTGATGAAATAACAAAATTGACAGTCAACAAGCTCCATCTGTAACCTTTGGAAACAAGACAACCTGAGTACACGGATGGTGACATTCGCATCATCAAAATTTAAACATTTGCTCCCCCCCCCTTTCCCAACTCCACCCCCCACCCCTTCAAGGTTTCATGAAAACTATTTGTACAATGAAACATACGTATAACACAATAATCAATGTAGTGCAGATTCAGCAAAAGGCGAGCTGGCATCCTCAGAAAGCTCTATAGCATAGAGCTCTAGTGTTCCATATCATAACCATAACAACATTATAGATCTTCCTTTCCCTCCATCCCTCCTCACCTGCTGGTACACTCAGAACGTTAAGGCAAACAGTTTTATGAGAGCCTTTTCAATGAGTAAAGCATGCTTTACATGTTTAAAATTCTTGATAAAATTATACCCATAAATAGCTTTCAATGCAGCCACCAGAGGGTTCACATGGACTTAGCTCAAGAGAGCAGATATATAGGGTGAGGCAAAATAAAAGTAACCCTTTGAGTTTTTTTGCCGTTTTCTCAGCAATCACTTTGAATTTCAATGAGAAATTGTACATACTTATTTAGTCAGCATACTTACATATTACTATTAAGCATCATTTAATTATCTTAAGCTATGTTACTGACACTTTAGCATTACTACCTAGTGAAGTTTGCATGGTAAAAACACAGTAAAATAACATCATTCAAATGATACTATTATCAGTGTGTCAGAATTTCACAGTCACTGTGAATGCTTAGTGTCCACCCCCAGGTTCAATACAGGCCTTCAGTCACTTTGGGACATTAACAGCTTTGTTGATCGGTACCTGTGGCAGTCTGTCCCAGATCATCTGTAGCAGTTCCTTGTTTTCATCTTTGGTTGAAGCTTGAGATAGGCCTCCAACATTGCTCTCCAGACAAAAGTCTACATCACTGTGACCTCATAAACAGTACGCTGGTACCCCCTTAAAAAAAAAAAAGATAGTAGTTCATAAAATTTTGAGCATGCGAAAATCGCTGGGTAGTCAGGTTAAAAAGTCTGTAAATTCCCCTGTTTAAAGATAATCTTATTCCACTCAGCATATAAATGTAGATAGTAACAAATAAAGCTGAAGTATTTCACATTGAAATTCCAAGTGGTTGCTAAGAAAACAGAACCCCCCCCCCCCCCCACCACCACCACAAAAAAAACAAACAAAAAATCTCTAGAGGGTTATTTTATTTGCCTCACCTTGTAGAAAGTATCACATTGTGCAGCAGCAAACAAGTTAGCAGTTTTAGAAGGGTTGGTTAGGAAATACTTATTTCAGTGTAAAAATAAAGAAATCGGCTGACTAAGATTAAAATGAGGAAAATGGTTAAAAAGAAGATAGTAGAACCAAAAGAACATCCTTTAAAGAACGGAAAAAAAAAACCCGAATAAGAAAATAAGAAGCAACATAAGCACTGGCAAGTTAGACGCAAAGACTGAAAGAGAATATGAAGAGAAACTTTGACAAAGAGGCAAAAACTCAGTTACTACTTTTTCGGATATATCAGAAGCAAAAGGTCTGTGAGGGAATCTGTGGGACCATTAGACCATGAAGGAGCAAAAGGGGCACTCAGGGAGGACAAGGCCATAGAGGAGGAGAGTAAATGAATTCTTTGCTTCAGTCTTTAAGGAAGAAGATGTAAGAGATCTACTTGTATCAGAAATGGTTTTCAAGGGTGATGATGCAGAGGAACTGACAGAAATCTTGGTGAAACTGGAACACGTATTAAGCCAAATCAACAAATTTAAGAGAGTAGTAAATCAAATTGACCGGTTGGCATGCACCCTAGGGTAGTGAAAGAACTCAAACATGAAATTGCTGATCTGCTATTAGTAATCTGTAACCTGTCATTAAAATTGTTTGTAGTCCCTGAAGACTGGAGATTGGCCAATGTTAACACTGATTTTTAAAAAGGGTTTCAGGGGTGATCCAGGACATTAGACCAGTAAGCTTGACATCGGTGCTGGGCAAAATAATGGAACTATTATGAAGAATAAAATTACGAAACACATAGATAAACATGGTTTGATAAGACAATGTCAGCATGGATTCAGCAAGGGAAGTCTTGCCTTACCAATTTGATTCATTTCTTTGAAGGCGTGAATAAACATGTGGATAAAGGTGAGCTGGTTGATGTAGTGTATCTAGATTTTCAGAAACCTTTTGTCTAAGTCCCTCATGAGAGAGACTCCTGAGAAAATAGAGATGGTGGGGTAGGAGGCAATGTTCTGTTGTGGATTAGGAATTGGTTATTGCACAGAAAACAGAGGGTGGAGTTAAATGGCCATTTTTCTCAATGGAGGAGAGTGAATAGTGGAATGCCGCAGGGATCTGTACTGAGATCGGTGCTATTTAACATATTTATAAATGATCTGGAAATTGGAATGACAAGTGAGGTGATTAAATTTGCAGATGACACAAAACTATTCAAAGTTGTTAAAACACATGCGGACTGTAAAAAAAAAAACTTGCATGGAGATCTTAGGAAATTGGAAGACTGGGCATCCAAATGGCAGATGAAATTTAATGTGGACAAATGCAAGGTGATGCACATTGGGAAGAATAATCTGAATGATAGTTAACATGATGCTAGGGTTCACCTTGGGAATCAGAACCCAAGATAAAGATCTAGGTGTCATTGTAGACAAAACGCTGAAATCTTAGTGAAAGGTACAGTTTAAAACATATCCTATATAATAAAAAGCACCTCCAACATTCTGAAGCTGATTCCGTGGCACTGTGGCAGTGTAGGGTTTGTAAGTCTGTAGTTCAGCGTTTCATTGGCTCTCACTGTCCTCGCCCTCATGTCGAGGAAACGGAATGCTGCATAGTTGCCAAGCAAACAAATGTGACATCACAGGAACGAAGAACCAGACAGAACGGAACTTGGAGGAGGGAAGTGGAGTGGATTGAATCTCTAACAAACAATCATAAACAGGGAGGTACAAACATCAGTGGAGGCAAGTGCACAGAATGGAAGGGAAGACAAACATTTAATCAGTTTGTCACACACACAATCACTCTGTGTATCTCTCTCTTACACTGTCTGTAAAACACACTGTCACTCTGTCTCTCACATGGGCAACTGTATGTTGCATTCTCACGAGTAAGGAGCTCTTCTGATGTGATTGTTAAACTGATTGAAGGGCCTGAACAAGGAAAACTTTTACCACATTGTAACACAGTTTACACAAAAACTATTGTATATAAAGAAATCTTTCACATGTAAACAACAATTATATTCAGAATACAACCGTGGAAACATTAATGGCAGGAACTCATTACATTGCTAGCGCCCGTTTCATTGCGTTAAGAAGCGGGCCTTTTTTACTAGTCCTCTGTAAAATAGTGGATAATAGCTGCTCATGTATCTTTTGTAGAGGTCCTTTCTGATAGTCTGCTTGGGGGCTATTAATCTAAACTTTTTTCAAATATTTATGGAATGGATATCAAAATACTATTCAAGTACAAAGTATGTCTACCTAAAAAAAAACAATGACCTGGTTTTGAAAAATTCAGCCATTTGTTCAGCTTTGAGTATTTGCATACTAAAAATAGGTTTACAATGCTATGCTATCATCTCTGAGCAAAGTAAATCTACCCCTTGAGAACGATATGTTGACTTCCAGTCAGGTAAGCATGGTCTTTAATGAATCTTTAAATCCTGAATGACAAAACATTATTCCAAACTATCTAAGGTTATTTTTCAGCAAACATTTTCCAAATATGCTGTGCATCTTCCAACTGAGGAGGGATAGTGCAATCCAGGAAGAGATGGGACTGCTGAGATAATTATCACTTTCCCTTCTGAATCATTCTAATGAATGCACACTTACTAATTACTTCCACTTTGCTCATTGTTGGAGATTTGTAAATATAATTAATAAAACTGTAATTAAGGACATGATTACTCATCTTAAATCATTTAAATATATGATGGGTTATGCAGAGCATCAGCATACACACCAATACTGAGTTGTTTAGTATTTCTGTTGAAAGTAGCCTTTAAATTAAATTGGGTAGAAAATCTTTGTGCAGAAATGTCCATGAGCATTCCTTAAAATGTTCTCTGTTTCATAGTACAGTCTGGCTTCTTTGCAGTATAAAAGGGAGGAGCAGTTCTTGATATTTGGGCAGCCTGTTGGAAGGGAAAAATCTTAGCCCTTTCACATACTAGAGATCGAATCAGTGTGACAGTGTTTGTAGTAAAAATTGTAAAATTGCATCGCACTCACAATTTTCAAGCCTGCTTGCTTGTTTCTTCTAGATTTTGATTCTTCTGACTATTGTGAACTCTATTTTATAATCATTTTCCTAAGACAGCATCCTGTAAAATTAGGCTGTCCTGAAATTTGCTTTAGTTAAGATGCAGAGACCATGTTCTATTTGTGTTTATTTCCACAAGGCCTTTTTGTTTATTTTAGAATGTAATTATCTAAGTGAATGAAAATTAATTTACATCTACAACACAGTTGAAGGAGAAATGATATGTTACATTAAAGATAATATGAGGCATGTTCCTTTATCTTGGTCACATTTTAGTAACTGAATGGAATCTGTGGATGATACAGAATAGAGAGTTGCATGTGGGCAGAAATCTTACCCGTCCCCCCTGGAATCTTACCCATCCCCACCTGTCCCTGCTGGAATCTTATCCATCCCCACTCATCCCCGCAAGAGTTTAAACCTGTCCCTACCCATCCCCGCAAGAATTTAATGGTGCATTAAAAAAATTCCGGTCAGCTCTCTGTGTCTCTCTGGGTTCGAGCCGCAGCACTGCAGGCAAGGAAGGAACAGAAGTTGGAAATTGGAACACTCTGGTGCGTACATGTAAGACTTGTCTCTGATTCACTGGCACTGTGCTGAGAGGTTGTCACATGCACGCGTCAGTAGGTTAGGTGACATATGATGCTTGTGCCTGTGTCAGAGCTGAGGTCTGCGCATCAGCCCGGGAGCAGAGAGGATTAATAGTAACATAATAAGTGACAGCAGATAAAAACCTGAACGGTCCAGTCTGCCCAATAGTCACAGTCATTATCAGTTCATAATTAAATCAACAATGAACGTGATAATATATACTTGATTATGGTCTTTCTTTGGCATTTCTGGGACATAGACCATAGAAGTCCGCCTGGCCCTATCCATATGTTCCAACTGCTGCAGTTGTCGTCAAAGCCCACTCCAGCCTATTTGTCTTCTCATTTGTGGGGAAACAGACCGTAAAAGTCTGTCCAGCACTGTCCTCATGTTCCAGCCACAAAGGTTGCTGACTAAGCCCTTTCCAGCCCATCCTAAACCAGATTGCCATTAATGAGACACAGACCATACAAGTCACCATCTAAGCGTCACTCGACACATCCACACACACAGTCATTTAAGTTTAGTGCAGTCATTTTAGTTTTTTTTTACATCTTCCATTTCCTCTGTGTTCATCCCATGCCTTTTTGAATTCCATCACTATTTGTGTCTCTAACACCTCCTTAATGGAGACTTTCCACATCAGTGCTGTTAAAGCAAAGAGAAGGAGGAGGAGACAGCACTCAAAGAACTTGGTACTCGGTAAGTGAGAGGCTGGCACAAGTGCAGCGTATACTTCCTGCAGGAATGGTTTCGAACCCCACGGGAACCCTGCAGGAACGGCTTCCGTCTCCACGGGAAACCCTGCTGAACTGCTGTTCCCGTTGGTTCCGCGGGATTCCCACGAACCCCATTCCCATCCAAGTCTCTAATACAGGATTTTCACACACATTCAGCAAAATTGAACAATAAATTATGCATGAGCATTTTGTATACCATATTAGTAGATATCTTGTTATACTAGCTTAATCCATGGGACCCCACCTGAAGACCTTTTCGTATTTCCTACGTACCACACAGTCTGAAGGCCACAAAAGGTGAAATGTCTTCCAGGATTTTTAGCTAATAGGAATAGAAACCAAATACTAAATGCAAACAAAGAATAAAGTAAGGATTCTGAAACAGATGTAATAATTCACCTGGGGACAAATGATCTGGCCAGAAACAATAGCTGTGTAGCACAGAGAGATTTCTAGAAGTTGGAGATGTTAACCATCCTGGACAAGACTGTAGCATTTCAACAGCAGCAGACATTTCAATATGTGACTTGAAACATGGTGTAAACTGGAAGGTTCTAGATATATCTATTATGGCAGGAACAAGAATTGGAAGTGATAAATTCGGGTAATATATTGACAGGTATTCCAAATAGATAATTGGGGATAGCATCCTGGAAGCAGATAAGATTGGGATATACCCCCCCAGCAATGAAACATGATGGAAGTGGAGGAAATCTCAATAATTCACTCATCTGCAACAAACTAGAAGAGGAGACCAGGCAAAAGGCTATACAAAACATAAGCAATCCAACAAAAGTAACTGGAAAGCAACATGTACAGATGTTTAGTTTAAGCAACAGCGTTCCAGACATGCAAATCAGTGATGGAGGGATCCATACATTGTCTCTAGGGGATATTATTTTACTGGCGACTTTTTTTTTTTTTTTTAACTTAGGCTGAAGAAGGGAACAGTAGCTATTAATGTCAAGAATAATATCAAAGCAACTGAAATGTTGGGGGCATATGGAAAGGAGGAAGCAAAGACATTTGCTTAAGAAAGAGGAGATTGCCCCTAAATCTATATGGATTGTTTCTACGGTCCTCCATCTTGGACAGAGGAACTAGACAGAGATTCGGCCATAGATATCCAAAGTTGGGAATGAAGAGGGAGATGCAATTAGAAAATTTCAACCTTACTAGATGTGAACTAGAGTGTCTTGTTTGAAGAATTGGAAAGAACTGTATATGAATTAAGAAATCAAACTAACAAGTTAGAGAGAGGTTCCAACACAGAATTCTTAGTTGTACTATCTGGTGACCAGGAAGTTGCCGTATATTCTTATGTATCTTAGGAAAAAATATAAGGATGAGTCTCCATCAAAAATGTGGCTGCTTTGTGTGTGAACATCCCTCTTTCCAAACCAGCATGTACTACCTGTTTTAATAGCTTCTTTCAATTGAAATGTGGGATCACAATCTAGCAATCTGTAATATTTATCTTGTTTCAAATGATGCTCAGCCTCCTGTAAATATTGGATCCTAGATTGTACCGCTGTTGCATCACCTTTATCAGCTCTTGAAACAATGCTATCAGATTGAAGCCTCAGTTGTTGTAATTCTTCTCTGATTCCGTGTTAAATTGTTAGGCCTCCATAAAGCTGCTGCTTGTTGTTCAAATGCCAAAAGATCTTTATCAACTAATTCTTTAAGTACTTTTATTAATGGATCCAAAGGACCTGAAGGGATACTATCTCAATTTTCCGTGTACTACAGAAATATCAAGATTAGGAGTGTGGGTAAACAAAATTTCTTAATTTACAATTTTCGAATGAATGACTTTAGCCATGTTTACCCAGACAGTCACATATTTGCAGAAGTAGAGGCAAATCAAAGGACGGCCACCAAGCCTTATTCAGAGAGACAGTGTCAAACCTTTACCTGTTAATGCTTCTGAAACCACCTAGAATAAAAATAAATTGCACAATATTTTATTTTTATTTTTGCTACATTTGTACCCCGCGCTTTCCCACTCATGGCAGGCTCAATACGGCTTACATGGGGCAATGGAGGGTTAAGTGACTTGCCCAGAGTCACAAGGAGCTGCCTGTGCCTGAAGTGGGAATCGAACTCAGTTCCTCAGTTCCCCAGGACCAAAGTCCACCACCCTAACCACTAGGCCACTCCTCCACTGGACCATATGGAGGTCTGCCTCAGAAACATTCTGTAGTGTTTGACTGTTTAACATTAGGTCTTATGCCTGTAACAAGGATTCAACCACTGGGTGAAGAGATCACCATCCATGTTAGCTGAGAAGTAGGGAGAACCCTATATACTTTATTCTGGTTATTAATGACTGTTTCCCTCTTACTCTGCTCTGTCACATAAAAACATTTTATAGAAATGTGTGTATGTAATATATATGTGTAATATACCTGAATAAAATAGCTGTGTTGGAGTACAGAATCCAACCACAACTGTGCATGAATCTTTTTTCCTCCCCCCTTATTTAAATTTTTTTTTCTTGGCAGGTTGAGTATATTTTCACTGATAAAACAGGAACCTTAACAGAGAACAACATGGAATTCATTGAGTGCTGCATTGAAGGGCATATCTACGTGCCCCATGTCATCTGCAATGGCCAAATACTCCACAACTGTATGGGAATCGACATGATTGATTCTTCTCCTGGGGGAGGCGGAAAAGTATACCCTACCTCCTATTTTTTGTTCTCTAAACTGTAACTGTAATGTGTCATGAGTATAACAATTTGTATTTATTCATCAAGGAAAGCCTTCCTTCTAATCTCACCTATAGAAAGTTAAGCACTAGTAAACAGTATTTTAGATGTAATTTCTTGATACTTTATTAACCTTATTTAAGCAGACATGCCTGATGGAATGAGTTCTATACAGTGGGGGAAATAAGTATTTGATCCCTTGCTGATTTTGTAAGTTTGCCCACTGACAAAGACATGAGCAGCCCATAATTGAAGGGTAGGTTATTGGTAACAGTGAGAGATAGCACATCACAAATTAAATCCGGAAAATCACATTGTGGAAAGTATATGAATTTATTTGCATTCTGCAGAGGGAAATAAGTATTTAATCCCTCTGGCAAACAAGACCTAATACTTGGTGGCAAAACCCTTGTTGGCAAGCACAGCGGTCAGACGTCTTCTGTAGTTGATGATGAGGTTTGCACACATGTCAGGAGGAATTTTGGTCCACTCCTCTTTGCAGATCATCTCTAAATCATTAAGAGTTCTGGGCTGTCGCTTGGCAACTCGCAGCTTCAGCTCCCTCCATAAGTTTTCAATGGGATTAAGGTCTGGTGACTGGCTAGGCCACTCCATGACCCTAATGTGCTTCTTCCTGAGCCACTCCTTTGTTGCCTTGGCTGTATGTTTTGGGTCATTGTCGTGCTGGAAGACCCAGCCACGACCCATTTTTAAGGCCCTGGCGGAGGGAAGGAGGTTGTCACTCAGAATTGTACGGTACATGGCCCCATCCATTCTCCCATTGATGCGGTGAAGTAGTCCTGTGCCCTTAGCAGAGAAACACCCCCAAAACATAACATTTCCACCTCCATGCTTGACAGTGGGGACGGTGTTCTTTGGGTCATAGGCAGCATTTCTCTTCCTCCAAACACGGCGAGTTGAGTTCATGCCAAAGAGCTCAATTTTTGTCTCATCTGACCACAGCACCTTCTCCCAATCACTCTCGGCATCATCCAGGTGTTCACTGGCAAACTTCAGACGGGCCGTCACATGTGCCTTCCGGAGCAGGGGGACCTTACGGGCACTGCAGGATTGCAATCCGTTATGTCGTAATGTGTTACCAATGGTTTTCGTGGTGACAGTGGTCCCAGCTGCCTTGAGATCATTGACAAGTTCCCCCCTTGTAGTTGTAGGCTGATTTCTAACCTTCCTCATGATCAAGGATACCCCACGAGGTGAGATTTTGCGTGGAGCCCCAGATCTTTGTCGATTGACAGTCATTTTGTACTTCTTCCATTTTCTTACTATGGCACCAACAGTTGTCTCCTTCTCGCCCAGCGTCTTACTGATGGTTTTGTAGCCCATTCCAGCCTTGTGCAGGTGTATGATCTTGTCCCTGACATCCTTAGACAGCTCCTTGCTCTTGGCCATTTTGTAGAGGTTAGAGTCTGACTGATTCACTGAGTCTGTGGACAGGTGTCTTTCATACAGGTGACCATTGCCGACAGCTGTCTGTCATGCAGGTAACGAGTTGATTTGGAGCATCTACCTGGTCTGTAGGGGCCAGATCTCTTACTGGTTGGTGGGGGATCAAATACTTATTTCCCTCTGCAGAATGCAAATAAATTCATATACTTTCCACAATGTGATTTTCCGGATTTAATTTGTGATGTGCTATCTCTCACTGTTACCAATAACCTACCCTTCAATTATGGGCTGCTCATGTCTTTGTCAGTGGGCAAACTTACAAAATCAGCAAGGGATCAAATACTTATTTCCCCCACTGTATGTGTATGTTTGTTCTGTAGTTCTAACAAAATGTGAATGAAATTACTGTTAGTAGTGATGGTAGCATTTGTATAAAGCTACCAGGCATACACAGCACTTCACAGGTAGCCCTAGCATCTTGAAACTTTCATTCTAATTCAACGGACCGATGAGACATAGGGGGCCCAATATTCAGCCAGCAGCATTCAGTGTTTTGCTAACCACTGCTGGCGTTATGCTCAGAAATTTGGTGCCAGGTCATGTTTATGCTTTGACATTGAATTTTCAGGTTGGTGGAGCCAGTTAAAGTATAGCTAGTTAAGTGCGATATTAAGCACTTAACCGGCTGTGAGTTACTGCATAAACATAGGATTGACATTTATGCAGTATTATTTGTGTGGTTAATCTGACCGGTTAAGTTCTGAACATCAACACATAACCAGCCAAGTGCCCCGGAACATCATGAGTTTGTTGCTAACTGATTATTTTCAGTGGCACTAACGGTTAATTACCGCTGAAAATTAGCAGTTGGCCTAAAACAGGCAATTTAACCGGCCAGGAGCTGTTATGGCTGGTTAAATTTATTTGAATATCAACCCCAGGAACTTTAAGTTAAAATAGTGGAGCCAGTTGTACCACAGCATTCTATCTTTGTGTCTTGTCTATCAGCGTTATATACCTGCTGTATTATAAATATTTGAAAGGCATTAATATAGAAACACATCTGACTTGAGGATGTGGGGTGGTAGACTTAGGAGTAACATCAGGAAATTCTTTTTCATGGCGAGAGTGGTTGATGCCTGGAATGCCCTCCTGAGGGAGGTGGAGAAGACAAAAATGGTGACAGATTCAAAAAGACACAGGATGGACACACAAGAGTCCTAATTAGAAAATGGATGGCATAAAAATCAAAACTTAAGTGACTGCATGTATGTTGTGTTGAGTGGTTCTTAGACGATGGCTCTGGCAATGAGGAACTAAGGCCAGTGCCGGGTAGATTTCTATGGTCTGTGACCTGTATATGACAAGACAGATTGTAATATGCTGGAGTGGGCTTTGACAGCAAGTCTAGTAGTTGGAATGTAAGGACAGCACTGAGCACACTTCTACAGTCTGTGTACTAGAAATGGCAAATAAAGACCAGGATCAAATATTTTATATCACATTCATTGTTTGTTTCAATCATGAATTGATGAGTGTGACTTGAGCAGACAGAATAGTCTGTTCATATCTTTATATGCCATCATCTACTGTGTTATTATGTTAAGGGGAATTGCAGCAAAATAACAACCTAAAAAATAAAGAGGCGAGTTATTTAAATGATACATTTAGAAACTAGGCACAGTAGGCTGAATTCATAGTACAAATAATTCATGTAACTTCAAGATATAACACTTCGTGCTTTTGAAGGACTTATTAGTTCCCCTCACAGTAACTAATTCAGGAGCAAAAATCCCTCTTTGGATGAGATTAGCCAGGATTAATGGGGAACTTGAGTGTTAATTTTATCCTACTGTGAATGCAGTCAACAGCAAATCTGGAATTAGCATTAACTGCTGGTTTAAAAGTGCATGTATGTACAAATAGTGATAACTTACTATTCACTAAAGGGCTCTTTTACTAAGCTGCATTAAGCAGTTAGTGTGGGCCAGCACTAACAGGTGCCATGTGTTAAAACTAGCCAGCATGGTTAAAACCCAGGGTAGCTGCTCAACACAGGTAAGGGCAAGTGGTGCACGTGACATGGCAGCAACAGGGTGTGGCCATCAAGAGGCAGGGTTTGTTAAGTGCAGCCACAATACTAGCAGTCCAATAGCACAGTTGCTGCTGTCAGTTAAAAAAGTACAAATGTAAATGCTGCAATAACAGTGTGGTGCCCTCTGATCCCTTCCCCCAAGAGAAGCCCACCCTGGCAAGATGAGGGGGAGGTTCCACTTGTGTGGGAATAGGAGGAAGAATGCTGGGGGGTGGGGGAGTTGGGAGTAAGCTGCGGTGCTACTGTGGCATTTACCTTTTATTTCACTGAAGACGGCCTTGGATCTGTGCTGTATCTGTCGACTGGTAGTGCACCTGCACTAGCTGCCCTTGTATGTAAAGTTGGGCCCATTTGGTAAGTGTCTGCCCTGTATGTTAAATGCTGGGCATATTTCCTGTATTTATCACACCTAAAGATTTGCAGTTAAGGTGCAGTAAGTTGAAAAAAAAAATACTGCACTTAAGTAAAAGGGCCCCTAAGGCACCAATGTAAATTGCTATTGCCAGTGTTTATTTCATTTGTATGGTGAAATCTAGAATCAAATAATGAATTGGTCAAACCTGGAAGGAACAATTTGGCTTTTCCCAGAGCTTGGCTCTTCGTTGGAGATATTTTAAGGCACATTTTCAAAGCACTTAGACTTACAAAGTTACATACAGGCTCATTTTCGAACGAGATGGACGTTCATCTTTTGTCATAAATTGGAACATGGACATCCTTCTCCCAGAGACGTCCAAATTAGTATAATCGAAACCCGATTTTGGATGTCTCCAGCTGCAGTCCGTCAGAAGGACGTCCAAATCTTAAGGGGGTGTGCCAGGTGTGTGTTCAAGGCAGGACTTGGGCGTTCCTAAGACATGGATGTCTTTCAGCAATAATGGAACAAAACAAAGACGTCCAAGACTAAAGACGTTTTGAGCTAGACCTGTTTTTATAACGAATAGCTGCAGTGGGAATTGAACCCACTTCCCCAGGATCAAAGTCTGCTGCACTAACCACTAGGCGGCTACTGTACTCCACACAACAGGTGCCCCAAATGACCAGATGACCACTGGGGGGACTCGGGGATCACCTCCCCTTACTCCCCCCAAATCACAAAACATTTTTCCAAACAGCACTTTCAAAAGGAAAAGATAGACTTTTTTTTTTTTGTAGAAAATGACCTTTCCTTTTCTGAATTTGGACGTTTTACAAAAAACGTCCAAATTCAGACTTAGATGTCATAGCCAAAAATGCCCTTTTTATATTTGACTTGCCCAAAGTCTCAAGGAGCAGCAGTGGGAATTGAACCCATGTTGCCAAGATCAAAGCCCACTACACTAACCATTAAGCCACTTCTCCTCTGTTTTGGACATCGTGCATTTGGACGTTTTTTGTTCGAAAATGGACCAACAACAAGGATGTCCAAATCACAGGACATCCTTGGTATTTTTGAAACGAAAGATGGACGTCCATCTTTTTTTGAAAATGTGCTTTTCCCCGCCCGAGGATTTGGACGTTTTACAAAGACGTCCAAATCTAAACCTAGACGTTTCTTTTGAAAATGCCCCTCATAATAACCTATGGGAACTTGGTAAGCCTAAGTGCTATGAAAATGTGCCCCACAGTCTGCCATGGAAACAAAGGGGCAGACGATCTGCAAGCTCCAAGATGGAAAATATACAAAGCAGATCGTTGATGGATAAAAATGATTTTAATAATAAATTAGAATATGCATACAATAGCCCGACACAGGCCGTGTTTCGCCCTACTGGGCTGCTTCAGGGGCTACAAAACAAAATAATATATAATAAATAATCAAATATAAAGTTAAAATTGAAATTAGAATTAAAAAAATTCCATCTAAATCCCACAGAATTTACATGTATATAAAAGAACAGATAAATCAAAACATACATATATATATATATATATATATAGTAAAATATCACATAAATCAAAATATACATATATCATAAATATCATATATATAAAAGAACAGATAGATCAAAACATACATATATATACAGTAAAATATCGCATTAAAAAAATCAATGTTCTAAATAGTATTATCATGATTATGTTATGCTTGTAAATACAAACAAAAACTGAATGAAATGCATAAGACACCCACCTCTTCAATGTTTCTCCACTACCAAAGGAGGAGTAAAATGATAAAAGCAACTGTGATATACTAAAAAATGAAAAACAATTATGTTAAAAATAGAATGATCATAAGCTCATGGAATAAAAAATTGATTATGGGGTATCAAAATAATTAAATGAATAATGAAGGATGGAAAAGAAAAGAAGAAGAAAGATAAAAGAAAAAGGACTCACATATACAGTTGATATCTTGAAAAAACGGCTCTCTCAGAGATGTTGAAACCAATGATCAATAGCCTGCATGAAATAGTATCACTCATAAGTATGTAGTCATGCAGGAATAGCGATAATTCTTACGATAGGAGTATATATAGCAAAGTCTCCACTTATCTCCCAGCTTGCCTAAAACGCCAGAAATATGGCAAAATAGATAGCAAAATTGGCTAAAGATCTGCATTCACTCAATCAAATCGCCACTTATCTAAAACGCTGGGACCAAAATCAGAATATCATAATTATAAATGTGTGTAAGTGAAAAAAGAAATTCACAATACTCCTGAATGGCATCACTAATCGATTGTGTCACTCATAAGTTCAGTATAAATAAAAATGCTGTGCCGATAGAACTACAAATGCCACGTGAAAAAGATATATGTCCCACTATGTTTACTCCCTAGCAAAGACCATTAGTAACAACAAATCAAATGTTGAAAGTGTGTATAGAACAAATTTTGGCTGAAAACTTACATACAATCAGACAGTCACTTATCTCCCAGAATGCCGAAAAAACTCTGTGGGCAAAACCGGAAGTGATTAAAAAAGGAAGAAGGGGGGGGGGGGTCAAAGTGCTTCAGTACTACAGAAATTATCAAAAAAGTGATATGTAAATATGTGGTGGGGTTGAAAAAGGCTGCAAGAAAGATGCAGGAAGGATATATATGTATATATTTTTTAAAAAGTTCAAATGAACTGTGCAGGCTTATTGTGTTCCAGTGTGACGTCACTAAGTTTTAAGAAAACCTCGATGTGAAATAAAAAACCTTTAGCTAATAAAAGGGGTCACTAGTAAAGACCTTTGGGTAAAAATGAAAACAAAACTAATTGCCATGTGAATGCATCAGAGTATGAAGCAATTAAAAATAAAAATAGAAAGGTCAAAGGTCAAAAGATCGCCAGAATATCGCCGAGAGGAACTGCACTTCAGGCAAACCTATGAGTATAAAAAGATCTACTAGCTAATAAAAGGGGTCACTGGTGAAGATCTTGAAAACAAAACTATTTGTCATGTGAATGCATCAAAGTGTAAGGCAATTAAAGATAGA
Organism: Microcaecilia unicolor; assembly: GCF_901765095.1. Lineage (NCBI taxonomy): Eukaryota > Metazoa > Chordata > Amphibia > Gymnophiona > Siphonopidae > Microcaecilia > Microcaecilia unicolor. The sequence continues at coordinate 267,257,260 of NC_044034.1, read as the reverse complement.
AAGGTCAAAGGTCAAAAGATCGTGGCCGAGAGGAACAGCACTCAGGCAGACCTATGAGTGTCATAAGATCTATTGCTAGCTAACAAAGGGAGCCAGAAAATAAGAGGGAGCCAGAAAATAAGAAAAAGGAGAGAAGGAAAAAAGGAAAAAAAAGGGGGGCGAAAAGGAAGTTGGATTTGCTGCTATAATAGCTAAAAATATGTTTTTATATTTGCATAAAAAACAGTAATATAAAATTATTATATATTCAACAAATATATACAGCCATTAAGAAGCGGGTGGTGACTAGACTCCCCATACTGCTATAATAGCTAAAAATATGTATAAAAAATAAATAAAATATATAGCCATTATGAAGCGTGTGGTAACTAGACTCACCATACTAATCCAAAAATGGGGGGGTATTAAAAACAGATATAGGATGGATGTCTTGTGCATATTAGTAATCATAAAAATACAGAAAGATCTGTTTCGGCATTTAAACCATATGGGTGAAGGGTGTTGAATTCGAAAATAAATTCCTGCTCTTTTCGTAATAAATGAATATCAATTGGTCCACCTCTCCATTTATTTTTATATACATAGATTGCACAAAACCTATAATCCTCAAATTTGTGGCCCAATGCTATCGAGTGTTGTACCAATGGTTTTTCTATTAATTTACGATTCATTGCACTTCTGTGTTCAATAATTCTAACATTCAGTTTCCTTTTGGTTTTACCTACATATACCAGTTTACAAGGACACATGGCAATATATACAACATTACTTGTTTTACAGTTAGAAAAATGTTGTAATTGAATATCTTTATTTGCTGATGGTATATGGAGACTTCTAGTCTTAATATTGACATTGCATACTGAACATCCACCACAGGGAAAGTGGCCAGGTGGTAGCTTACTTAATGCAGTGTCTGCGCCAGGTAATGTGGATGGAACTAAAAAATCTTTTAAATTGCGTTCTCGCTTATATGCAACTATCACTTTTTTTTGTTGAAATACTTCTAAATTTTCCAATAGATGCCAATGTCTTTTGATAATATTAACTATAGAACTAGACATACTGGTAAACGGTAATGTGCAAACTATTTTATTCTCATTTTTTCTCTGAATTGGATTTAACAATACATTCCTCGAACTATTGGATGCCTTGTGAAAGCCATCTTTAATGCATTTCAAGGGATATCCCTTTTCTTTAAACCGACTAGACATATCTCTAGATCTAATTGCGTATGTTCTTGGCTCTGAGCAAAGGCGTCTCAGACGTAGGAATTGACTATAAGGTAAGTTGGCTTTCAAACTCCTACTATGACAACTTTTGTAATGTAGAAATTTATTGACATCCGTAGGTTTGCGGTAAATGTCAGTAGTGAATCTATTTTGCATTATATTTATATTTATGTCTAGAAAGGGAATTCTTCTTTCATCAAAATGTATTTGGAATTTTAAATTTACATCTCGGGTATTTAACCAGTTGTGAAAGTCCTTTAACTCCATCTCTGTTCCTTTCCAGATCATGAAAATATCGTCAATATATCTCTTCCAAATATATATATGGTCTATATATCTATTCTTTGTAATAAATTTTTCTTCAAAATGAGCTACATAAAGATTGGCTATGGATGGTGCGAATGTTGCACCCATCGCTGTGCCTTTTATTTGTTGGTAAAACATACCATCAAACGCAAAAAAGTTTTTAGTGAGTGCTATTGTTGCAAGTTCAACAATAAACTGTGTTGGTATCCTAGGTCATATGTTTTGATTTAATAACTTTTCTTCAATGATTTTTAATGATTCTTTCTGTGGGATATTGGTATACAGACTCTCTACGTCAAAAGTGACCAAAAGCATGTCTTTACTTGGGGTGATTGTATTAAGCATATTGATGATGTCAGATGAATCCCGGGTGTAAGAAGGAATCTTATGAACCAAAGGGCGCAGGAACTTGTCTGTGAAAATTGATAAAGGTTCTAATAAGGAGCCACACGCAGATACAATTGGTCTGCCTGGAGGTTTTGTCAAAGACTTGTGTATTTTGGGAAGAATATATATAGTTGGTATGATTGGTTCTTTTACCACTAAAAAACTAGCCTCTTTTTCAGTTAGGTACTGTGCTTTCCTACCTATTTCAACTAATGAGGAAATTTCACTTTGAATTTTTGTTGTTGGATCCTTACTTAGTATTTTGTAAAAAGTTGGATCATTAAGCTGTCTATGTACCTCATCAATATAATCTGTCCTATTCATAACTACGACGGCTCCACCTTTATCGGCTGGTTTAATTACAATGCTTTGATCTTTCTGTAATGTTTTAATTGCAGCATTTTCTTCTTTGGTTAGATTATGAAAAATTCTCTTGTGGTCTTGTTTCTCCAGTGCTGCTATATCTTTAAGCACAACCGTTTCATATGTTTGTATTATGTGATGGGTATTGCCAGGTGGGAGCCATTTACTATTGTTTTTTACTATTGATTGATCATTATAGTCAGATGTTTTTTTGGAAAAAAATTCCATAATTTTTAATTTCCTTACAAATTTAAAAAATTCTACTCTGGTCTTAAAAGCATTATATTTTGGTGTAGGTACAAACGACAGACCTTTACTAAGAACATTCTTCTCTGTATCTGTTAGTTTTCTATCTGAGATATTGTAGACTGATAATTTCTGTAGTACTGAAGCACTTTGACACCCCCCCCCCCTTCTTCCTTTTTTAATCACTTCCGGTTTTGCCCACAGAGTTTTTTCGGCATTCTGGGAGATAAGTGACTGTCTGATTGACTGTATGTAAGTTTTCAGCCAAAATTTGTTCTATACACACTTTCAACATTTGATTTGTTGTTACTAATGGTCTTTGCTAGGGAGTAAACATAGTGGGACATATATCTTTTTCACGTGGCATTTGTAGTTCTATCGGCACAGCATTTTTATTTATACTGAACTTATGAGTGACACAATCGATTAGTGATGCCATTCAGGAGTATTGTGAATTTCTTTTTTCACTTACACACATTTATAATTATGATATTCTGATTTTGGTCCCAGCGTTTTAGATAAGTGGCGATTTGATTGAGTGAATGCAGATCTTTAGCCAATTTTGCTATCTATTTTGCCATATTTCTGGCGTTTTAGGCAAGCTGGGAGATAAGTGGAGACTTTGCTATATATACTCCTATCGTAAGAATTATCGCTATTCCTGCATGACTACATACTTATGAGTGATACTATTTCATGCAGGCTATTGATCATTGGTTTCAACATCTCTGAGAGAGCCGTTTTTTCAAGATATCAACTGTATATGTGAGTCCTTTTTCTTTTATCTTTCTTCTTCTTTTCTTTTCCATCCTTCATTATTCATTTAATTATTTTGATACCCCATAATCAATTTTTTATTCCATGAGCTTATGATCATTCTATTTTTAACATAATTGTTTTTCATTTTTTAGTATATCACAGTTGCTTTTATCATTTTACTCCTCCTTTGGTAGTGGAGAAACATTGAAGAGGTGGGTGTCTTATGCATTTCATTCAGTTTTTGTTTGTATTTACAAGCATAACATAATCATGATAATACTATTTAGAACATTGATTTTTTTAATGCGATATTTTACTGTATATATATGTATGTTTTGATCTATCTGTTCTTTTATATATATGATATTTATGATATATGTATATTTTGATTTATGTGATATTTTACTATATATATATATATATATATATATGTATGTTTTGATTTATCTGTTCTTTTATATACATGTAAATTCTGTGGGATTTAGATGGAATTTTTTTAATTCTAATTTCAATTTTAACTTTATATTTGATTATTTATTATATATTATTTTGTTTTGTAGCCCCTGAAGCAGCCCAGTAGGGCGAAACACGGCCTGTGTCGGGCTATTGTATGCATATTCTAATTTATTATTAAAATCATTTTTATCCATCAACGATCTGCTTTGTATATTTTCCACAGTCTGCCATGGCTGAATCTGGTATTAATGATTTTTGTAAGCCATTTAAAATGGGACAAAATCATTGGTATAGCGTGGCTTTTCTTTCCTGACATTTCCCATGCTTTTACGTTTTGTCAGCCCTCATCAGACTAACACTGTGTTTTATTATATTTCATTTTCTGTCTTTGTTTTTACAAAGTGTAGAGCAGTTCACAATCCAAATATAAACGTAAAACATACATTTTTTATTTATTTATTTTTGTTACATTTGTACCCCGCGCTTTCCCACTCATGGCAGGCTCTATGCGGCAGGTAATGGAGGGTTAAGTGACTTGCCCAGAGTCACAAGGAGCTGCCTGTGCCGGGAATCGAACTCAGTTCCCCAGGACCAAAGTCCACCACCCTAAGTACAAGAATCATAGAATATGTACAAGACAATAATATTGGGAGGAAATTGTAGTTCCTTGGGTAACGTTTTAACCACAGAAATTGCCCCTAGGGGCTGAGTTCTGTGTACGCCATTGAAAAAAGCAGTATTCTATAAGCTGTGCTCAAAGTTAGGCATGGTATATAGAATAGCACTTATGCCTGTAAATCATGCCTAACTTTAGACATGGCCATTTGCGCCAACTGAAACATGGTGCAAATGAACATGCTGTAATTAGGTGTGTATCCCCCTTATTCTGTAACAATGCGTGTAAATGATAGAATGCCCCTGTTCTGCCCATGACCTGCCCCCCCTTTTATTTACTCACATGTAAAATTTAGGCATATAAATTCCAATTAAATCTAATTAGTGCTAATTGCTTGTTAAAAGCCGATTTTGGTGGCTTCACCACCACGAACCTTCGAACCTTTTTGAAGGAAGTCAGGGCTTGGCTTCACTGACGTCAGTGTCCTCAGAACGTTGAGGGTGAGTTTTATTATAGTAGATGGGGATTATATATGGGCAGAAGTGCAAACGTATTTCTGCGATGTGCATATGTAAACAGAATCGTAGTGGAGAGATTCTGGAGTGAGTTTGGGTTGAGTGAGAAAACCATGTAAAATGAGTTTATCTTGTTGGGCAGACTGGATGGACCATTCAGGTCTTTATCTGCCGTCATTTACTATGTGTAAAACACACATAGTTTAGGATATTTTAAAATGACATACCTTATTCAATCAAAAAACGTATCCACAGAAAAATCTGGTACAGATTTTTGTGGGTACTGTTTTCCTTCAGCAGTTTTCAAGGTGAGTGTATATGTGCATACTTCCACTTTGAAAACAAGTTCAAAGATTGTAGTTAAAAGTACCCAGACTTTGTAGCACAAGAGTAGTTTGAAAATTGCCCTTAAGCATTTAGCCAATAATAAACATAAAAATCAATCTGTAACACTTAAATTGACCACTAAAACATGTGTGCAAGTAGGTATAAAGAAAACTGACAAGACTTACATAATCAGCAAGGGATCCTTTTACTAAACTGCAGTAAGCACTAGCATGCACGTATCACAGCTTAAAAGGGCTTATTGCAGGACGCCCTCAGGCACCCTGTGGTAAATTCCAAATGTTGCCACATTACTTGTGCATTAAAAAAAATATTTTCTATTTTTTTGTTGAGGGGACATGCCTGGTGAATGGAGAATAGGCATGCCTGCACTAATTAGTTAGCGCATCTACGTTACCATGCATTAACTGATCAGTACAGGATTATCACATGAGCTGTTATCACCTAGAAAATGGTGCTCATGTGGTAATTTCTTTTAATAGCCACAGTCTAAAGGCAACAGGGCATGCCCATTAATATAGAAAATTGACCATTTTACTGCTGTGGTAAAAATGGCCTTAGTGCACGGGAAAGACCCACACAAAGGCACGCTAATGCCACTTTCTACCGCAGCTTAGTCTGAGGGCATTAAGTAATAGAAGTCCTCTTAGTACAGTTTTTCAGGTTTTTAATGTCTAAGAAACTTTTCTGGCAGTTACCCTGCACTATAAAGAGGCATTACTGGGTTCCATGTACACAAATGCCAAGAATGGTAAGTGTTTTTATTTTGTGATAAAATTTTGTTAAAACAGTGACTCATTTAAAATCTGCTACTGTGGCTATATGAAAAGTGAAAATGTAATTTTGTGAATAAATTGCACTCTTTACTCTTTTTACTGTGACAAATTTAACATTTACCTTGGAACTTGGTTCTGTTATATAGAAAAACGCACCTTTCACCCCTCTCTCTTTCTTGTAGAGTCTCCCTATTCTGGTGTTTTCAGTGGCTGTGTAAGCAACAGAAAATGAATGCCTCATTTAATTATTTTATGCTTGTTTGACTAGGAAAGAGAAGAGCTCTTTTTCCGTGCCTTGTGCCTTTGTCACACTGTGCAAGTGAAAGATGATGACCAGGTAGATGGGCCAAAGAAAGCAAACCAGCTTTCAGGAAGACCTTGTATATACATTTCATCATCCCCCGATGAAGTAGCTTTGGTGGAGGGTATACAGAGGTATTGCTCATATTAACGTATCAATATCTGAACTTCGTGAATTCTCTACTGATGTCTTGTTTTTTGTCAGCGATTCTTATCTAGATTGTTCTAACACCCCATAGTTCCCTTATATTTACCTTATTTTGTGTATATTTCAATTCATATATAACTTATGTATGTTTATTGTAGATAGGTCTAGAAATTGTTTAAAATTTTTATTTATTTTTTAAAATGTATATTCCACACTATCTACAATTCTAGGTGGCTTGCAAAAAAACATGCATCATAAAACACAAAAGCAATACAATTTCAAAAGCTTAAAACTCATTAAATAATATCTGATACTCTAAAATTGAGCGGAACATGATAAAAACCAGCATAGTGCTAACTCAAAGAAAAGACTTGCTAAAAAAAAACAATGCTTTGAAATGTTTTCTAAAAGTAAGGACTGAGTCTGCCGCTGTTAGGTTTTCAAGGCAGAAACTAGGTTCGTGAGCCCTTGGGCCACTGCCGTGGAGCAGCATTGGTAGGCAAAACCACCCCACACCAGAGACAAGGCAGAACTCTGACAGGGACAGCTAAACTTCACCTGCACTTGACCGCCGTTCCTCAGGAGTTAAGCCCCTGGGTGCAGGCGGCCGGCAGGACTTACCAGACAGGGCAGGAACTGGATACCCACTAGGCTGAACAGGGACTGAGGGTCAGAGGGGAAAGGAATAAACATGGGCAGCAAAGCAGGAAACTGGGCTAGGACTCACAGACAGACAATACTACACTAGGCAGGAGATGGACAGGCTTAAGGGTCAGGACTGAAAGCTGCAAAGCAGCCACTAAGAAAGGAAACACAGACAGATAAGAGACAGAACTGAAAGCTGCCAGGCAGCCACTAAACAAGAAACACAGACAACCAAGAACTAGACAGAGAAATACAGAGAAATACAAACAAGAAACAAGACTGGGAAACAAGCAATACAGTACAAGATAAACTACACAAAGACTAGACTAGAATCAGGCAAGAATCTCAGACAATAAACTGGACTAGGCAGAAGTGCACAGCGCACACCAGCATACCAGAGACCTTAGGCGATGCAAAGGCAAACACAGAAGCTTCCAGGTGGCTAATAAAGGCCACAACAAGGGAGTTCACCAGGTAAGGGTGCTGCTAAGTTCCAAAAATCCCAAGACAGTCTGGGAGGCTGGAAGATCCGGACCGGCATGATTTCTAGAACATGGGAAACAGCACACAGACAGTCCAATGCAGCCACCAGGTCTGGCCACCAGGTGGCGAGATGACTGAGAGCCTGAAACATGGGCACGATTCTGACAGTCGCAGACTCGAGGGTAAGGTATTCCACAGTTTTGGGCCTGCAGCCATAAAAATGGGTTCTTTATACCCTTCTAATCTGATGTACTTGAATGTAGAAACCTCAAGGAGGCCTTTATCCATAGTTTTCGGGGTATATGTAGAGGCGTAGATCTTAAACGTGGCAGCTATAAATTTTGGAGTCTCATCACTTAAAGCTTTAAAAGTCAAGACCATAAGTTTAAAACATATCCACCAAAAAATAAATAAATAAAAACCTGCCATAAAATAGAAGCCAATGTAACCGCATTAAAACTGGTCATGACAGAAACAGGAAACGTGTAAATTGTGATGCCTTCATCTCATTATAATATCTATTTATGTTTACGACTGGAAAGTGAATATGAATGTGATTGCACTGAAGTGGCATTCATCTTGCAATACAAGCAGTGAATGAGATTAAACTGTTGTACATGCTCCTTGTATATAGAACTCTTCCTATTATGATTCCTACTGTACTTGCTGTTTCTCTGGATTACAGTATTTTCGTATTCTAAGGTGTGTGGAAAATGTCTGAAAGTGTACACCTGAGCCATAACTGGAAGTTTTCAGTTTCTTCCAAATGTTTTCTAAGGTTCAGTTTCAGTACTCGGCAATATCTGAGGCCCTAATTCCAGTCCAGTAATGGAAGAATAGCATTCATTGCGGCTGTTACTTTTTTTGATCCGCCATTCAATCATGCCCGTTCCAGGCTCTGAAATGTGATGCACAACTTCTAGCTCAGTTGTTATGCTTTAGCACTTAGAATATCATTTGTGAAGGTGAGTGACAAGGGGGGTCGCCAATAACTGTGATTGAAGGTTCAGTTGTATCACTTGCGGCCCAATTCATCAATTCGGTGAATGGCTTTAGGAAAGAGTTCTGGTCAGAAAATCACCTTGTCTTCCAACAGTATTCCTGAAGTAGTTTTTTCATGGAGTAATTATCCTGTAGGAGTTCACAATCTTTTACAGTTGGCTGATTGTTAAAGTACTTTTTCAGTCGAGCTACAGTAAATTAGTGCTGTTTTTGATGGAGTATATGGTCCTAGCCAGTAGTATAGCTAGGGTTTGTATGGTTACATTTAAAGCAATTTATATATTATATACAGGTTCTTATTTTGTGCCTGGGGCAGTGGAGGTTTAAGTGATTTGCCCAGAGTCACAAGGAGCTGCAGTAGGAAATTAAAAACATAAATAATTTTTAGAAAATACCTTTAATTTTGTGATTAATAGTAAACATTTTTTAAAATTATCTGTACAGGTTTTGGTGAATCTCTGATTTTAGATTTGCTGCTGTTATCTTATCTGGTGGGTTTAGGATAACCTTTGTATAGTCCTTGCAGAAGTGATGTTTCATACGCTTAGCTAGACTGTCAGCTAAACCATAGTATAGAACATCACTGTGAAGACTCAAAACTCTTGAATTGAAACTTCTTTAATGCAAATCAAACAAAGTATGATTTACAGTTTCTAGTGATGCACAAGAGTCTCTGCCCTGCAGAATTGGGAATCACCCTCTACCAGCTCACTCAGAAATCTCAGCACTGGCTGATGAGTAATGCTGTCAGTACTTTAAATGATGAAAATTTGGTGATGTTACAAGGCTTTTGAAAGGCTTAAAGCAACAAGCACAGTGTTAGATTCAGTCCATAACAAGTATGCTGCAGACAGATTCATTTTACTCAATGGAGAGAGAAGAAACCAGCGACTAGGAAAAGTCCCTCAAGATGTAGGGAACTGGGACATGTGCTCATGAAAAGCCTATTACAGAACACACTGCAGAAAGACTAATATTTGTAGTCCAAAGGCACTTCTTGCCTTTTATAAAGGCACAAGCAATGCAATCTAATATAACAATGTCCGACATATACATATAAAAAATAAACAACCTGCCTTTGTGAATATGGGGACAGAACAACCTTATTATTCTACTAGTGCGCTATAGGACCTTTGGCTATTTTAATAGGAATGTATATAATTAGGAAGATTAGTGGATGTCATAAATGAACATATTTCTTATTTTTAGGATATTGGGTCTTGTATAAATGTTACTGATGACTAATGTTATCAGGTTGAATAAACAGTATATATGTGAAATGTGTTTTGTTTGTTTTATTGTTTTGTGCTTTTTGAGCTATCTTGGCTACACATGAAGTAAAGTTGAAAATATCACTCTTTGATACAGTGATGACAAGCACAGTCATCAATAAGTGTGGTGTTTGGTATATGTATGATGAATATTCATCAGATGAGCTGAAAACAAGACTGTTTGTTTTGCATTTCTTAGTTATCCTGAAAACCAGTAGCAGTATGTAAGGCAAAATTTCATTTAATTTTTTTATTTCCTGTTTTTATTTCAATCTGAGTTAGCACATTTTAACTCCCCTGTTTACAAAGCCATGCTAATGGCTGTCAGCATTGCCTTGCGGCAGCAGTTATCACAGCTTTGTAAACAAAGGGGGTAAATTAGCACACAATGAAATGGTGCAAAAATGTAATCCCTGAAGACTAGATCTGTTTGTGGCTCTTGAGGACCAAAATTGGAAACCCTGTGTGCCGAAGGTGCCCTAAAGTTTTTCATGAACGTCATGCTAAGCCTCAGCATTACTTGGTCCAAATGTGTTTTGTTTTGTTTTTTTGTCTGCATGCAGACTTGGATTTACATACCTGAGAATGAAAGACAATTTCATGGAAATTTTGAATCGAGAAAATGATATTGAGAGGTAAGTATTTAGTGTGAAGTCATTTTGCAAAATTGTATTATAAAATAAATAATGCAGAATTTTTGGCATTATTGTACAGTGCACATTAACTTCAGACTGGAGCATTTTGAAATACATATAGAGTAGTTTTGCTAAAGGATTAGATATGGAGGGGCATAACCGAAAGGGTTACCCAAGTTTTGCTGAGGACGTCCTCTCAAAACGTCCCAATGGAGGGGCGGGGAAACCCATATTATGGAAACAAGATGGATGTCCATCTTTCGTTTTGATAATACAGTCGGGGGCGTCCAAATGTTGAAATTTAGGTTGTCCTTAGAGATGGTCGTCCCTAGACTTGGTCGTTTCTGATTTTCAGCGATAATGGAAACCAAGGACGCCCATCTCAGAAATGACCAAATGTAAGCCCTTTGGTCGTGGGAGGAGCCAGCATTCGTAGTGCACTGGTCCCCCTGACATGCCAGGACACCAACTGGGCACCCTAGGGGGCACTGCTGTGGACTTCAGAAATTGCTTCCAGGTACATAGCTCCCTTATCTTGTGTGCTGAGCCCCCCAAATCCCAGTACCCACCACTGTACACCACTACCATAGCCCTTACGGATAAGGGGGGCACCTAGATGTGGGTACAGTGGGTTTGTGGTGGGTTTTGGAGGGCTCACATTTACCACCACAAGTGTAACAGGTAGGGGGGGATGGACCTGGGTCCGCCTGCCTGAAGTGCACTACACCCACTAAAACTGCTCCAGGGACCTGCATAGTGCTGTTGAGGCTGGCACAAAATATTTTTAAAACTTTTGAGGGTGGGAGGGGGTTAGTGACCACTGGGGAAGTAAGGGGATTCTCTCTGGTGGTCATCTGGTCAGTTTGGGCACTTTTTTGTGCCTTGATCGTAAGAAAAACAGGGCCAGGTAAAGTAAGTGCTAGTCAGGGACACCCTTGTTTTTCCATTATGAGTCAAGGATGTTCATGTGTTAGGCATGCCCAAGTCCTGCCTTCGCTACACCTCTGACACGCCCCCGTGAACTTTGGCCATCCCTGCGACAAAAAGCTGTTGGGGATGTCCAAAATCGGCTTTCGATTATACTGATTTGGGCGACCCTGTGAGAAGGACGCCCATCTTCCGATTTGTGTCGAAAGATGGGCGTCCTCTTTCGAAAATGAGCCTGATGGTGTTCTAAGTTGATTAAACAGGTTACTGCCTTTATTCATTTATTTGTATATACTTTTGCTTTGGTCATTGTTTAGGGGTTTTTGAAGGGTTTGCATGAACCTTTTTTTTTTTTTTTTGAGCATACATTTTTTTTGTTCTCTTTATTGGATGCATTACGTAACAGAAGAAAATAACATAGAATCAGACAGTGGTTTCTTGTCAGCACATAAAATAGCAACTAATAATTAAAAGTTCATGCAATAGAAATGTATTGCTTGAACTTTTTTCAGTTTGTACTAGACAATATCAGCATTAAAATATATTGCTTTTGAAAATGTTTTTGGATATATTCTATTGTGATAAATTAACAGAAATGCTAGCTATTTATGATTCTGTCTGTTATAGCCAAGTATTATTATGTCACGATTGTGGTCGTGACCCCTCTGACTCACCTTATTTCCGGCGGTCAGCTTCCGAGCTGGCTTCTGTCTGTTCTTCCTGAGTTATCTCTGTCTCTGTGTGCTGGCTGCTTCCAGCATGGCTCTAATTGCTCCACTATACTGCACCTGTGTGTGTTTAGCCTCTCTGTGCTTCAGTATGCTTTCTGCCTTGTCCTGTAGTTGTGACATCATCAGTCAGGGCCTTGACAAGGAAGTGGTGTTCTTCCATTCAGGGCCTTTGCATCTCCAAAGGTCAAGGTTAGTTTGTATGCAGTTTGCATTTCTGCCTTGCTTCTAATTGGTGTGCCTGTGGCACTTCTGTTTGCTCTTGTCTTGAGTTCTGTTCTGTTCTTTGTCTGTGTTTGTCAGCTACTGGAGCTTCAGCCATTGCTCTGTTCTCTGTCTGTGTTTGTCAGCTACTGGAGCTTCAGCCATTGCTCTGTTCTCGGTCTGTGTTGGTCAGCTACTGGAGCTTCAGCCTTGTCTTGTCTGCGTGCCTGTGGGCACCTCTGTTTTGATTCCAACCCTGCCTGTTTTTGGCTTCCTTTCCTTCCTGTCTGAGTACCCTGATCCTGAACCTTGTTTCAATCAAGCTTGTTTCTGTATCCGATACCCTGTCTGAGTCTCCTGAATCCAGAAGTCCAGAACCCTGTTTTAGTCAAGCTTGTTTAGAATCCTGTGTCTGGTGTGAGAATCCTGTTGGTCCAGTCCGTCTGCAGGCTCAGTCCAGTAAGTCCTGTTGGCTGCCTGCACCTGGGGGGCTCAACCCCTGGGGAACGGTGGTCAAGCGCAGGTGAAGACCAGCTTCTGATTATTCCCTGCTTGCCTACTGCTGTAGTTCCAGTTCGGTTGTTCCAGCTTTGCCAGTCTACAGCTTCTCCTGCCTTGCTTGTTACCCAGTCCTAGTTGGGGTCTTGCCTACTGCTGCCGCTTGTCGGCAGTGGTCCAAGGGCTCACGTTGCTCCAGTGTCCGAGAGCCTGAGACCATGACATATTATAATCTAGCATGTGTAATCCTATTGCACACTAATAAAGTAGATGATGGCAGATAAGCATCAGCCTCTTCATTCTGCCCATGTATTCAGTCCACATATCCTAGTTAGCAGATGGATTACTTGCAAGGTCTTGTTTTATCCAGCACAGTCTTTTTGCCTTCCCCTTGGTGTGCCACCATCTTGGAGAAATGATGATACAAGACCTCTTTTTAGCTCACTCCAGCACTCTAAAAATGAAGTTCTTTAATAATATAAATATTCAGCAATGTTTCAGTTGGTTGTTGCCCAAACATCTGGTCTCTTAACTTTTCATGCACAGGCTGCTGGACAGACCAGGTTATACGGGTGCCTTCATTCCCTCTAGACTATCCACCTGATCTGTAAACGTCAATCTGTAGTCTTTCCACACCCCCAAATATTTAAATGAATCTACAACTATCATCTCCTTGTCAAATAACGTCACAGATGAGCCTGGCTGGTCGATCTTGCCTGTCACCCAACAGGCTACTTCCTTAGTGTCCCTCCGGACCAGCCCAGAATGTGACTGATGGGTTGTGCACGCCTTCCAGCAGGTGGAGACTGAGAAAAACTGTGACTCTAGAGAGAGCCAAAAAGAGCCCTTGGCAACAAGAGAAAGATCCAGTAATCTCAGTCTCCAGCAGGTGAAACGTGGTGAGCCCTTCAGTCTTATTCTTTATGTTATATTTATGTTATATTATATTCTTTATATCTTTGTTTGGGTGAATTTATTTCTTCTGTGCATCTGGATATAAAAAAAAAGCATGTTATTTAAAGGCAGAGGCCAGTGGGGGTCTCTTAGCGCCTCGGGGGTGTCAAACTCGGGTGGCCGGGTCCCTCCCCCCATGTCCTCCCTGGTACTCTTTTAATCTGTATTTGAGTAAAAAAAAACAAAAAAAACCCCAGGAAATCTCAGGACAGAAAGGCAGTTTCCTCAAGGTCTTCAGGGGAAGAGCTTTTGAGGCAGGGAGAGGCAGCCATGGGAAAAAAGAAAAGACGAGCTTTGATTTTGGTTCTCTGCCCTTTACTTTCTCTTTAAACGAGCAAGACAGTTTTCTCTGTGTGACGGTTTGCTGCTGTTTTTTCTGGCTCTTGTTTTGCTTTGCAATTGGTTTAGGCAGACGCAATGGCAGAGAAGCTCCGCTGCTGTTCAGTCTGTCAGCAGCAGGGAGTCGGCTCGAGCGGTGCTTGTAAGTTTTGCACTGCGGTAGATGCTTCTTTGGAGCAGGGGCTGAAAAAATGTTGGCGCCATTAGTGGGGGGGAGGGGGTCCGATTTGGCAGTTTTAAGTGTGGTCAGGTCAGCCTCGCTGGCAGCATCGATTTTGTTGGGAAACGCCGCCATTTTGTCTTCCCCTCTAAATGCTGCATCCCTGCTTTACTAGTCTCTCTACCAGCTCTGCCTCAGACTCCTGTTTCTTCAGCAGGTGAAGGTGGCTTCCCGCCTGACTTTGTGGTACAAATGTACTAAGCTTCTTTATTGCACAAAGCTGCTCCAGGAGAGGCTTCAGTGAAGAGGTCTGAGGAGGGCCAAGTAGCAGCTGCTAGGTGGCCCAGGCAATTTTGGAATTTAGAAGATGATTTTTCTTCTGATTTGGACCAGGAAATGCCATCCTTGGAGGAGACATAGGTGTTTCTGGAAGATCATTTTCCTGAGGACCTCGGTCATCTGGAAGATGGTGCGGAGCCTCTCCCTGCGGGGCAGGATCCTTCAGTGGTGAGAATTTTTCATAAGGATGCACTGCATGAGGTTTCTTCTCAGGTTTCCACTACCTTGTGATTTGAGGAGCAGGAGACTCCAGTGATGGAGTCCAGAAAGGTGGATTTACTGGTGAAAGGTGCTCATAGGCCAGGTAATACTTTTTTTCAATGCATCAGGATATTAGGGACATCATTCGGGCACAGTGGGAGGTGCCGGATTCTGCCTTTCGTCTTGCCAGATCCGTGCTCAGTGGTATGCCCTCCAGTGGTAGATGCTGTAGTGTCCGCAATCACTAAATGAAATACAGTTCCCGTGGATGGCAGGATGGCTTTGAGGGATGTCCAGGATCGCCGTATAGAATCCTTGTTAAAGAATAGTTTTGATGTTTCTGCTCTGGCAGTGCAGGCTGCTATCTGTGGTTCTTTAGTAGCGAGAGCCTGTTTTCGTTGGTCTGAAAAGGTCTTGGACCGTTCTTCTAATGATTTTTCAGCGATAGATGCCAAAGTGGCGAAGTTGGAAATGGGTTCGGCCTTTTTGGTGGATGCTCTTTACGACTTGCTTCGGGCCTCTTCTAAGTCTATGGCTCTTTGTGTGGCAGCCCATCGCTCTCTTTGGCTTTGTGGCTGGTCTGCGGATGCGGCCTTTAAAGTCCAAGCTTAGTAAATTTCTTTTTAAGGGTTCTTTTCTCTTTGGATAAGCTGCTGCGTAGCCTGGGTGAGGCTAAAGTTCTGAGGCTTTTGAGGATCGTCCCAGGGGGCCTGGATGTGGTGTTTTTTTCAGCCATGATAGGGGCCGTAATGTTTGGTATAGATCAGGCAGAGTATTTCTATTTCAACGATCCAAGTTGCAGGGCCGTGTTTTTCTTCCTCTGGCTCATGTCCTCAAACTGCAGTCTCAGATTCGTCACTTATTGCAGTCACCGAGGCCGGTGGCCAAGGATTATCTTCAGGTCCTGGGTTCCATGGTGGCGGCGATCGAGGCAGTGCCCTGGGCCAGGGCTCACATGAGGCCGCTTCTTTCTCGGTGGTCATCACAGAAGGACTCTCTACATCAGAAATTGTCGCTTCTGGCTCAGGTGAAGAGCAGCCTACATTGGTGGTTGCGAGATGCCAGTATGACCAAGGCCTCTGGATCAGCCCAATTGGAGGGTGGTTACAACAGATGCCAGTCTCCAGGGATGGGGAACTCACTGTCCTGGACAGTATGCTCAAGGCCTGTGGTCTCCTCAGGAGAGATCTTGCTCAATAAATCTATTAGAGACCAGGGCAGTTAGACTAGCAATCCAGACCTTTGTCCATCTGTTGAGGGGCGAGGCAGTTGGCGTGATGTCAGAAAATGCCACCGCGGTGGCTTACATCAATTGGCAAGGAGGAATAAGGAGTCTGCAGTTGGAGCAAGAAGCCCAAAACCCACTCTACACCACTACCATAGCCGTAAGGGATGAAGGGGGGCACCTAAATGTGGGTACAGTGGGTTTTAGGGGTTTTTGGAGAGCTCAACATATACCACCACAAGTGTAACAGGTGGGGGGGGATGGGCCTGGGTCCACCTGCCTGAAGTGCACTGCACTCACTAAAAGTGCTCCATGGACATGCATACTGCTGTCATGGAGCTGGGTATGACATTTGAGGGTAGCATAGAGGCTGGCAAAAAAATGTTTTCTTTTAATTTTTTTTTGGGTGGGAGGGGGTTAGTGACCACTGGGGGGAGTAAGGGAAGGTGATCCCTAATTCCCTCCAGTGGTCATCTGGTCAATTGGGACACTTTTTTTTTAGACTTGGTCCTAAAAATAAATGGACCGAGTGTAGCCGGCGAAATGCTAGTCAGAGCCATCCATCGTTTTTCTATTATCGGGGAAAGCCGGCCATCTTGTAACCACATCCCCGCCCTGCCTTCTATACCCTGCCTTGAAGTTTGGCCATCTCCGCGACGGAAAGCAGTTGGCGCCAGCCAAAATCGTCTTTCGATAATACCAATTTGGCTGGGTTCAGGAGATCTTCGGCCATCTCCCGATTTGTGTTGGAAGATGGCCGGCGATCTCTTTCGAAAATAAGCTGGATAATATGTTAAATGCTGTTTAGTCAGTGTCAACTCATGATGACCCTCTGGGTAAGTGCACTGAACTGTGTTCAATCTTCAGTCAGAGAGTTAATCATTGATAAGAGTGGCATCGAAAGCTGCTATCATTATATTGATCCATTGCATTTCTGGTCTTTCTATTTTGCATTGACCTTCAACCTTGCCTAGCATGATGTCTTTCTCCGATTATCTTTCTCTTCACATCGTGTCCAAAGTATAAAAGTCAGTCTTGTAATTTAAGCTTCCAAAGAAAGCTTAGGTTTGATCTCCAATACCAGTTGATTTGTTCTTTGGGCAATCCACAGTATACGCAGTATTCTTCTCCAGTATCATAATTCAAAAACTGGACTGCGACAAAGATTAAAGGCTTTCTTAGGGCATGTATTAATCCTTGCATCACCTCTACTTTTCATGGATGGCTTTTTGCCATTTTTCCCTGTGTCATTTATAGCATAGCACTGTTTCATGTACTAACATGGTTAGCTCTTCAGATTGAGTTTTAAGAAGACCTATTTAGTTTCGTTCATATGTCTAGGAGACATGTGAAAGGGAGGGAAGGGTTTCCAGAGTTTAAAAATGGCATCTAGAGGGATAAGATTCTCTGAACCCAGAAAATCAAATTTCTTATTCATTTATTTCAAATATGGCAGGATTGGGATAGGGAGAGTAATAAGCATAGAATAATTTGCAGATCTGTGCACTGTGCCAAACAGTAATTAAAATAGAATGTTGCTTCCTGAAACTATTATGAGTGGAGGAGTATCCTAGTGGTTAGAGCACCAGTCTTGCAATCCAGAAGTGGCCAGTTCAAATCCCACTGCTGCTCCTTGTGATCTTGGGCAAGTCACTTAACCCTCCATTGCCTTAGGTACAGACTTAGATTGTGAGCCCTCCTGGGACAGAGAAATATCCAGAGTACCTTTATGTAACTCACCTTGAGCTACTACTGAAAAAGGTGTGAGCAAAATCTAAATAAATAAATAAATAATATCATGGCCTTTTGATAGTGTTTTGTGATGTCACTGCTGTGTTTTGCATCCAAGAACATGCAGTGGCAAATTATCCTTGCTCTGTTGTCCCATGTATCAGCATATACTAGCAATCCCTTATTTGTAAATTATTTCATTGCAGGTGTGGAAGGCAGCATATTAAGTGCCAGATTAAATATAAACGTATGTATGTGGTTTGAGAAGCACAATTCCTACTATAACACATGCTTTTGTTATTTTTTTCAGGTTTGAATTACTGGAGGTTTTAAGTTTTGATTCTGTAAGGAGACGAATGAGTGTGATAGTAAAATCAACCAAAGGTACACATATCTTACATCATTCTCTGTAGTTGCCATGGTGTTTGTGCAGGGACATAACTACCATTAAGCAGCTCCGCTAAAAAGCCAGAGGCTGACTACTGCTGGCTGTATGGATATAAGTTCAAATCCCCCCCCCCCCCCCCCAAAAAAAAAAAAATCTAAGGCAACAGTGGCAGTGCTAAAAGGATTTAAGTGTGGAACACACTGCACTTACTTCCCAGTGGTCAACCCTCTCCAGTGCAGCCAGGAAGCAAGTAAAAGCACTTAGGTCAGTGATTCCCAAACCTGTCCTGGGGGCTCCCCAGCTAGTCAGGATTTCAGGATATCCACAATAAATATTCATTATTACACATACATGGGTTACAATTAGTTTTATAATTAGTCACACTGTATCTTCTACTCATATACTGCGCTAATTATTGATCATAAACAACATCATAATATCCACTGTAACATTTATTACATAACAAAAATTCTCATACATCCACATGCAATCTCACATATTACTGAAAAACTGTGTTTCACCACACTAACACACTTACATCTACCCCAACTGTCCAGCATAATCCCCAAAGTTATACCGGTCAGTCCATAATGTGGTAATCAGTCCGCATCAGCTGCAACGCAAATGCCCTGATAATCCACAGTTCAATTGATGACTACCTTGTAGATGAAAATCTCATTCTTTCACAACTGAGGAAAACTCAGCAATTGAGTCACAACAACAAACCCCATTACAGGGTCAGTGTACAAGCCACAGGCAAGCAAGCATCCCGCTGTAGTTTCAAAACTTCCCCTTCAACGAGTATTAAAGCCTCTCAGCTTCTCGTCCTTATGGAAATTGCGTGTGGTTGAATGTATCCCGTTCATTCACCATTCATCTCTTAAACTGGTCTCGGTCTCAACACACAGGCCGTGTTTCATTTTCTCTTCATCAGGAGACCTTTCACAAATAACATCAATCATGTGAGATTGCATGTGGATGTATGAGAATTTTTGATATGTAATAAATGTTACAGTGGATATTATGATGTTGTTTATGATCAATAATTAGCGCAGTATATGAGTAGCAATAAATATTCATGAGAGATTTGCATTTGACTTGCTGGGGAACCCCTCAGGACAGGTTTGGGAACCATTATTTTAGGCACTTCAGCTCGGGCTGCCAGCCACAGGGCCAATATCTTGTAGTATGATCTGTGAGATCTCTTAGCATGAACTGCAAGACTTTGTCTCCACCTTAGGCAGCTCAAGATGTAACACTTAAGCACCTTTCCTGCTTCTCTGTTGCATTATGGAGGGTTGAGAACTAAAATCAAGAGGCAAGGAGGCAGCATGGCAGCTCAGCTGGAGGTACTGAACTTACCTCTTCTCAGCTCTCAGGTTTTTTTAAAACATTTTATAGGTCCAGTGGAAAGGGAAAGAGATAGGAAGTGTTCTTCAAACCCTCCATTGCACCTCCAACACTCTCCCAAGTATTCTTCGAACCCTCTATTGCACCCACAACACTGTCCTTGCAGACCCACTTCAGGCATCTGTGTACCTGATACCCCTCTGCTTGGACCTTTTCATACTTAAACACAGTGAAGCAGACACTACACACTGGCATGCCTAAACTACACAAACTCCCACATGTAACACCCTTACTGTGCCCTGATATACACAAGCTCCAACTCCCACACATCAGACATCTCATCCACAGTAGACACCATCAACACCCCTATCGTCTTAGGTACACCCTACACATCCGACATGGACCCTCCTAACAAGTGCACCAAAATCCTGGCTTTGCACACGCTGCTATCGTAGATATCCCGCAATTTCCACAAAAATCCCCCCCCCCCCAAATGTCCTGACAGGTTCTGAAGGAGAACTCCCTCACCCTCCACCCCCATTCCCCACTACCTTGGGAGCGATGGTGTTATAGGGGGCTCATCTTCATTTTTCTGCTTGGGGCTAGTTGAGTCCCAGCTATGCCACAATGTTTATAAAAGGTCATTTGGCATTTTTTTGTTCTTTTGATAAACTTTTGGGCTTATTTTACTCGGAATGGAAAAGTTATAGCATATTCAGACTTCCACACTTTGGCAAACAAGTAATTAGAGCTTTGTAATCCCAGGCTTCAACTGATATGTCCATTTTCACAGTATTAAAAATTATTCTGTCTGTGAGTTGCATCATTAACATTAATAGTTTTGCTAAATAGTAGTAGTAGTAGTTTTTATAATATTGCAGATTGGATGGTTAAGTAACATTGTAAACTGTTCTAAATTATTCATTTTATAACATTTTCATAATTTGTTCAACAGAAATCTCACCTTAAGCCAGTATTGAAGCTCTAAATTAATACTAATACTTTGGCAGTTCTCAACTGAAAAAAAAGATCCAGTATATTTTTTTTAATTTAAAACACTTCATGTAAAAATAAACCTCAGCTATGCACCATAGCTTTACTTAATATCATGCGCTTTTTCTTAAAATTTTCAGGTGATTTGTTTCTGTTTTGCAAAGGAGCAGATTCTTCTATTTTCCCCAGGGTTAAAGAAGGCAAAATTCAGCAAATCCAAGCAAGAGTTGAGCGCAATGCAGTGGTAAGGCTGTGCTTAATTATTACCAATATTGATGGCTGTTAAATGCAAAAAAAAAATAGTTTTTTTTTATCCCTTGTAGAGACTTCTGAAAATATGAAAAAAAAAGTACTCCTAAAAACAACTAGTATGATTTTGGACTCTTAATGGTTACATTTCATTGAAGAGCAGTGATAAATATTCTGCACCAGAAAGAAATGATTCTTCTTACCTGGGTTTGAGCAGCTCTGTAGATGTTCTTTATTATAATTAAATGTATTTGATAATAAGATATGACCCTATCTGAAAATCAGAGTTACAGTAACATTTTAAGGTAAGTATTATGTCTCAGAAGGATCAGGCTTTTATTTAAGAATGAAAATCTTCTTTTGGTTTTAAATATTTGGTCACCATTTCCATACTAAACCTAATCTAATCTGACATTTCTAGACTGCTATATTTCCAAAAAGAGTCCAAAGCGATTTATAATAAAAACAAAAATGCACAATAAAGTAAAAATACATAACAAGATATCAAATAAGTAAACAAGTATTCATTAAACAGTTTTAACATTTTTACGAAATAAAGCATGAGTTCTCAAGTCGTAAATCATGTGGAAGAGATTTCCAGTAAAAAGCAGCCTAAGAATAAGATCTTTCATAATTTCTTTTAGGCACAAGATGAAAAACCAGTGGAAAAAGAAGAATGTTCTTTAATTTTAAAGTTAACTGTGATGAAGGATAGAGTACCTCATATAGAAAAACTGAATGATTTGAAGACCAGACAGGAAACCTTATAAATAATCCTTGCATTTTCTGGTAACCTGCACTGAATATTTGTGGAGAGCAGGGACAGCCTCTTGCCCTACAGAGAACAGTGATAGTCAGCTACCATCCCCCGCATTCTATAAAGGTCAGGATCCTGAATTGTGTACACAACTAAATTAGTTAATGAGCCATTAACAATCAATTTTTGCCGTTGGTACTAATTTGGAGTTTTGCACGCAACTGCCTATGCATGATTCTATAAAGAACGTGTCTAAATTTTCTTGCGCACAACTGAAAAGGGGTGTGACCATGGGAAGGGGTATAGTGGGTCATGGGCGTTCCCAAAGGTTACACATAGTGTTGTGGAATTTGGGGGGGGGGGGGGTGCGGGCCCAATTTGCGTGCTGGGACTTACACAGTGTTATGGAATTGGGAGGGTTGCGTGCCCAACTTGCTTTCCGGGGTATCAGTAGGCATTAAGCCCTGGTGCCTAATTTTAGTCACAGGAATTGGTGCTACCTGCTGT